>NC_056033.1:32568513-32879864 GCF_004379255.2 Salvia splendens | reverse complement strand
TTTAACTTTGTCATTCTATCTATAAATCTTGAATTGTATTTGACTTTCATGAGTGCAGTTGTTGTCTTTGATCTTTGAAAGGCATTGCTTGCCTGTTTTTTATTCCAATTAGAGTCTTGTTTGACTGTTCTTAGTTTTAGAATATGTACAGATTAGAATGGCCGTCTGCTATTTAGTCATCATATAGTTTAAGGTTCTACCATTACTAGTATATTGGCTTCTTTTTTGTTCAAGGCCGAAGTACTTTTGAATGAAATGGAGCCCAGAAGCTTTTCTTTATTTTGTAGTGAAAGTCCTAAACTCTTACTGCAAAATGCGGTATTTGAAATGCTATGTTTAAGCTGATAAGCAGGGCATGTTATGCATATTCATCATTTCATTCTATCTGTGTTGGAGTAGCTGCTAAACATCTTAATGGTGCTAACTTTTTATGTGATGCTGTGAAGATCGAACAACTTTAGTTCAGACTAGTTGCTCTTAGGATGAAATAATCTTATTATTGGATTTGGGCACATGTCTTATCTGTTCAAGCTATATCAAAAGCTTGGCACAACACTTGTATAATGTAACTAGTGGACATTTTAACAATGCCGTTTAACAACACTTTTATAAATGTGAAAATATTGCAAAATTCGACGTTTTTATGATTTGATGATGATTTAACCTTTTGTTTTGTTTTATTTAATACTCCCTCCGTTCCTAAAGAATATGCACTTTGGGGACGACATAAGTTTTAATGTAAAATTGGTAAAGTAAGAGAGATGTAGAGAGAAAAAGTAATTAAAATATTATTAGTATATAATGAGTCTCACCTTATTAGAGAGAAAAAGACTTTCTAAAATTAAAAAGTGCATATTCTTGTGGTAACTTATTAAAGAGAGAAGACTTTTTTTTAAATTAGAAACAACATATTCTTATCAGATAGATTAAAAAGGAAAAAGTGCATATTCTTTTGCTATGGAAATATGTAATTTTTTTAAACAATCCACCGATAGAATTGAATTGATGCGCTGGTCCTGTTTGTACCAAGCATACCAATGTAGAACGGCATCATAAGTGCTACTACTAGTTGTTGTCTATTAGGCATTTTATCTAATTCAAATTATTCACATTGAAATCGACTTTATGCTTATAGACACATGGATTCAACAAAACTAGATTAAAATAAAAAAACATGATAGAATCTTGTCACATTTAATTTGTTAAGTATAGTTTAATTATTGGGATTTAAGTTGTTAAGTATAGTTTAATTATTGGGATATTGGTCTCTTTCCCAATATCATTGAACTTTAAAAGGATTGAATTTTTTGAACGAATTTTCAATTTGACAAATAATATGATGAACTTTACATGAGTTTGTTATTTCTCATCGGCAATTTTTTTTGGCAAATAATATCATGATGCGGATTTGTTTTAGTAATTTCTCGATAACAATTTTGATAGCTTCAATTTGAGGATACTTTTTCTTAAAGCACACCCCCAAAATTGTTCTTAAATCCATTAATATAACTGGAATTTTTTAACTGGTAAGAAATAACAAACTCGTAAAGTTCGTAATATTATTTGTTAAGTAGAAAGTTCGTGGGGAAAACCCTTTTTTTAAAGTTCCATGATTTTAGAATATGAGATACATACAGGAGAAAAAGTTAATTATATATGAAAGAAAGTTTTCATTTTTAAAATATGACTATTTTTTTGACAGTTAAATGAAGTTATTTATTTTTGTATGAGGGAGTATTGTCTCCAAACAGAAAAAGACTAAAGTCCATTTTTTATTCCGTACATTTATCCTAAAAAATATATTGATTCTATACATTAAATGTGTGATCGATTAGTCCCAAATAATATATTTTGATTTGAGCTTAATTTTTTCGGTTAAAACTAAGAGCATCCATAATATGGATGGATGTCCCGGCGGACATCCCAAAACACCTTCTGCCACGTTATATGGACATTCCACAGCACTGCCACGTCATGAGGACATCTCATTCCACAATAGCGGACATCCCACTCCACAATAGCGGACATCCCAATAATTAAAATTCACAAATTTACAATTATGTAATTTTACGAAATTAAAATTTCGACATGAATAAGGGGAAAATGCAACCATTTTATTTAAAAAAACTTACATAATTAAATAAAAAAATACATAGTTAAAAAAAACATCCCAAAGCTTCAACACACGCAGCCCTTGTCTCACTGCTCGCCGTCCCCTTGGCCAGACTCGCCATCACTCCCGGGCAGGGGTGCGAGACCCAACTCGCTCCTCATACTGTCGATGACCCCCTTCAACATCTTCTTATACAAGGGGTCAGTCGCCACCCGCCACTTTTCTATGGTGTCCAGCAAAACATGATTGTGCTGCATGCGGGCGAGGTGGGTGAGTTTGGCACTGTCCTCACCAGGAGCTACCGATTGGACCTCGTGGGATCCGCTGCCGCTTCCCCTAGCCGTCCGCATCGCGGTCTTTTGACCAATCGAGCGACGGCGGCGGGAAAACGATGGAGGGGTAGGGATATCTGCGGCGGCTTTGGGGATTTCGTGGGAACCGACGCTGCTGCTATACTAGCCGGAGGAGTTGAGCTTCGCCCGCTTCGGCCAGCCAGCTTCAACACCCGCACGAAACTTGGAGGAATCCTGCAGCACAAGATAGACTTCCCAATATTTGAAGACGCTGAACTTCTTCTTGTTGTTAATGTATTGCTGCATGGACAAACTCTTCACATCCTCCATGGACATGCCACTGGTTGTCGTACAAGTGTTATTTTCGTAGATGCCAAAAAATCAGGTGAGCGATCTCTTCAGCCACTCCCACTATTTCCGGCATTGCTCTCCATTGTGATTCTTCCCACCTGCCGGGCTGAATTTGACGTAGTTCTGGCTAATGCGCCACCACATCCTATCGATAGTCTGGTTATCCCCGATGTAGGATCCTCGACTATATTCATCCAGGCCTTTGCCAGGGCGACGCACTCCGCCTCGCTCCAGACGGTCCTCTTTCCCTCGCCGACCTCATCCTCCTCCTCTCCCTCGTCCGCCGCCCCCCTCGTCGATGAGGACATATGAGGACTCACTAGTGCCCTTACCCTTGCCTTTGCCCTTCTTATTCGCCTTTCCTACCGCCGGTGGTATCTCAGTGGGAGACTCCTTGACCGGAGATATCCCCAACTCCTCCATAAAGAAAGTCTCAATGCCGGTGAACTGAGTCTCAAGTGGAGTACTCTAGGAATCACTAGACAATAAATCTATGTAGGGGCGATACACATTGTCCCCAGGCGATTGGGGGACCCCCACTCTGCTACCCCCCGCATCAGCAGGCATGCCCTGCATCATACAGGACATCATCATCCCGGGCATCATTCCCCCCATCACGGACATCATTTGGGGCACCATCCCTCCACTCCCCCCGGACATTTGGGGCACCATCCAAGGGCACATATTATAGTACCTGCCCATCATCGCCGCCATTTGGGGCATCATCGCCGCCATTCCGATCATCATTTGGGGCATCCCTGCAGTTCCGCCGGCGTTTCCCCCACCTCCAACGGAGAACGTCGACATTTGTGACTCGCTTGTGGCGGGAGAATCACTATCGTACTCCATTTTTCTTCGTAAGAAATGAAAGTAGAGAGAGAGAAAATTCGTTACTACAAGTGGTGCGAATGAAATAAAGTGTAACAAGCCGTATATATAAAGTATTTAAAAAAAATAAAAATTGGGACCTCCGTCGGGACATCCGTTGTGACACCGCAATAGCGGACGTCCGCTGAAACTGACGGACGACCTCTCTTCCGTCGTTTTTGACGCAATAGCGGATGTCCGCTATTGTGGATGCTCTAACGGTATGGTTGCCAAATTAATAACTTAATTATAATTTAATTAACCAAATAAATTTAAATATTCTAAGGCCATTCGCAATGGCGCCTAGCGCACCGCCTAGCCGAGCGCCGGCGCTAGGCGGTCCATTGCAACCGCCCAGCAGATTTCGGAATTAAAAATCGCCGAGCGCTCGGCGGTTTCACGGCGCTAGGCGGTGCGCTGGGCGATCCGCTCGGCGCTATTGCAGCGCTCCGGATCGCCGAGCGCATTGCCCAGCGGATTTATTATTTTTTTTTATTTAATGTTTTTTTTATGAAACTCATTATTGGTTGTTTCTCTTTTATAGAGACATCCGTGAATGTTTTATGTTCCACTTTCGATGTGGGACAAACTCATTCTTGGTTGTTTATCTTTTATAGAGACATCCTTGAATGTTTTATGTTCCACTTTCGATGTAGGACAAACTCATTCTTGGTTGATTCTATTTTATAGAGACATCCGTGAATGTTTTATGTTCCACTTTCGATGTGGGACAAACTCATTCTTGGTTGTTTCTATTTTATAGAGACATCCTTGAATGTTTTATGTTTCACTTTCGATGTGGGACAAACTCATTCTTGGTTGTTTCTCTTTTATAGAGACATCCGTGAATGTTTTATGTTCCACTTTCGATGTGGGACAAACTCATTCTTGGTTGTTTCTCTTTTATAGAGACATCCGTGAATGTTTTATGTTCCAATTTCGATGTGGGACAAACTCATTCTTGGCTGTTTCTCTTTTATAGAGACATCCTTGAATGTTTTATGTTCCACTTTCGATGTGAGACAAACTCATTCTTGGTTGTTTCTCTTTTATAGAGACATGCTTGAATGTTTTATGTTCCACTTTCGATGTGGGGCAAACTCATTCTTGGTTGTTTCTCTTTTATAGAGACATCCTTGAATGTTTTATGTTCCACTTTCGATGTGGGACAAACTCATTCTTGGTTGTTTCTCTTTTATAGAGACATCATTGAATGTTTTATGTTCCACTTTCGATGTGGGACAAACTCATTCTTGGTTGTTTCTCTTTTATAGAGACATCATTGAATGTTTTATGTTCCACTTTCGATGTGGGATAAACTTATTAATGAGGATGTTGTAATGTTATTTTAATTTTAATGAAGTGTATTTTTTAATTAATGTACTTTTTAAAATTTTAATATTATTATTGAATTTTTCCGTATGTGTGTGGTAAATTTAATTCCGTATTTTGTGTGATTGTTAATTATTTGTTTTATATAATTTTGAGTGATGTGGCTAGTCTATGGCTAAGCTATGACTGAGCTATTTGCTTGTTTTGATGATGTGACAGGAGGATTTTTAGTGTTGATGATGTGGCAGAAGGAGTTTATGGCTAGGCTATTGATGAGCTATTCTTATTGTGGAGGGCCTAACCGAGTAAGTATACTTTAACATGCGAATTTAGCAGTCGTCCACGTGTACATAGTCTCACTAGCTAGTGCAGTCTCGTGTCAATAATTCAAAATTCCATCTTGTAAATTTTGAACCTCTCTCTCTCAAGTCCATTCAAAATTGCAACTCCTTTCCGTCATTAATGCCCGCCTGTCTTCCCTCTCTCTGTCACTTGTTCTCCGTGTTTTCTCTCTCTACAAGTGTCTGTTTGCATTTTCTTTCGATCTACTTCCATTGTTCTCGCTTTCTCTTTTACTATCATAATTCATTACTTCTTCGGCTGTCATTGTTCCTATATGTGCACGGTCTTTCTCTCTTGAATGTGTAACAGGATCTGCTGTTGAGTATTTACTTCCTCTTTCAGCTCTCTGTGCTTGAAATGAACTGCATTGTCTAGGTTGTATGTGGCGATGGGTATCGAGGTTGCGGTCTCGTGCTTTTTTGCGATAATTCCGATCTGATTTCTCTCAAATTCGAGGGCTTCTTTTTGGAAAAAGAGAAAGTTATTCTTTATTATAATAGAAAACAAAATTATTCCTCATTTCTCTCTTCTTTTATCTTTTTTCGCTGGTGCTGTCCTCTTAATTTCAAAATTTGAAAAAGTAAATGGAGAGAGCTCGACACAGGAAAACCAAAAGTGCTTCCGGCATTGAAGGTAATTTTTTCATCTCATCTCTGAGCCTGAAAACACAATTGTGCTAACTTGTTGAAGAATTCCCAGCTAATAGCATTTTGTGCCTTTCGGAGCCTGTGATTTATTCATTATGCTGTTACTTTTTCTGGAGATGTTAATTTTGGAAATTCATTGATTTAGGTCGTTGGCGCCGCAGCCTTCCGCCTTTTCACTCCTTTACAAGAAAATTTGAAATACTTCTCAAAAAAAGGAGGAAACTAATTTTGCAACATTAATTGGTAGTCCGAATTAAACTTAAATGAGAAGTTTTAATATGGCATTTAAGATTGCTCTGTCGATTAATGTTTCATAGCTGTTTCCCCGTATTATTTCCACATTTTCGGTTGGGCCATCGTCTTCATTCTTTTCCTTTTTCCTTTAAGTCACGGCATTAAACTTTTAATTTTTACGATGATCTTTCCCTATCCATCTTCTAAGCAAAAACGTCAACTCTAAATTCTAATATAGTCTTTTGGTTGGCTTGCGTTGAACTCTCATGATAATGTTGCGTTGAACTCTCATGATAATGTTACCAGTATTATCCAAAGACTCTTTATGTCATTCAATAAGACTGAGGGAGGTCAAAGGTGGTTTTACATATCTACATGTTTAGCTTCTTTTTTCTTGCTTCAGTGAAGCGTGAAGTCACTAATGAGATTGATACTTAGCACTACTCATGCTTTACTAAAGCTAGTTTTGTTGGCTGTGGTGTGGATGAAAAAGAACTTTTCTTTATTGGTGTTATCATAATTTTGTTCCTCTTTGGATTTTCTGTTTGTGATGCGTCATTATTGCTTACTAGACATAATGCTTTTGGAAAGGCCATTACTAAATTTCTATGAACTCCTTGATATCTAGTTGCTGGTATCTAAGCATTCCTTTTCAATTTGTTAATAGCTTACCTTAATTCCAGGTATAGTTGTTATCTGTGGGTAATGAGCCACTTACTTTTCCTTTTTAATCAACAGTCCATTTTCTTATGATCATTGAGGTGTTTTTCTGATGCTAAATCCAGCTGACAATGTTCTTTGTCTAGTCACGGTGATTAGCAGTCTTGAATTTTATCTTTTATCCTGCTTTCGAGAGTTTAATGCTAGAGAGATGTTCTGATTACAATTTCTATTATTCTACGACCATGGAGCTTACCATTTTTTTTGAACCTTTTCCCAGGTTTTTGGCCAATTCAGAAGCAGAAAACTGTTCCAAGATTGTCTTCAGATTCTCGTTCTTATATTGATGGGAGCAACAGGGATGACAAGGTCTGTGAAATAATTTGTATTTCGTAATAAAAAAATTTAATACTTTAATTTGTGACATATTTAAGTTTCTCCATTTCTTCGGCAGCTTTGAAATCTGATGACTTTTTTTTTGGCATATACAGCTCATGCTCGAGTTGGGGCAGAGCACCTTAGGAAGAGCAACAGGGATTCCAATGAAGAAGTTACTGGCAGAAGAGATGTCAAAAGATGTTGAACTCAAGAGAAGATCAACAAATGTTGTTGCTAAATTAATGGGTCTTGAAGGGCTGCCATCCCCTCGGCATGTTCATAGACAACAAAAGAAGTTCCCGGAGAACTACCAACAGAAAAACATTGACATTCCCATTAATAATCAAAGAAGTAGCCAACATTATGATAGCCGATCGAAATGGAGAAGCCCGATAGACCAGCAAGAATTCAAGAATGTCTATGAGGATTTAGAAGCATCACATGTTGTCGACCGCCAGTGTGCTTCAAGACGGAGGGCAAACTCATTTCTTAAAAAGCCTGAGATGGAACTGATTCAGCAGAAATTTATGGATGCAAAGCGTCTTTCCACTGATGAAAAATTTTTATGTTCCAAAGAGCTCAATGACGCTCTAGAGATGCTAGACTCCAACAAGGACTTACTGCTGAAGTTTCTCGGTCAATCAGATTCCTCGTTTACGGAGCATTTGCATGATTTACAAGTCGATCCTGGCAATTCTCTTGGCAGTCGCATAGCAGTATTAAAGCCATCAAATTCCGAGAAGTTTGAAAGTAAAGCCAAAGCATGGAGATCAGAGAAAGATAATTCTAATAAACCTCATGCTGCTTCTCACCTGAAACGTCAAGATGGTCTTCTGCTTGAACCACACAGTCGCCACAGAGTTTGCAGTTCATCAGGGATTACAGTGAAGGAAATGAAAGACGAAAATACTAATCCTACTAGGATTGTTGTTTTGAAGCCAAACCTTGGGAAAGTTCAAAATGCTGGCACATCTTTGTCATCACAAGATCTTTCACACAGTTATCAACCCGGTTTCAAGAAAATGAAGGAATATTCAAATGTCAGTAATGCAAAAACAGTGTCATGGAGAAGGAAAAACTTATCTCATAATGCAAGATTATCAAAATCCATGTCAAATGAAGCTAGAGAAATAGCCAGAGAAATTACAATGAGGATGATAGATGGTTACGGCGAGACCACAGATGCAAAATCTATTGCAAACAGAGGATATGTTGGAGATGAGAGCTCGTACGATGCTAATGAGAGTGATTCTGATAGTGAGTCTGAGGTGTTTAGATTTGCTTCTAGAAGGTCATTTGATGGTAGTAGCGTGTGCAGATATCCATCTTCCCATTTAGGTGAATCACCTGTAAATACAGAAGCAAAGAAGCGACTATCTGAGAGATGGAAGAAGGCTCACATATATCAAGATTTGGAAATGATTAGTAGGGGCAGCACATTAGGGGAAATGCTTGCCCTGCCCAGCAAGGAAACTAGGCACTGCCAGTTAAATGTTAAGACGAATCCTGGCCAAGCAAGTAAAGAACTTAGTAGTAATGGACCTGCTACTTTGGATGTTCCTTTAGGTATCAGAAGAAGGGATGGACGGAAAGATGAAATGTGCAGAAATTCCTCTAGATCAAGGTCACTTCCTCCACCCACTAGTGGGAGGGGGAGAAGCCACAGAAGAAGCCCCAATCATAATAATTTGGTTGAAGAGAAAAGCCCAGTGCATAGTGATTCTGTACATCGTAGTAGAAGTAAGGTTGTAAAGGGAAATCCGAGTCGCAGAGAAAATTATTCAGCCAGAGATTCAAAATCTAGGATCAAGAAGTTTCATCCCCGCCAGCACATATTTTCTAATGAGATAGACTCTTCACCTAGAGCCAGTTTTGAGATTCAGATGGAACCAAACACCAAGGACTTATCTGAACAACAGCCCATGTTTCCAATAGTCGAAGAGACAGACAATTATGAAGTCCCTGTGGTTGATGTAATGATGATTTCAGATCCTGGAAGCACTGCTATGTCTTCAAAATCTTCCGAGCTTCTTTCAGAACAGTCACTTTCATCTTTAGCGGGTGACAGAGCTGTTGATAATAACCAAGAGGGTTCTTGTCTCCAGGTCGGTCCTGACTTTCCTTGAACTGAAGTATCTTGTTTTTCTCGCTTGGCATAGCTAAACTATGACAAAGTGCTTCACATCTGTTATTCCTACCTTTACTTGGAATTTAAAATCCCCTGCTTTCTTTACTTTACGACTTATAGTTTTTAATTCTTTTGTGTGTGCAGAGGCATGGTTACTTGTGTATGATCCTTTTAATGGTTTACAGTTGTTTCCGTTGGTTGTTAAGGCTTTATGTTAATGTATGATAATTTGATAATACACAAGCTAGAGTACCTATTGGCTTGCTTTCCTCAACTTGCGATATAACACTTGATTCTTTATTTGAATGTAGTTGGTTAGCCTAGTCTTTCCCCTCAGGCATAGGGATTATGTTCACCAGGTTCATTTAATAAACCTCTACTTCTTTGCATTTAATAAGTGAATGTGGATCTACTGGAACTAATAAAGGTGTCATTGAAATTATGCTGATTTGGTAACTTCATTGTGCTTTACGGATATGTATTGCTTAGTTGCTTGATGATGGTAAGTGCTCTTATGTTAAACACAAATATTTATCTGTATGAAAGGCTCTTTGAAAAATTTGTTTACAGTGTTTCTTATAGTCCTCTATGGTATTCAATAAGATGAGCTTCTACTTATGTTTATATTTTTTTAAATATCTTTAAAGGACAGATAGCTAATTTTTGCCTTTTATGATGCACCTCGTGAGAGATGACTGCATAATCTGCATCTTGCTTCTCTGTCGTCACACAGGGGTTTGATTATTCAAGATCTGAATTATGCCCGAACTGTTGGTGCTTTGTAATTTAGTATATATACTTAATCTATCTTGTGTTTTCAGGAACTGCACAAGGAATTACCTAATCAAGGATCTCCTCACTTGCAGTGCCTCAGAGCTGAGCCGGATTCTTCTGAGTGCTCTAAGGAAGCAGACCATCCTAGTCCAGTCTCAGTGCTTGAGGCCCCTTGTAGTGAAGAAACACCATCTTCTGAAAGTTTTGAGAGAGTCAGTGCAGAACTTCATGGTATGAAATCACCACCTTCCAGCCTTGACTATAATAGATTAATAACCATTTTCTACTATATCCAAGTCCACTTTTTGAGAGATAAGAACCATCATCATAGTTACTTAAGCATGCATTCTCTTCAATAACTGTCAAACATAATTATTAAAGCATGCTTTTTCCATGGTCCTTGATTGATATTTCCTTTATGCTCCTTATGCTGTTGAAGTTTTGTGTTCTCCTTGATTTTTGATTTCAACAATGATAATCTCGTCGATTATTTTTTTATTATTCTCCGGTGCAGAACTTCGGATGCAACTGAAGCTCCTCAAGTTGGAGTCAGGCACATATCCTGAGATATGCGAGACATCAGCACTTGTTCCCATCGAGGAGGAAGAAGCGCAACTACTTCGAGTAGTTTCTGAAGGAGACCCTGTCTTAGCAGCTGACAACTGGAGGACTTGTTATGCTGTTGATGTGCTGATCGATTCTGGTCTTGAAGAATCCTACTTTCACATGTCGAGGACGTTGTGGCACTCCTCAAATAGCCCATTGGACCCAAAGTTGTTCGACAAGTTGGAGAAGAAATACAATAATGCCAAGACCGCCAGATTGAGGTGGGAAAGGAGGTTGCTCTTCGACAAAATAAATTCAGCAGTGGTGGAGATTTTCCATGAGCGCGTGAACCTGTGCCCCTGGGTGATGCCAAAAGTGTCGGGATCGAATCTGCAATGGCAGGGTGTTCAAGATGATCTTGAGAGACTGATTAACCAAGAGTATGGCAGTGGGTATAGAGAACTTGATAGAGAGATGTTGTGGTCAGAATCTAGAGGAGAAATTGAGATATTAGGTAATGAAATTGAGAGATTGTTGATGGATGAGATGATTACTGAGGTTATATGTAACTAATGTTAGCTTTTCAACTGAACTGGAATAGGATAGTTGGTAACATAGGTAGATGAAAAGCTTCGGAGTACAAGAATTGAGAATAATCTCAAATTTAATGTAAAGTTTACAATTGGTTAGCAATGCATGTTTGTATAAATGCTTACATGTATATTTATGACTCCGGAATCTTTAATCTTTTATTTAGCCTAATTTATTTATATTAGGCACTTTTATAGTACAGTTTAAAATAAAAATAATTCATAAATTGTTATAATATTATTTTTTAGTATTATCAGTTTTTTTAATATATATACTTTTTTCCCGTGCTATTCATACTTTTCATTTTAAGTTGTAAATGTATGATTATATAATTTGCATAATGAAATTAGTAAACGTAATAGAAGAACAATTAATAATGGAACAATTAAATACTAAGTAGTATATTCTTATTTAAAATTGAAATAATACAAATAGTTTGGGACGACTGAAAAAGAAAAATGCAAGTAGAGTGAGACGGAGGTGGAATAATATAGTAGTAGTATCTTATGGGTTGAGATATGATTAGCATTTATTTATATACTAGGTGTTTACGTTTGTATATTAGTAATTAGTATGAAATTTAAAGTATAATTGAGTATTATATTATTATTAATATTTTAAAATATATAAATTTTTGTTTACAAATGAGTTGAATAATCTAATTACTACTATTATTATAACGACATAAATGACACAACTTCAAGTTTTGAAATTATTACTAACATCATTATCTTTTTATAAATAATTGAATTATAAACTATAATATGTCTCAGTGTACTGTAAATATAGATATTTGCATATATTTTTTTGTTTACATTATTATGTTATATTATAATGAGGTCTGCCTATTATATCGATTCCAGTTAATCGGTTATAGATTTTGGCTGCACCTATTAGCTATTATCGAAATTAAACCTGAATTTTAATCGATTCCTACACTAACTTGTCCGTTGATAACTGACTGATTAGTGTAGGAATCAAAATATCCAAAATCAAGTAATAATATAATAACTAATACTTAAAAATTCAATAATTAATATATTATCAAATAATCCATGCCTGAAAACCTAAAAAATCAATAGAAATTAAGAATAAACCCAAGATCAGTTAAAATTTTCAATTACGTGGAAATATCATTAATCTTCGATCAAAATTTGTGATTGTGAAGTTCAATATATTAGAATCAATTGTATATAATATTGTATTAATTGAGTTTGTTTATGACAATAAAGATTCCTTGTTTTGTAGGACTTTATTGTATTATTTATACCTTTAAATGACAATTCATTTGATACAATTGGCTACTACCTCTGTTTAATGCTACTCATGCTTTTTTTGTTTTTGCTCTTCCCAAATTACTAATACTATTTATATTTTAAGTAAGAATTATGGTTTTACTTAATATATTAGATTTATTAGCACGAGACGAACTACAGA
Organism: Salvia splendens; assembly: GCF_004379255.2. NCBI lineage: Eukaryota > Viridiplantae > Streptophyta > Magnoliopsida > Lamiales > Lamiaceae > Salvia > Salvia splendens. The sequence continues at coordinate 32,867,171 of NC_056033.1, read as the reverse complement.
TGGAGAATTTATTTTCATTTTTTTAAAAATAACAATTTATATATTGCTATGGTTTTAAACTTAAGAATTTGATTTCCAAATATCTTAAAAGTTGACATAAATCAAGAGTGTGCACTAGCAATAATTTACACAAGGTATAATTACTTATGTTTTCTATATATAGGATTTTTGATTGATTTTATTTTTAATTTACTAGTTAAGTTTCTCAAATGATTTTCAACTAAGGGTTCAAATTCAGTGTAATTGAACAACTAAGAGTTCCCATTAATTTGTAGATGTAATATAAAAATTAAAAATTTCTAATTGATCATATATTCTATTAATGATTTAATTAATTTTTATTTGATTGAATTGTTGAGGATTTCACTGGAATTTTTTTATTGTGAATTGCACAATAGTTTGTGTCCCAATTTTTTTGTGAACCATTCAAGATTTCAATTAATCTCCAACCATCAATTTTATATTTCATTTAATAATCATATATTTTCTATATATACTTTTAATATTGGAACAATCTTTTCTCAAAAAGTTTGATTTAGTATATAAAATAATTGTATAGTATAATGTTTACATTTATTTTATTTATAAGTTAAATATTAATGTTAAATATAATATACTTTAAACTATTTCTTTGTAAGTGAATCTATATGCATAATCAACAATTATAAAACTTTAATATCATAAATATATATACATATATAGATATATAGGTGTGTGATCACATACTAACTTTTCAAAGTAATAACTAATAACTAAATATCAATTTTATATGTTAAAAATATCAACACAAAGACATAAATTTATCAATCTTCTTCTGTTCATAAACTTATGTCTTTGTGTTGATATTTAAATTTACATGTTGTATTGATATAATTATGTCTTTGTGTTGATAATTTTAATACACAGGATTGGAAGTTATTAGTTATTACTGTAAATTAGTTAGTATACTAGCGCAACCATATATATATATATATATATATATATATATATTCTGATTTAAAAATAGTTATATATATTAGTCAATTAAATAGCAAAATATAAAACAATAAATAAAAGTTAAAAAAAATCGAATAGAAATCTACATAAGAAACGACAATGAGCTACATAGACAAAGTTGAATGTTTCCAAGATGATTTGATGATACATGTAATTATTTGTGGACAAAGGGTAAACTAGTCTTAGAAAATTGTTACTTTTAAGATGAACTAGTTCCAAGTAAATCAACATTAAATATAACAATATTTTACTAATATTTTATTTTTATGGCTGACCATATTATGACCATTTAGCACTTGATTTCTATAGCACTTGATTCGAAAAATTTAAACCATAATTTTATTTAATTCGAAATTAATACCACAATATGGAGTATTACACATAGGCCTGTAAATTCGGGTACCCGTGGGTACCTGAAAGTACCGCTCTAGAGTGTGTCGTGTGAGTGTACGCGTGCTAAAGTTCTGGGTCGAGCAATGAATCCGCTAGAGCACTAGGTCTAGGAACTCAAGGCGACACTGAAAATTCTGACGACGGACACATAAACTCTTTTGCATTCAAAGATCCCTCAACCCTTTATACTATAGAGTAGTATAGAGAAGCAAGGGGTCGATCCCACGAAGATGGACTCGCAAGAAAGCATCTAGAGGTTTTTGGTTAGAAAACGGCTGCTGCCACGCAAACTTTGGTTGAGGTATTCTACTTCTAGACCTAGGCACAAAATCAAATACTAGATCTAGGAACTGTAAACTTCGTGCAGGCATTGATCATTCTTAGAACTACGTAAATTTAAACTCACTTCCTAGACAAAACAAACAATCACCAATTATAGCTAAACAGAACACAGACCAAAGTGGTGACCAACTTCAAGAAATATCAAATACGGAAGTAAAGCTGCAACTAACAAACTAAGAATTTAACTGACAATGACATGCATAACTTCAACTCTATCAAACACGAAGATGAAGAAAACAGAGCACATACCGAGATTCAAACAAAATGTAAAATTCGGACGATGAAAACTTGCAACCAACCGGAAATAAAACAGATCTACATCTACGAGACGAAATGAAAGCACGAAAACTAGGCATAAATCCTGATCACTCTGTTTCAGATCCAAACGTCGGATGCTTAATCCACTCCGGATCCAAGCAATCCAAACCCAACAACAGCCAATCTCAGCTCCATAACTTCTGATTCAACAGATCTACTCCGATCAACACTAGAAAACAACGATTCTATTCTAAATAACAACCAGCATGTAAACCAAACATCTAATTCAGTAACCAAAAAGCTCAAAGTAAACAATATCCATAACCAAAACTCAAAAGCAGCTCAAATACGGAAAACAGAAGTTGCATAAACCACGAAAGTTTCAGTCGAAAACAAAGCCGAGCTTCGAACGGCGAAGCTCGGTGAAATCCACAAAATAACTAAAATAAACGGGAAATTATTTCTTCGCCCTCTGCAAGGACAGTGCTACTCCAACGACTAACTAGTACACGGTGACCCAGAACTACCCTACAATTTCCCCATGAAAACCCAAAAGTGTGTAGAAGTGAAGTGAGTTGCAAGCTAAATCTGTTACTGAGGTCCCCCACCGAGAGGATCCCTCCAGATTGCATGCTTCCTTCCTTATATAGGCGCGGTAGGATCTTCTTGAAACCTTCGCAGAAATCTCCATTCTGCCCTTCAGCTTCACGATATCTCCGTCTAGCTGTTTCCTCCGAATTTGCTCACTTATTCACCATAATTGCATGGTCTTTGGAATCCACCTTCTTTGTTCCTCGACCCGGTGAATTCTTCTACACACCTGGCTTAAAACATGTGTTAGACCTTATAATTGTATGAATTTACCCCCTAGACGTATGCATGAAATTAGCCTTATCAGACTGCTCACACTTAAACCTTGCTTGTCCTCAAGCATGAAAGACAAGAAAAAAGAAATAAGGCAAATTTCAGTGCACAGTTCCCATGAACGACTCTACAGACAAGACACGAACAAACACCAACTACTAGACCTAGACATACTACAGACTCAAAACGAAACACTTAAAGAAAAACACATAAGCATGAACTAGTTTCAACTTTTAGGCGATCGTCCCCACAAGCTTAAGTTCTATCCGATTGACTACAGTCTTCAAATCCTCCTCCTCCCTTCTTCCACCTAAACGGTCTGTCAGTTTGTCAAGAGAGCCTGTCGATTTCCCAGATGTTAGGTTCGCTCGATCACTCATTCCTCACCAGGGATGTTAGGACCGATTCACTCTTAAGTCAACGACACACCACTGATGCTTCGGGTTATGAGAGTTTCTCCTTTCTATAGTCCCCATTCCTTTTAATTCCTGGGTCAGGTTACTTATTACTTCCTGCCCTTAGGGTTCCTTCTTTTTTTATATTTTATATTCCCCCTTTCTTATATATTCCTTTTTACCTTGGACTTCGTCCAGTTTATGCCTCCTTTCCCAGGACTTCGTCCAGCTTATACCTCTAATTTTTTTAAATTTATTTCCCCCCTGGACTTCGTCCAGCTTATACCTCTTTTTCCTGAACTTCGTCCAGCTTATACCTCCAGGACCCTCTTTTTTTTTTGTTCTCCTTCAGACTCTTCTCCCTAAGCATTCAGTGGTGCCCCCCCTTTTTACATGTTAGCTAAAAGTGTATAGGCTTATAACTCACTGTTATAGAGGGGCTTCACAAGCCGGTTATCTAAGGCGTTTTCTATCATTCTTACTTCATTCAGACCGCATTCAGTTTATTAAGGTAGAAAGGCCTCAAAGTTGACATGCATCCTATCTTCAATCGCTTTTACTAAGGGAATCTTACCTTATTATATCACTAGTTCATGCGACAGACAAAAACATTAAACCTAGACTAGACCTAGAGACTCCTAATCACAAAAACAAATACTGCACTCACTCCCCCCCCTCCCACGTCACTCCAGCTTGTCCCCATGCTATCCTAGTGAAAGGGGGAAACATGGAAGTAAAACCCAGTACAAAATACTCAACAATAAACCAAACAAGACAAACAACACAAACTTCTCACACTTAGACCGAACATCTGGCTAAGTGGGAGAAGTGCAATAGACAAAAGCCAAAACATGCATAAAAGAACGACCTCTTCTCACACTTAGACCAAACATTGGGCTAAGTGTGTGAAAGCACAACACATATATACAAAATAAAACATGCTGGTAAAGAACATATATAAACCGAAAAGAAAGAAGAAAAGGAAAGAAAAACTGAAAAGTAAAAGTTACTTGTTCATGGGGGATTTACTTCAAAGTCTGGCTCCCGCGGGAGCCAGACTGGGGCGGTACGTACGATCGGGTCACTTTCGCTGTCTTTCTCGCCAGTGAATCCGGCTTCTCCTTCACATCCTCACTCGGTTGCTTGGTCAGTTGCTTCTTCACTGTCAGGGTCTTCGATGCCGACGGGGCTAACAGGAGTTTGGACGCGGACGGGGGATGCTGGGGAGTCGAACTTCCTTGCCCTGGCTGGGTGGACACTTTGCTGGGTCCAGTAGGCAGTTTCACCTGGGGCTCGGAGAAGTTCTCCTTTATCCACTTCGTCATCTTCATCATTAACTCGACAACCTCCGCCATCCGATCGGTGTGGGCCGACGACTTCTTCACCAAATCAGTCACACTGCCCCGTAGGGCCACCATCTCTTCCCTGACCATCTTGATTTCTGACCTCATCCATCCTACCTCCGTTCTCATCTCCTCAACTTCAATCTTTGCTGCAGACTTCTTCCTCGGGATCATATCGTTTTCCAGACTTAGCGAGTTTACCCGGACCACTTCGTTCTTTGTAGGTCGCCGCTCGCTTAGGGTCGTCAAACTTCCTCATGGCATCAAGCAAACCTTTCGTAATCCACACTTCTGCAGGCTCGAAATTTAGTTCCTCTTCTGGCTCCTCTTCAGCTTCACTGGATCTAGCATGGCTAACCGGCTCTCTAGCATATGGTACCTTCTCTGGGGGAGGGAGAGAGACTTCAATAGCTTGACCCCCAGAGGGCCTCTTCGTCTTCTTGACCAAGGAAGGGGCTGCCTGTTTGCCCTTCCGTTTCTTTTCCTGCGCCAAGCGGCGCTCCTCCCCATCACTCTCTACCTCGCTAGGTTGAGGAGAGTTAGCATGCTCCGTGTCCATGGGTGCTAGACCCAGTTGTTCTCCTTCAGTAGGTGGGACGGGATCACCTATCACGACCATCAGACTCCGGCGAGCCTGCCTCCTCTTTTCCCTTTCGTTTCTCGGTGAATCTGCCCCTTCCGTCAGATCCACTATCAGATTTACCCTCTCCTCAGCGGGTTCCTGTATGTCTTCAGTAATGGGAGCCTCTGTCTCCCCAGACAAACTAGGGGTTGCCCCCTCGATATAAATAGGGGTTTCCCCCTCGGTCACCTTCTCCTCAGAAACATCAGGGGTCGCCCCCTCCGATTCATCAATAGGGGTTTCCTCCTCAACAGTAACAACCGTATCAGAAATAATAGGGGTTTCCCCCTGAAGAGGTTACGAGGTGCGTAGGTGTCGTTCAAGTGAGGATATATCCTACTGGCAGGATAAAGATCCTAACTAAGCCTAGACCTCGTCTTCAAAGATTCCTCAACCCACTTCTACTGATCAGTATAGTGGAGGTAAGGGTCGAATCCCACAGAGATGGTGCGTTTAAACTACTGCGGTGATGTTTTGGAGGGTTGGTTAGCTACCACGCTCGGGTTGAGTTTCTACCTAGGCGAGTAATTAAAGGGTGGCGTCCTACTGACTAGGATGGGGGAGCAGATCATGGAATGCAACTGTGTACGTGGAAATGAGGGGACATGGTGTAACAGAAATTGTTTGGAAAGGACGGTATTTCTATTTTTGGCTAAACAGAATATTCAGAGTGTAGTGGAGGTAGTGGTGACTAGGCTGACAGATCTGCAGGTACAACCAGAGGTGAAGGACAAAAGAAAACAAAAGTAAATAAAAGTAAGGTGGTCCCCAATCTGGATGTAGACGTCGTCTTCTCCAACAACACAACTTAAACTCAGATAACAATTCCAGATCCAACCCGGCAAACGCAGATTAACAACTCGCGAACACAGATCTAAAACTAAGAAATCAAATCTGAAATCAAACGCTGAAACTGGACTTCTGCATGCTGGTCAACATGAAAGATCGATTCAGAAAATAAAACGAAGCCTTGCATGCAACGATCTACTTCCAGATCAAATAGTACATGTTTACCTATCCTAAAGAAATTTGTTACGTAACAGAATTTAGAGATTTAGCACTTAAAACACCGAGAAATCTTAGATCTAAGCTAACTAGACAAGGAAAGAAAAGAACACTACAATGAACGAAACGGAAATCAACTTCATAGCATTAACACGTTCGGATATCCAAAGCAAGCATTTCAAAACAACAAAATCCCAAAATGTAACAGAAATCCAACGTAAAGACGGAGAACTAATTAAACTACGAAAGCAATTTAAAGATTGTTTGCCACTCCGGGCGATAAAATCTCTGACTGGAACTACGATCTGGCTAACTGGAACGGACGATGACTGGAACTCGGGAACATTCTGAACGTCAGGTGATCATGGCTTGGCGAGGCAAGAAGTGGACACGGCTGAAAGACTGAAATTACCGAGAGAACTCTCTACCTAAAGATGATGGTGAATTGAAGTCTATCCCCCCCCTCCTTTTTTTTCTCTCTCCAACTTGGCTACCTTTTATAGGGAGGCTACCCTTGATTTTAGGGTAAATCCTCGCTGCAATTTGACTTCTTTGCCCTTAATTGTGGGTAATCCGTCCCAGCTATCCGTCTTCTTCATCTCAAGCCGTTTTAGCACGTATACGGATCAGTATGAGACCATGCTGGCGCTTTTCTACCCGAACACTCCGGAACTTCCCTACTGGCCAGAACACTTATCCTGCACACTTTGAGCAACTGCTTTGCAAATATAATCATTTAAACCTGTCATACTGACCAGTAACCGAGGCCTAGAATACGACTTATCAAACTGCTCACACTTACCACATGCTTGCCCTCAAGCGTGAAGAACAAACAAAAAGCAATAAGTCGCATTCTAGCCTGGTTACTTCCCTGCCCGACTCTACCTAAAACTGGACTCTAGACTACAACGACGAAGAAAAAAGAAAACACAAACACAAACACCGAAATACATAAAACACTAACAGATTGGGCTACATTTTCAACCATCCCTCCCCTCGGGATCAGGTGCAATCCGGCCTTAGACAGCCTTGAACTTCTGCCGCCCCCCCTCTTTCTCTCCCAGTCAGTACATCTGCTTGTCAAGATCGCCCACACTCTCGGTCAACCACTAGGTTCACTCAGTCACTCGCACCTCACCAGGAACGTTAGGACTGAATTCTCTCATCATGCTCAACCACAATTGCTTTGGACTTAGATCTCACGTGCAGCTACTGAAGGACTTTAAGGCTTGTAACGGGGCTGTTGGGTTGTAGTGTTTTGGGTAGATGTTCCTAAGGCTCTAAGGTTCAAAAACTTCTATTTAATTTATGAAGGGGGATTGTGTGCATCAGGCTTCTGATCAGTTGCTTTTCTTAGCTGGTGCTTCTGGCTTGAGTTTCCAACTGGTTAGTAGGCTTCTTGTGGCTTCGCCACCCTTATTCCTTCATTTTTTTGTGTGGTCAAATCTCTGACCATTTTCTTCTTTTCTTTCTTTCTTCCTCTCTTTTTTTTTCGTGGCTTTGCCACCCTTATCCCTTCCTTTTTTTTTTTGGACCTGGAATGTCTCCCTGGTCGATTTTCTTCTAACTTTCCTGCCCAGCTGGTTTCTGCTTTTTTCACACTTCTTCCTAGCCAGTAAGCTCCATTTGTTTCATGCCTTACACACAGTCCCAGGGGCTAGGGGTGTTTATCTGGGTATAAAAGGTTAAGAAAAAAGGGTTCTAAAGGTGGTGGTTTTCTTTTTTTTTTTTTTTTTTTTTTTTTTTTTTTTTATGGGGGGGTTCCTACTGCCTTCAGTATTTGCTACCCGTGATCACTTCACCCTAGGCAAATTGTGGCAGCCTCCCTTTTCTTTAAGTGTATGTGGAAAGTGGTTCCACTTTAAGGCTTATAACTCACATTTTAGAGGGCTTTCGTGTTTGGCTCTAAGTGTGGGCTTTTCTCTCATACTCACATCATCCATACTGGTCAGGAGGTACTAAGGAGAGTGGTTTCGGTTTTCCAGCTTGTCTTATCTCCCTCAATTCCCTTCACCTCCAGCTCAGGACGGTTGAGTTTTAAGCCCAAATCAGCACACAACATAAAAAAAAACTAGACCTAAAAAACACAAAACGAGCACAAACACAGAACACACATATATACATCATACTGGCCATTACGTCTTCCCTCCTACTTCACAAGTGTCTGCCCCAGATAAGGCTGTGAAGTGGAAAAAAAAAGTACTGGCCAGTATGGTAGACACACAGACAACAAAATAACAAACAAAAATAACAACTCAAACAGAAACTTCTCACACTTAGGCTATGGAATAGGCTAAGTGGGAGAGGTTTGAACACCGGACAAAATCCACTAAACAAAGAAACACGTATATACAAAAGAAACACAGAAAACATGCTACCAAGAAACAAACCCTAACTTCTCACACTTAGACTATGGAATAGGCTAAGTGTTATGAAGTGGGGTTTGCTCGCAAACACAGATTATACTACCTAACCGAATACCACAACATAACAAAAATACGAAAAGTTAAAAAAGCTTAAAAAAAACTAACTTGGTCAGTAGGGGGGGGTCTATCGAAGTCGCCTGCTCCTTCGTGGGGCAGGTGGTGCAGGTTGTTCCTTCGGGTTGTCCTCTTCCGTTCCAGTTTCATTTTCCTTCGCCGGCTCCTCGGCTCTTGCCGGCACCTCGGCGTCCGCTGTCTCTTGCTCATCTGCTACTCCGGTCTCTTGGATATGTGGTTCATCAGTCCGGCCACCATGGCCACTCGGTCCTGCAGCTTGCTCCTTCCTCAGGTAGGTCATTTCTTCTAAGATGTTATCCATACTGGCTAACATTCTGTTCATTGCTTTTTGCATCTTGGAGTTTTCCTCCCCGAGATCTGATACGATAGCTTCCATGGCCGCCTGCCTCTGATGCATCATATCCTGCTCTGCAGAGCCCTTCAACATCCTTTCCACAACTCCTGCCAGCTTGATCACCTCTGCCTTCAATTGCTGATTCTCCTCTGCCATTTCAGTGACTGTCCTTTCTAGAGCGGCTTGCTTCTGAGTCAGTATTCTCTGCTCCGCAGACTCCTTCAATACCTGTTCCATTGCTGACGCTAAACGAATCATCTCTTCCCTCATCTGTCTATTTTCCTCAGCCATCTTTTCCACAGATTGTTCAATCCTGTCTCGCCTCTGGTCATGTCCTGGTGCTTCCTGAGCTGTTGCTATCCGAGCAGTGGGTATTGCCTCTTCTCCCATCGCATAAAAGTAGGGCACGCCCTGCCTCATGTACACCGTGTTCGCGGACGAACAGAGGGATGTCGAACAATCCTGGGGCGCTCACCATCGTTAGTGGGGTTAGGTCTTCGTCCTCCGAAACGGTGATGTTGTTCCTCATGAAGATTCCCAATATATGGCAGAGGGAAATATTCCGTGCTGGGTGAGTTGCGACGAGGTGACATGTGTATGCAGTCCAGAACCCTAAGTGCAGCTTTTTGCCCTTTTTTGCACACCATATAAGGTACAACTCCGTCATTGATGTCCGGACTGCCGAATTAGACTGCCCCAAAAGATTGTAGTCTAAAAAAAGTTGAACCAGGCGTAAAACGGGGTCGCTAAGGTGGATCGATCGGGAGATCGTGGATTGGAACTGCCCTGCTCCGGGGTGAGTAAGTTCCTCCCAAGCCGACTGGGGCTCAAATTCCACATGCCGGCGGGGAATCCCCCGCTCCCTGTTTCTCCATTCAAGTCCTATTGCCTCCTCCAAACTGCATATACCCAACCTCACAGTCCACTCAATCAGATTCATCCTAATTTCTCCTCCAAATACCCTGAAGCTAACACACTCTATATCCAAATCAGTTGTGACTTCGAATCGAAAAGTTGCGAAAAACTCCTTGGCCAAATCGACCGGGACACTTAACTTCTCATTCCTCAACAACCATTCAAAACCCAACTCATGCAAAAGGGCTAGAAACGATTCACTAATTTGCATCTCATCTAAGGATGGGAGATGAATTACCTTTCCACACTTAACCTTCTTGCCTTTTGCGTTCTTTGTGCGGTAAACTGACTGGAGCTTCTTGTCGTCAAACAACTTCATCTCTTCCACAACGTCATCCGTGAGTTCCACCGTCCAACGCTTATACCGGAGTGGTTCGGCAGGTGGATGCAACAGTTCTCGATGATCGTTGGGGAGTTCCCGCTCCTTGTATTCCTCCTCTTCCATGGTTGTGTCGCTATCTGATTCAGATTCTTCACTGGCCTCGTACTCACTATCGCTCTGTGTCTGCCGGTTTGATGGGGTCCTCCGGGCAGTCTCAGTGATCACTATGCCTGTGTTCGGGGTACGCATTCTTTTGGTTTTTGATTTTTTCTCCACAACGGTCTTGCCCTTTCTTTTCCTTTCTACTTGGTATCTAGCTTCCTCTTCCGCCTCGGTTGGTGGCGTCTCCTGGGTAGTGGAGCTACACTCTTTCTTGGCATCTTCCTTCTCCAATTGTTCGGGGCTCACTGATTCGGGTGCGAGGTCCAGTCCCTCAGCCACCCGCTCGGCTTCCACACCCTGATCCTCTTGCGCCGGACAGGGTTCGTCGTCACTCACGATCTCTAGGGGATCCTCCGCCGTGTTCGGTTTCGCCCTGTTGGGTGCCCACTTACCCAAACAACGTTGCGATTTCCTCTGCGGTTTGGGTGGCTCTGCCTTGGAGCCTGTCTTCACTACCAGTTTCCTTCTGACGGGGATCGGTTTAACTACCGGAGGTGCCCCTGGGGTGGATGCCTCTACCTCTGGTTCTGTTGTCTCTGTTCCTGCTTCCTTGGCTTCACTCTGCTTTTCCCTCTCCTCTTCTCCTTCTGACTGGGATGTCTTATCCTTCGGTATGGGTTCTTTAAGAGCTTGTTCATTCTCTCCTACTGATCTTGGTGCGAGGTCCAGACCCTCAGCCACCAAGTCAGTTGTCTCCTCTCTTCGGTTTACCCTGTTCATTATCGAGTCAAACTCCTCGTCCGTCATGAGGCCCTGTTTCCTGGCTGATTCGTTCAGATCTATCTCTGGCCGTCTTACTTCTTGAAATACTGGGTCCTTCTCGGGCGTCATTTTTGCTCCGCCACTCTCTCCCTGGGTTTCCCTTACTTGGCTGGACCTTTTCTTTCGCTCCTCAGAGTCGGAGCTGTAAAACGCGGCGATAGCTTCCAGGTCTGCCGAATCTGGTACCGAGGGTTCCGATGCCGCGGTGGCTGAGGGAGATCCTTCCTCCGACTGTAGTTCTGCGTGTCTGACCTGTGCATGAGGAATTTCACTGGGTGCGGTTCCTATGCCCCCCGTGTGGCCGAAATTGGTCAATGCCGCCGTCCAGTCCCTAGTCGGGTCTTGTTGGCGAAGGAATACCATTACGGCATCCAAAGAAATAGTGGCCGGCGGTTGAGCAGTCGGTGCGGGTGGTTGGTTCGACTGTGGTTGGGCCTCCGGGGTATCTTCTCGCAGCGGCTGCGTATCTTGGGTGTTCGCACGACGGGGCTTGATTTTCCTCGCGATAGCTTTCTTACCCATGACTGTAATTTGTGATTTGACGGTAGAAATTAGGGTTTGGTTTGAGAACGATGGTTCTGTGAGAGGGATAGAGGAGAATTTCTTGAAAGGTATTTTGGAAATGAGGGTTTTTGAGGGAGAAAGGGAGGGTCGGTTGGTTTAGTTCGGATTAGAAATGGCAGTTACAGGTGGTTTCAACCGGCTATCAGTGGTTACCGGTCATGCCGCTTCATGTGAAAAGTGGTTGGGCGACAGGCGTTGGTTCCTGATTGGCTAGCGTGTGTACTCTCTCTGCTCCACACCATTCCAGCACTGCCACCCTGCAAAAGCTGCACACGCTTAATTCAAATTTACGTCCTATCCACAATTTCCCTCTATACTTACCTATTACGGAAAATAATTCAAAATGGCACTTAAATACAAATTGGAGTGACACTAAATAGGTAATCTCTTGGTCAAAGTGTACCCCAACCTAAATTTAAGGCCCGAAAATATATTTTTGGATTTTTAGAAAATTTTCAAGCATGCAAAAATTAATTACGTATATACAGTATTTACATTCTCCTTAGGTAATTTGGAATCCTACCTGGCCAGTATATGCAGAATATTATCAAAATGAAACTAGCCACGTGGAATTCCAAATTCCTATCTTACTAATCAGTATGTGACCTTAGTATGTGGTAGTAGTGGAATTTCATCCACTACCCCCACCTCACTATTATCCCTAAAGATTTTCAACCTATGTCCATTCACAACAAAAGGCTCAGAGTTAGAAAGACTCCCTGAAATCTCCACCGCTCCATTAGCTCGGAGGGCTGTTACGATGTACGGTCCTGTCCACTTAGATTTGAGTTTCCCGGGCATTAACTTCAATCTCGACTGGAAGAGTAGTACTTTCTGGCCAACATGGAGCTCCTTGGTTCTCAGATTTCTATCATGCCATAATTTCGTTCGCTCCTTGTACCACATGGCCGAGTCGAAAGATTCCAATCTAAGTTCTTCAAGCTCCTGTAATTGCAGCTTCCTTTCCTCCTCACAGGCTGTAGCATCCATATTCACTTTCTGTACTGCCCAGTATGCTCGGTGCTCGATCCCTACAGGTAAGTGGCACATTTTTCCAAAAACTATTCGGTAAGGGGACATACCAATGGGGGTCTTGTAGGCTGTTCGATATGCCCAGAGAGCATCCTCTAATCTCACGCTCCAATCCTTCCGAGAAGGATTTACAGTTTTCTCCAAAATCTTCTTTATCTCTCGATTAGAGATCTCGGCTTGGCCGTTAGCTTGCGGGTGGTAGGGGCTTGAAAGTCTATGGTGCACACCGTACTTTTTCATTAAAGCTTCAATTGTACGATTACAAAAGTGTGTACCTTGATCAGAGATGATCGCCCTTGGGACTCCGAAACGGCTGAAAATGTGACTCTTTAAGAATTTGGCCACCTCCTTTGCTTCACACGTACTTGTGGCCGTCGCTTCTACCCATTTGGAGACGTAATCCACCGCGACTAGGATATACAGATTGCCATAGGACGAGGGAAAAGGCCCCATGAAATCCATTCCCCATATGTCGAATAATTCACAAACAATAATCGGTACTTGCGGCATCTCATCTTGGGCAGATATTCCACCGGTCAGTTGGCAACGCTCACAGCTCCGGCAGAACTCGTATGCATCTTTGTTGAGAGTTGGCCAGTAAAAGCCGCTATCCAGAATCTTCCTTGCCGTCTTCTTGGATCCGAAGTGCCCTCCACATGCTAACGAATGGCAGTGGGTCAACACATCCCGCTGTTCCCAGTCAGGAATGCACCTTCTTATCACTTGATCGGATCCTACCCTCCATAGGTAAGGGTCGTCCCAAAAATAATATTTTGCCTCACTCTTGATCTTCATTCGTTGGGCTTTGGTAACACTTGGTACCTCTGGAAGTTCTCCAGTTACTAGGTAGTTGGCCAGGTCCGCATACCATGGCTCCTGCCCTACCTTCTCTTTTCCTTTTGCTGCATCATTCTGACCAGTAAGTTTGTACACTTCTTCCCAATCAATTTTTCTGGGTGCAAAAATCACCTCACATAAGTGTTCCTCTGGAAACTGGTCGTGCACCTCCTCGCTGTTTCCTTCTTGCACTATTCTGCTCAAATGGTCTGCCACCTTGTTTTCGACTCCTCTCTTATCTTCCACCTCCCAATCAAATTCTTGCAACAAGAGTACCCATCGGATCAAGCGTGGTTTTGATTCTCTCTTGGTAACTAGATACTTAAGGGCTGCATGGTCAGTGTATACTACGACCTTAGATCCCAGCAAATATGGCCGGAACTTCTCGAAAGAAAACACCACTGCCAGCATCTCCTTTTCGGTGGTATCGTAATTCCGCTGGGCTTGATTTAGAGTCTTGGACGCATAAAAAATTACGTGCCTCCTCCCATCGATCTTCTGACCCAGCACGGCCCCTACCGCAAAGTCGCTGGCGTCGCACATTACTTCGAAAGGATGGTTCCAATCAGGAGCTCGTATGATAGGTGCGGATACTAATTTTTCTTTGAGAAGATCGAAAGCTGCCTTGCATTGCTCATCAAAAACGAACTCCACATCATTTTGAAGCAGTCTGGTAAGGGGTTGGGCGATTTTGGAGAAATCCTTTATAAATCTTCGATAAAATCCAGCATGTCCCAGGAAACCCCTTATTCCCTTCTGATCAGTAGGGAATGGTAATTTGGATATGACATCCACCTTGGCTCGATCCACTTGGATACCTCTTTCTGAGACTACGTGTCCTAGGACTATCCCTTCGGTGACCATAAAATGGCACTTCTCGAAGTTCAAAACCAGACTCTTTGCTTGACACCTTTCCAAAACTATGTCCAAATGATGAAGGCAAGAGTCGAACGAGTCTCCGTAAACCGTGAAGTCATCCATAAATATTTCTATGCACTCCTCAATCAAATCGGAAAATATGCTCATCATGCATCGTTGAAACGTACCTGGAGCGTTGCATAAACCGAAAGGCATGCGACGGTATGCATAGGTTCCAAACGGGCAAGTAAAAGTGGTTTTGTCCTGGTCCTCAGGATCCACGTGAATTTGGAAGTACCCGCTGTACCCATCTAGGAAGCAGAAAATTTTTTTCCCAGCTAATCTCTCTAATATCTGGTCGATGAAAGGCAAAGGAAAATGGTCCTTCCTTGTTGCGTTGTTCAGCTTCCGGTAGTCGATGCACATTCGCCAACCCGTGACCAGCCTTGTTGGAATCAGCTCGTTCCTCTCATTCTTGACAACTTGGATCCCGGATTTCTTTGGAACCATGTGGATCGGGCTGACCCACTCACTGTCCGGCACTGAATAGATAATCCCTAGCGACAACAACTTCAAGATTTCCTTTAAAATTTCCTCTCGCATGTTAGGGTTTACCTTCCTTTGAGCATCTCGATGAGCCTTCGCTCCCTCTTCTAGCCTGATGTGGTGCATGCAAACGTCGGGGCTTATCCCTACTAGATCTGTAAGGCTCCATCCGATTGCCTTCTTATTCCTATTCAACACAGTCAGTAGCCGCGCTTCTTGTTCTTTTGTGAGACTGCTGTTGATGATTACGGGATATGAGTTCTCCTCCCCGAGGTAGGCATACTTCAAGTTCGATGGTAACTTTTTTAGCTCGACTTGGGGTGGAAGTGTGTCTTCGGGTAGAGGGTTTTTCTGGGCCTCCCCGTCTTTCTTTAAGTCTTCCCCTGAAGGTTCTTCCGTACTGACTGGAAGCTTGGCCCCTGCGGCTCCAATGAACGCCGACTTTTGACAGAATTCCTTGATCGCTCCTTCTATTTCTTCGTCGGTCAACCCCTGGCTACTGATCAACTCACACCACGCAGCAGCTTCTTCGTCGGCCTGATCACAAGCATCTAAAGCCTGGAGTTTTTCCTGTAATAGTTCGGTCTCAAGAAAATCTTGGACTAGAGGGTCAATCACATCAACAAAGCATAGATTTTCAGAATCAATGGGTTTCTTCATGGCATCATTTATATCAAAAGTAAACTTCTCACCATTAAAATCAATGCAAATAGTCCCCTCGGCCATATCCACTATTGTCTTAGCCGTTCTCAAAAAAGGTCTCCCTAACAAGACTCCACTAGACTCTCTCGCTTCATGCTCACTCATTTTGATCACATAAAAATCAGCAGGGTATGTGAACTCCTGTACTCTAACCAACACGTTCTCTAAAACTCCCTCAGGGCTTATGCACGACCTATCAGCCAGCTGGATCAACACCCTAGTGTTTGACAGCCTCACTCCTTTCAGTCGGTTATAGATTGATAATGGCATGACATTAATGGAAGCTCCAAGATCACACATCGCATGTTCAACCTTCACATCCCCTATAGTTATGGGTAAAGTGAACATACCTGGATCGGCCCTTTTGGGCGGCAGTTTCTCTTGCACAATTGCGGATGCGATCCCTTCCACCATGATTTGTCCATCTTTTTGAGCTTTCCCGGCTATGAAATCCTTAATGAATTTTCCGAGCGGGGGTAGTTTCACGGCTTGGAGGAATGGTATGGTGACGTCCAACCTTCCAAAAATCGACAAGTAGTCGACCGGGTTCTCTTTCTTCCTCTTTGTAACAAATCGGAATGGGAATGGTTTCTCCCCTTTTTTCTCTTCTACGGGTTCCTCAGCAACTTTCCTTGGTAGCTCTTGGGTCCGAGCCTCCATTCTGGGATTTTTCTCTTGAGGAGGTTCCTTCCTGGTCAGTAAGGCATCGGGTTCACCTCTTATACTTGGTGTATCATCCAGGAAGAATGGATCCTGCATTCGAGGCATGAAATTCCCTATTTCCTCAGCTGAAATTGTCTCGCCTCCTATCTTCGTTCCATTCGATCCTTCACTCGGCTGTTTCGGTTGAGGTGCATCATAAGTAGTTCCTGACCTCAACGTGACCTTACTCACATTTGCCTTCTCGGGCATTTGGACTGTAGATGGGAGTTTTCCTGCATTTCCCTTCAAATCACCCATCGAACTGGCCAGTTGAGCTAACTGCCTATTCATCATATCCATGTTCGCCTTATGTTCTTTCTGGGAATTTTGCATCCCCTGCACGACCTCATTATGGGCTTGCAATTCTCCTTTGATGTTCTGTTGTGATGCTAGCATTTCACTCATCATGTCCTCAACGGATCTCCTCGGCCTGTTCGAGTTTTGGAAATGACCCGGCCCTTGGTGTTGATAGTTCTGGAAGGTTTGCTGTCCTTGATTAGGCGGGTATTGGTTATATTGGGCAGGAGGAGTGTACTGATCTTGAGGATATTGATTCTGGTGCTGGGCTTGGAATTGATTCTGGTTCTGATGGTGTTGGGATGCTTGGTTTGGTTGATTTTGGTAGTTTTGGAAATTTCTCTGATGGGGTGGCACGTAAACAGGGTTCGAGTTTGAGCTTTGTGGGTTATAGTTTTGGGCTTGTTGGTTTCTTCCTGACCAGTTGGGCTGGAAGTCTGGGTTTGCTGGTCCACGGTTAGGGTTTTGGTTCGGGTAAGGGTTATATTGGTTCTGGCCTTGACCTTGGTTCTGGTTTTGGTTCCCTTCTCCCCATCGAAAATTCGGGTGGTCCCTCCATGGTGCGTCCCGTTGTCTCCCCTGGATCCAATTCCCATTCTGGTTAAAATACCCAGCAGCATTAGCTTGCTCCGTACTGATCAAGTCATTCGGATGCTCGTATTGGGCCCCTTGATTCCCCTGCTCTGCACCCTTGTAGTTCCCAGTTGGGAGAGGTGGTGGAGTGCTCTTCTCGATGGCACTCAAAAGTGACTTCTTCAGTTCATCCATCTTCAAGTCCATTTTCTGCTCCAGCTTGTTCTCCTGATCAGTAGTCAATGCAACGGCAGCCCGCTCTCGGTTGTATCCTTCCCTTGAATGGTCATACTCTTTCTTTGCATTCAGTAGCTTCCTTAGGACTCTCTTTGCTTCGCTGACCCGTAATTGCGTGAAGCTTCCTCCCGAAGATGAATTGGCCAGGTCTTTGGTTACCGCGTTCATGCCCTCGTAGAAAGTATGATGTACTTCAATGTCCGCCATGCGATGGTTGGGACACGATTCCAAAAGACCCATGTATCTTGCCCAATAGTCGCTCAAGGGCTCGTCATATCCTTGCTTCACATTCGTTATTTCTCTCTTCAGTGCGCTTGTCTTAGATGACGGAAAAAACTCGCCCAGGAATGCTGACTTGAAGTCGGCCCAAGTCTCAATAGAGTCAGGGGGCAAGCGCATGAACCAGGTGTTCGCTTCCCCCTTGAGCACAAATGGCAGAGCTTTCAGCCTATAATCATCTTCAGTCGCTCCTGCTGGTCTTCTCTGCGCTCTACAAATCTTACAAAATTCGTGAAGGAACTCATACGGCCCTTCATAGCTTTTCCCGCAGTATGTAGGTAGAATCGCTATGACATGAGGCTTCACATCACAAGCAGTCTGTCCCGGGGTGACCACGATAGCTTGCGGTGGTTCTCCTTCGGTATGCGCATTCAGCGTACCGATCTCTGGATCTTCGTCCATGTTGGCAGCCATTCCTGGATTGCCTTCCAACAGTGGTAACTCCACGGGAATTGGTCCTTCTATGGTGTCCTGTTCTTCGTCGCTACTCGTGTCTAGGTCAGACAGAGTTGTTGACAGGCCAGAACGAGTGGTCACAAGTATGGATCCTCGCTGAAGTATCTTCGGTTTCCACGGATTAGGATCCGAACTGCTTCTCATAAACTGAAACAAAAGAAAAAGAGAAAAAATTATACACAATATTTACGCCAAAGTATCACACACAATAGTATATAAAACGCCATCCATCCCCGGCAACGGCGCCATTTGAAGAGGTTACGAGGTGCGTAGGTGTCGTTCAAGTGAGGATATATCCTACTGGCAGGATAAAGATCCTAACTAAGCCTAGACCTCGTCTTCAAAGATTCCTCAACCCACTTCTACTGATCAGTATAGTGGAGGTAAGGGTCGAATCCCACAGAGATGGTGCGTTTAAACTACTGCGGTGATGTTTTGGAGGGTTGGTTAGCTACCACGCTCGGGTTGAGTTTCTACCTAGGCGAGTAATTAAAGGGTGGCGTCCTACTGACTAGGATGGGGGAGCAGATCATGGAATGCAACTGTGTACGTGGAAATGAGGGGACATGGTGTAACAGAAATTGTTTGGAAAGGACGGTATTTCTATTTTTGGCTAAACAGAATATTCAGAGTGTAGTGGAGGTAGTGGTGACTAGGCTGACAGATCTGCAGGTACAACCAGAGGTGAAGGACAAAAGAAAGCAAAAGTAAATAAAAGTAAGGTGGTCCCCAATCTGGATGTAGACGTCGTCTTCTCCAACAACACAACTTAAACTCAGATAACAATTCCAGATCCAACCCGGCAAACGCAGATTAACAACTCGCGAACACAGATCTAAAACTAAGAAATCAAATCTGAAATCAAACGCTGAAACTGGACTTCTGCATGCTGGTCAACATGAAAGATCGATTCAGAAAATAAAACGAAGCCTTGCATGCAACGATCTACTTCCAGATCAAATAGTACATGTTTACCTATCCTAAAGAAATTTGTTACGTAACAGAATTTAGAGATTTAGCACTTAAAACACCGAGAAATCTTAGATCTAAGCTAACTAGACAAGGAAAGAAAAGAACACTACAATGAACGAAACGGAAATCAACTTCATAGCATTAACACGTTCGGATATCCAAAGCAAGCATTTCAAAACAACAAAATCCCAAAATGTAACAGAAATCCAACGTAAAGACGGAGAACTAATTAAACTACGAAAGCAATTTAAAGATTGTTTGCCACTCCGGGCGATAAAATCTCTGACTGGAACTACGATCTGGCTAACTGGAACGGACGATGACTGGAACTCGGGAACATTCTGAACGTCAGGTGATCATGGCTTGGCGAGGCAAGAAGTGGACACGGCTGAAAGACTGAAATTACCGAGAGAACTCTCTACCTAAAGATGATGGTGAATTGAAGTCTATCCCCCCCCTCCTTTTTTTTCTCTCTCCAACTTGGCTACCTTTTATAGGGAGGCTACCCTTGATTTTAGGGTAAATCCTCGCTGCAATTTGACTTCTTTGCCCTTAATTGTGGGTAATCCGTCCCAGCTATCCGTCTTCTTCATCTCAAGCCGTTTTAGCACGTATACGGATCAGTATGAGACCATGCTGGCGCTTTTCTACCCGAACACTCCGGAACTTCCCTACTGGCCAGAACACTTATCCTGCACACTTTGAGCAACTGCTTTGCAAATATAATCATTTAAACCTGTCATACTGACCAGTAACCGAGGCCTAGAATACGACTTATCACCCCCTCAACAGCAACAACCGTATCAGAAATAACAGGGGTTTCCCCCTCCAAAACTTTACCAGAAATAACGGGGGTCTCCCCCTCAGACAACCCAGCAATAGAAACAGGGGTTTCCCCCTCAAGATCACCGACAGCAGAAACAAGAGGGGTTTCCCCCTCAACAACCGCCATCTGTCCCATCTCCGCAACCAGATCTGTCCCTTGTTCCTGCTCTCCACCTACCGCGACTTCTTTTTCCGGTTCGCCAGTAAACGGATCGGCTTCTGCATGTACGGTAGACAGTAGGGAAACCGTATCCTCAGGGACTTGAGGTGGTAGTGGTGCGGTGGTTGTGATGGACGTCGATGTGGCAGGTGTGGGCTTCCCCATCATTGACGTGAACAGGGCGAAGGCCTTCATCGCCTCCTCCGGCCCGCTAAACTTCTGCATCAACTCTGCCATGAACGTCGCCGCGTTGGAATCTGCGGATCCGGCGGGGTTTCCTGTATTTGATGTGTTTTCCATGGCCTGAATCTGAAAATTTCACAAAGATCTTGGAAGAAATTTCTGGTTAGGGTTAGAAATCGGTGGAATTGCAATGGAGAGAATTTGGGGTTTTTAGTGAGAGAGAAAATTCAGTTTTTGGAAATAAAGAATAAGGAGGGAAAAGAGATATTTTAGGTAGGAATGGGAATGGTTGCAGGCATGATGTAAGCAACCGTACCCCTATCCATAAAGTGATTTTCTGAATTTCGAAACCATTTCTCTTCCCTCCCAAACTAACATTTCTCTACCCCATGTAAACGCTTCCCCCTCGCAATACCACACTTAGACAAAAACAAAAAATTGAAACACCAGGTTCCTAGGTCAAGGATTCACAGGTGACAAAGAAACTTCCCTAAAGAAACCTGGCATTCCGAAAATATTTTTGGAAGATTAGAATTTTTTCTTTGTTTGGATTTTTTTCATTTTCTTTTAAAAAGACAATTACACTATTTACACATTTGATATAGCACTCTCGAGATTCCCTGGTTCAGTGAATAGATAAATTCAAACATCCCAATTTACCTGACCCAGGAATTCATGGAAAGCACTGCTTGCTAAACTGATTAGGCGATAATGGAGAGTGCGTGTAGTGGCATTTCCTCCACTACACACAACTCAGAGTTATCCCTAAAAACCTTCACCCGATAACCATTAACAAGAAAATGAGTAGAGTTTAAGGCACTTCCATGGATCTCCACAGCTCCGTTTGCTCGAAGGCTCACGACAGTGTAAGGTCCAACCCATATGGACTTCAGTTTCACGGGCATCAGCTTGAGCCTGGACTGGAAAATGAGTACTTTCTGACCCACTTGCAATTCCTTGACCCGGAGATTCTTGTCATGCCAAAGCTTAGTATTCTCCTTATACCACATCGCTGACTCATAAGACTCAAGCCTTAATTCCTCCAATTCCTGAAGCTGCAGTTTCCTCTCTTCTTCACAAGCCCGAGGGTTCATGTTAATTTCCTTGACCGCCCAATATGCTTTATGCTCCACACCCACAGACAGATGGCACATCTTGCCGAACACCAGCCTGTAAGGTGACATCCCAATGGGCATTTTGTATGCTGTCCTGTAAGCCCATAATGCATCGTCAAGCCTCTTACTTCAGTCCTTCCTTGACGGATTAACCGTCTTTTCCAGTATTGCCTTGATCTCCCTATTTGATATTTTAGCCTGCCCATTGGATTGAGGGTGATAAGGTGTAGACAATCTGTGATGGACTCCGTATTTCTTCATCAGAGCTTCAATGGTACGGTTCCGGAAGTGAGTCCCTTGATCAGAAATAATAGCCCTAGGAACACCGTACCTGTTAAAAATGTTAGCCCTAAGAAATTTTGCCACCTCATCGGCTTCACAAGAGGTGGTGGCCTTGGCCTCTATCCATTTCGACACATAATCTACCGCCACAAGGACATACGTGTTCCCATACGAAGATGGAAATAGACCCACGAAGTCCATACCCCAAACGTCGAAGATCTCACATACGATCACTGGGACCTGCGGCATTTCATCCCTCTTAGAAATTTCCCCTGTCTGCTGGCATCTCTCACAGCTTTGACAAAACTCAAAAGCATCCTTATGCAGCGTAGGCCAGTAAAAACCACTATCTAACACCTTCCTTGCAGTCTTTCTAGGTCCAAAATGATCTCCACAAGCCAAAGCATGGCAATGATTCAGCACATCCCTCTGTTCCCATTCTGGAATACACCTCCTAATCACCTGGTCAGCTCTCATTCTCCATAGATACGGGTCGTCCCAAAAATAGTACTTGGCTTCACTTTTCAGTTTCATCTTCTGGGCCCGGGTGATTTCTCGAGAACTGGGCACTTCTCCAGTGACCAAGTAATTTGCTAGGTCTGCAAACTAAGGCTCGGCGTTCAGTTGACACTTCCCTTTTTTCAGAATCTCCTGGACCTGTTAACACCATTACCATTTCCCAACAGATGGGTCTAGGAAATGTTCCTATACAGTACAGATGCTCCTCCGGGAATGCATCAGGTATAGCTTCATCCGTCTCTCCTTGGAAAATCCTGCTCAAGTGATCAGCCACTTTGTTTTCTGTCCCCTTTTTGTCTCGAACTTCCCAATCAAATTCCTGCAAAAGTAACACCCAACAGATTAATCTTGGCTTAGATTCTTTCTTGCCAATAAGTACTTGATAGCCGCGTGGTCAGTGAAGACTATCACCCTCGACCCCAGCAAGTACGGTCGAAACTTCTCAAACGGGTATACCACCGCCAGCATTTCCTTTTCCGTGGTGTCATAGTTCTTCTGGGCTTGATTGAGTGTTTTCGATGCGTAAAAAATCACATAGCTCTTACCATCAATTCTTTGACCTAGTACTGCCCCACTGCGTAATCACTTGCGTCACACATTATTTCGAACGGTAAACTCCAGTCAGGCGCTCTGATAATAAGGGCAGAGACTAGTTTATCCTTCAGTAGCTGAAAAGCTTCCTTGCACCTCTCGTCGAAAATGAAATCCACTTCGTTATGCAACAAATGTGTAAGCGGCTGGGCAATCTTTGCAAAATCCTTAATGAATCTTCTATAGAAACCCGCATGCCCTAGGAATCCTCTGAGTTCTTTCTGATTTGTAGGGTAAGGCAATTTTGAGATCATATCAACCTTCGCTTGGTCTACCTGTATTCCCCTCTCGGAAACTACATGCCCTAGGACAATTCCTTCAGAGACCATAAAGTGGCATTTCTCGAAATTTAAAACCAAATGCTTTTCCTGGCACCTCCTCAATACTATATCCAAACTTGCTAGACAGGAGTCAAAAGAATTCCCATACACAGTGAAATCATCCATGAAAATTTCGATACAATCCTCCAATAAATCTGAGAAGATACTCATCATACACAATTGAAAAGTGCCTGGCGCATTGCATAGACCGAACGACATTCTTCTGTAGGCATACGCACCAAAAGGACACATGAATGTAGTCTTCTCTTGATCTTCAGGATCTACGTAGATCTGGAAGTATCCACTGTACCCGTCAAGGAAACAGAAATATTGCTTGCCTGCCAAAGGCTCCAACATCTGATCAATAAAAGGTAAGGGGAAATGATCCTTCCTTGTCGCTTCATTCAACTTTCTATAATCGATGCACATCCTCCACCCAGTAACTAGTCGAGTGGGTACTAGCTCGTTCTTGTCATTCTTGATCACCTGTATTCCTGACTTTTTAGGCACCATATGGACCGGGCTGACCCATTCACTATCAGGTATGGAGTAGATGATTCCCAGCGATAGCAACTTCAAAACCTCCTTCAAAATTTCCTCTCTCATGTTCGGATTTATCTTGCGTTGTGGATCTCTACATGCCTTCGCACCTTCCTCTAGCCTAATGTGGTGCATGCAAAGATCAGGACTGATTCATACCAGATCGGAGAGAGTCCATCCTATGGCTTTCTTGTTTCTTCTGATCACAATCAGCAATTCCTCATCCTGTTCCTTGGTCAAGTTGCTATTGATGATAACGGGAAAAGTCTCACTTTCTTCTAGATAAGCATACTTGAGGCCTGGTGGGAGCACCTTCAGTTCTTTCTTCAGGGTGCTTGCCTCGTGGGGCAAGGGATTTTTCTCTGTTCCATCAGACATCATTTCTTTCCCTTACCTAGAAGAACCTTCCACGCTCGCCACATGAGGTGTCTTCCTTGGCCCAGCTACTCCTGGATTCGTGCAGAATTCCAAGATCGCTTTAGCTAGCTCCTCATCTGATAATTCACTTGTGTTCATTGATTCACACCATCCAGCCACTTCTCTGTCGATAGAGTAACTCATCTCTGAATTTTCAATCTGCTCCTGTATCAATTCTGTCTCAAGGTATTCCTGGACTAAAGGGTTAATAACATCGATAGCATGCAAAATTTCTACATCAAGAGGTTTCTTCATTGCTTCGTCGATGCTAAAGGTATATTTTTCCCCATTGTAGTCAAGGCATATAGTTCCATCAAAAACATCAATTATGGTCTTAGCGGTACGGAGAAAATGTCTTCCTAAGAGCACACCGCTAGACTCAGCAGATTCATTATCACTCACTTTAATAACATGGAAATCAGTTGGATACAGAAAATCGTGCACTTTGACGATGACGTTTTCTAAGACTCCCTTTGGACAGATACACGACCTATCTGCCAATTGAATTACCACTTTTGTATCGACCATCCCTACTCCTACCAGCTTCTTGTAGATGGAAAGCGGTAAAATATTTATCGATGCTCCTAAATCACACATGGCATGCTCAATCCTGACATCACCGATTGAAATAGGTAAAGTAAACATACCTGGGTAAGTGCATTTTGATGGAATCCTTCGCTTCTGAATCACTGCTGATACATTCTCTCCAATCAGAATCTTCTCACTAGGTCTAGTCTTCCCAGCTATAAACTCCTTAATGAATTTGCTGAAGACTGGCAACCTCAAGGCTTGTAGGAATGGTAAATTAATCTCCAACTTCCCGAAAATGTCCATGAAGTCAACCGGGTCTTCCTTCTTTTTCTTAGCTTCCCCTCGACTTGGGAATGGTTTCAGTAGTTTCCCTGCTCCAGTAGATCCTCTAGCTGAGAGCTCTCCAGTTCCTTTTCTTAACTCCCAATTTTCTACTCCCTGCTCTGGATCAATGAAAAATGGTTCTGCTTCCTTAGGTAATGGCTTCTCCAAATCCCCTGCCCTAAGGTCATCTTGTCTAACGGGACTGCTCCCCTTTAAGTTCCCAGGTCTAGAGTTAGTAGCCTTGTAGTTCCTGCTTGCTGTGGGGTTTGTCTCCTCATTTGTCCTCATCTCTGGACCTTCATAACCCTTCCCGGATCTCAGAGTGATCAAACTGATGTTGGCTCTATCTGGCAGCCTTACTGAGGCAGGGATCTTCCCTTCGTTCCCACGCATCTCGCTCAAGGAAGTTGCTATCTGAGACAATTGCTTCGCCAACATATCCATTGCCGCCTTTTGTTCCTGCTGAGCATCCTGAAGCTTGTGGACTACGTCATTGTTCGATTGCAAGTTGTTCTGCATATGCTGTTGAGAACTGACGAGGTCATGCACCATTTCATCCAGATTCCTCGGTGTTTTAGAATTGGACTGACTGGGCCCTGGGCCTGTACTTGGATTCGAACCAATCGCTTGATTCTGGCGAATGTTTCCTTGACCGCCTGAACTATTGTTGTACTGTTTTCCTGGCCCTTGGTAGTTGGTTTGGAAATTCCTTTGGTGTGGTGGCACATAAGAGCTCCCTTGATGGTTTTGGTTCTTGTTCCCCCAATTCGGATGATCTCATTGGTTTCGATTGTTCCAGTTACCCTGCCCCTCTTGACTTTTCCGGACCAGTTACCCTGCCTCTCGGGCTGAGTTGCAAACTGGATACTCTGTTGGGGTGCTGGTTGGCTCTGTTCGTTGTCCGACCATCTAAAATTGGGATGGTTCCTCCAGGGTGCGTCTCTTTGTCTCCATGGATTCCAACTCCCCATCGCATTAGATTGGGCATGGCACTCTCCTTCCTAAGGTCCATAATACTGCTGAAGTTGACTATCTCCTAGACCCGGAAGTTTTTCCTTCGCTTGTGAGACTGGTAGTTTGGTCTTCTCGATTGCGTCCAACAGTGCTTTCTCAAGCCTGTCGATCCTTGCCTCTACCTTCTCTTCGTCTTGCTCCCTCACCGCATTCACCGAACCTCTCTTCACAAAATTCCTTGGGTTATCGTATGCCTTCTTGGCATCTATCAACTTCCCCAAGATCTCTCTTGCTTCGCTTCCCTTCTTCCTTGTAAAATTTCCTCCGCTCGAGGAGTTCATTAAATCCTTTGACTCAGGGTTTGCTCCTTCATAGAATAGATAATAGGTCTCTGCCTCTATCATCCTGCGATTTGGGCACGCATCCAACAACCCCTTGAACCTCGACCAATATTGGCTCAACGACTCGTCGCAGTCCTGCTTGCACTCCACTATTTCTTTCTTGAGAGCATTTGTTTTGTTGGAACGGAAAAAGTAATCAAGGAATTCCAGTTTAAAATCCCTCCATGTGCAGATAGAATCTGGGGGTAACCTTAATAACCACGTGTTGGCTTCCCCCTTCAAGGTAAAAGGGACCGCACGCAGGCGATAGTCCTCCTCTGTTGCATCATTGGGCGTCTTCTGAATGCTACACAATTTGCTGAATTCATTCAAGAACTCGTACGGGCACTCATTCCTTCTTCCAGAGAATGTGGGTAGGATAACGAGCACGTTCGTCTTGATCTCAATGGACCTCTGTCGTGGATTCATCACTATGGCTTGAGCTGGCTCTCCATCTATATGAGCAGTGAGCGAACCGATATCCGGATCTGGATCGATTATGTTTGCCATGTCCCATATTTCTTCCTCTTCTGTACTTGTTTCCGAAGACGATTTAGGATCCTCCCTTCCTGACGAGTTCCAATCCTCTTCACTTTCGGAATCAAACGGAAATGGATCTCCTGTAGATAATCCCGATCTAGTGGTGACCGTAGATGCTGTGTTCTTAACTTGCCAAATAAACTGATCGTTCCTCCACTCAGATGAGTCACCACAGTGTCCAAACCGCGAGCCACTGCTCATAAACTGAAAAATAAAGAAAAAGAAAGAGAAATCAAAACTATGTACGTCAAAATCCTCTAAACTCAATCGCAAATTACGCCATCCATCCCCGGCAACGGCGCCATTTGAAAGTACCGCTCTAGAGTGTGTCGTGTGAGTGTATGCGTGCTAAAGTTCTGCGTCGAGCAATGAATCCGCTAGAGCACTAGGTCCAGGAACTCAAGGCGACACTGAAAACTCTGACGACGGACACATAAACTCTTTTGCGTTCAAAGATCCCTCAACCTTTATACTATAGAGTAGTATAGAGAAACTAGGGGTTGATCCCACGAAGATGGACTCGCAAGAAAGCATCTAGAGTATGGGTGAGCAAAAAAACCGAAAATCGAATATCCGAACCGAACCAAACCGAATTTTGAAATTCGGTTCGGTTATTTCAGTTTTTTGGTTCGGTTCGGTTTTGAAAATACAAAAATTTCAGTTTTTCGGTTCGGTTCGGTTCGGGCGAAGAAAAAAACCGAAAAACCGAATAACCGAATTATATATATATTCTATTAATTTAATATATTATATTATATATAATATATAGTATATTCTTTTAATAAATTCTACTATATTATATATATTATATGTATTATTAATTTTATATTATATATAAATATTCTATTAGTATATATAAAATAAAATAAATTACACACACATATATATATTAATATTATATTTATTTTTTCGGGTTTTTCGGTTTTTTCGGTTTTGTTCGGGTTTTTCGGTTTTTTAAGTTCGGTGTTCGGTTTTTCGGTTTCGGTTTTTCGGTTTTTCGGGTTCGGTTCGGTTTGTATTGTGAACTAAATTCGGTTTTTCGGTTTTGACAAAAAACCGAACCGAAACCCGAATGCACACCCCTAATCTAGAGGTTTTTGGTTAGAAAACGGCTGCTGCCACGCAAACTTTGGTTGAGGTATTCTACTTCTAGACCTAGGCACATAATCAAATACTAGATCTAGGAACTGTAAACTTCGTGCAGGCATTGATCATTCTTAGAACTACGTAAATTTAAACTCACTTCCTAGACAAAGCAAACAATCACCAATTATAGCTAAACAGAACACATACCAAAGTGGTGACCAACTTCCAGAAATATCAAATACGGAAGTAAAGCTGCAACTAACAAACTAAGTTTTTAACTGACAATGACATGCATAACTTCAACTATATCAAACACGAAGATGAAGAAAACAGAGCACATACCGAGATTCAAACAAAATGTAAAATTCGGACGACGAAAACTTGCAACCAACCGGAAATAAAACAGATCTACATCTACGAGACGAAATGAAATGAAAGCACGAAAACTAGGCATAAATCCTGATCACTCTATTTCAGATCCAAACGTCGGATGCTTAATCCACTCCGGATCCAAGCAATCCGAACCAACAGCCAATCTCAGCTCCATAACTTCTGATTCAACAGATCTACTCCGATCAACACCAGAAAACAACGATTCTATTCTAAATAACAACCAGCATGTAAACCAAACATCCAATTCAGTAACCAACAAGCTCAAAGTAAACAATATCCATAACCAAAACTCAAAAGCAGCTCAAATACGGAAAACAGAAGTTGCATAAACCACAGAAGTTTCAGTCGAAAACAGAGCCGAGCTTCGAACACCGAAGCTCGGTGAAATCCACAAAATAACTAAAATAAACGGGAAATTGTTTCTTCGCCCTCTGCAAGGACGGTGTTACTCCAACGACTAACTAGTAAACAGTGACCCAGAACTACCCTACAATTTCCCCATGAAAACCCAAAAGTGTGTAACAGTGAAGTGAGCTGCAAGCTAAATCTGTTACTGAGGACCCCACCGAGAGGATCCCTCCAGATTGCATGCTTCCTTCCTTATATAGGCGCGGTAGGATCTTCTAGAAACCTTCGCAGAAATCTCCATTCTACCCTTCAGCTTCACGATCCCTCCGTCTAGCTGTTTCCTCCGAATTTGCTCACTTATTCACCATAATTGCATGGTCCTTGGAATCCACCTTCTTTGTTCCTCGACCCGGTGAATTCTTCTACACATCTGGCTTAAAACATGTGTTAGACCTTATAATTGTATGAATTTACCCCTAGACCTATGCATGAAATTAGCCTTATCAAACGACTCACACTTAAACCTTGCTTGTTCTCAAGCATGAAAGACAAGAAAACAAGAAATAAGGCAAATTTCAGTGCACAGTTCCCATGAACGACTCTACAAACAAGACACGAACAAACACCAACTACTAGACCTAGACATACTACAGACTCAAAACGAAACACTTAAAGAAAAACACATAAGCATGAACTAGTTATTGACTATTATTAAAAATCTAAACTTCAATTCTAAAGTTCTAATGTTTTAGTTTTCTCTAAATTTCTAATATATATATAATAGACATTAGACAAATAGTCAAATAGACACTACTTAATTTTAAAATAAAGAAATTTTTGGCATAAATTGAAACACAAAAGAGATTAAATAAATTTACCCTAGATGTACCCTACTTAATTTTAAAATAAAGAAATTTTTGGCATAAATTGAAACACAAAAGAGATTAAATAAATTTACCCTAGATGTACCCTACTGGCCTATGGCCCTATACTAAATAAAAATATTGATCACAAATACATAATTAATCGGGTTTAATCGGGTATTGGTCGGGTACCCTAATACGGGTTTCGGGTACACTAAACCCGAAAAATTCTAACATTAACTACCCAAACCCGTACCCGAACCCAAAATTTTAGGTTTCGGGTACCCAAAACCCGTCAGGTATTGGGTCGGGATCGGGTATACCCGAAATCTGCGGATTAAATTTGCAGGCCTAAATTTACATTATGACTTATGAGTGTGGCGGATATCAGCTAGTTCAGGTGGAGAGGCTTTGACTCCGGATGTGGCGGATCCGAGCATCTGTCAGAGGGACCTGACGGCGAAATCGGCACCCCATTCGAAAGCTTGCCGACTACATTCTCCGATTGGCGGTGTGGTGGAGGATAGAAGATGGTTTTTTTTTAAAAAAAATTATCTCCTATATGGAGAAAATTACAAATAAACTCCTATAGAAAGGAGGAAATTACAATTGATGTCAAGAGGGCTCGAACTCGGCACCTCATACAATAATGTCTAAGCTCCTTGCCGCTAGGGCAAAGGCTCTGGACACCGGATAGAAGCTGGTTCTATTGGAGGGAGTTGTCGGAGGAATCGGCATCCCCTTCAGAAGCTTTCCGACTATAATTTTCCGATGATTGTAGGCAATTCCTATGGAGAGGGATGGTAGCAGAAAAAATGCCAACACCATAATTTTAAGAGTGAACTACATCAAAAGTCTCTAACTTTTCGGTTTGTGACACTGCAAGTCCCTAACAAAAAAAATATCGTCAGATGACCCTAACGTTAAACATAATCACGAACCATGTTTTTTAGCCACTTTTCGGATGAAAATTGCCAAATGGCTTGAAGGTCATTTTTGGCAATCCCTAAATTCGTTGACATATGAATTATGTCACATTTATGTCAACAATTTCTTTTGTGATATCCTAATAAGTTATTATACTTCATACGTGATTAAAGTTTTGTCAATATTTGTACACAAAAAAAACTTCTTATATTCCTCTATTTCTAGTTAGTGGTAACAATATACTAGTTATATCAGAAATTCATTGAGAAACAACAAAAAATATGGAAAAGCGAAGTTATATATGAAATAAAACTTGAATCAATAACAAACAGAATAAAAAATATTTCATATTTAATTAAATGATACAGTATTATTTTCTTGAAACATTGACATTTAAATATTTTTTCATTATTTATCATCGAACTAATTTGTTAATGTAAGCCTAACTTTAAGACGATTTTTTATTTATTAATATTTTATTAAGAATTATAATTTAGCTCAAACTGAAATTTTTAACATCATATGAATATTCAATCTTTATATATAAATTTGCATAGTTTCTTGTCATTCATGATAAAATTGAAACAAGAGTAATATTTTGAAAATATTCAAGCATATGACATTAGCTATTTAATCCTTGTAGATTTTTTTTATATTAATAATAGTATCTGAAATAAAGACAATGTAAATTTATAAATTAATACTGCAAAATTGGGATACTATCATAATAAATAAAATCGATCGATAAATCAAGGTAGAAAAACAAATAAAAATTAGTGGAAATAGAAAACATCGAAAAATACCTGAAAATGAGTTTTATAAGGAAGAAAATGGTCTCATTTTATTATTTTCATATTAATTAATGCAGATAATAATAAATATGTATATTATAAAAAAAATTAGAAAGTGTAAATACTGACAAAATTTTAATTACGTATGAAGTACTAAAATTTATTAAAAAATTACATAAGAAGTTGCTGACAAAAATGTGGCAGAAATCACATATCAACAATATAATGGAGTGACAAAATGTCTTTTTAGGGTCTAAGGGTATTTTGGTCTGGAAAAATATGATTCGTGATTATATTTAACGTTAGGGTCCTCTGGCGCTAAAGTTTTTTTGTTAGAAACCTGCAATGTCACAAACCGAAAAGTTAGGGACTTTTGAGATAGTTCACTCATCATCTTCGCGGAATGATTTTTTTTTTATGAATTGAAAGGTTGATTTGTGTCGCACTATATAGGATACTCATATTACATCCTTTATTTGAATGGATATTAAGTAGTGATTTGGATTTTAGTTGTATGCCAACTATATATGATACATTTAATAGTATTAATATTCCTTCAACTCTCCCAAATTATATTTTCATTTCATATAGCAGTTCGGGAAATTTTCTTTAATTTTCATAAATTATATTTAACGGAAATGTATTTTAAGAGAAAAAAATCAATCTAATAATGACAAAGAAATATAACAATTATTAATTACTATGATGGACGCAATATAAAATAATAATAATAGATTAAAAAGACTCATACTAGACATGCACAATCCGAATCAGACCGCCGGTTAACCAGCGGTTCGGAACCGCCTGTTCATGAACTGGAACCGGCGGTTCGGCGGTTCAAGCGGGCCGGTTCAGGTTCAGAAATATCACGAACCGTAACCGGCGGTTCACCGGTTCAAATCGACAGTTCAGCGGTTCCAACGGTGGGATTCCAGCTAGGGCGTAGGTTTTCAGGCTAGGTGTGCAGAAAAACCGGTGGTTTACGTCAGAAATCGCAGATTTTCGCCATCAATCGAATCACTTTTTCGAGAAATACGAGACATCTAAGTCATACAAGTAAAGAGATCTGTAAAATCATAATTTTGATCAAATCACACATAGCAATACACTAGTTCCTCATATAAAATTATTAACTCTAGTTCCACGCCCCTTTGAGACCCCGAAAAGTGGACAAATTCCTTTTCTTAAGTCTTAAGAACACATACAAGATTCGTCACTACAAAAAGGATAATGGTAACCCCACCATTAACTACTTCATTTATGAATTTCATAACTGGCGGTTTCTGACGTAAACCGCCGGTTTCCGACGGTTCAACACCTTTTTCAGGTGGCAGCGTATAGGTGGCAATGTATAGGCCTGAAAACCAGTCAGAAACCGCCGGTTTTCGGCCAGAAACCGTCGGTTTCCGTCAGAAACCGTGGACTGAACCGCCGATTCAGTCCGAAACCGCCAGTTCAGGCGGTAAACCGGCCGAAATTTGAAATTTGAATTATTTTTTATTTCTTCCAATTTTACTCCTATAAATACCCTACTTCCCCCATCATTTTTACTCACCTCATTCTTGTGTTAACAAGGATTTCCTTCTCAATATCAATTTCTCTATTCTCTCATCATTCTCTCTAATTGCTCAAGTGGTTTACTACTATATTTATTGTTGTGTTCGTAATTTACCATTTATTCAATACTCCATATTTTATACTACTTCATTTTCCATTATGTCTTCTTCTCGTGGTGGACCGGGATGTGGTGATCGGGGCAAAGGAATTGCCCAAGATCAAAGTAGTCGTCCCCAAAGATCAAAGCGACCTAGTCGTCGAGAAGTTATGGAAGAGGTTTCCCGAGTGGCGGCTGAACGCATGCAAGTAAGTTCTAAAAAATAAAATTATTTTTACAATTCATAATTTCATAAGATTGAGTTTTTTAAATTTTTTTTGTGTTCCTAATTAAAACTTCAACTTATATAATATTTATAGATAAAAGAAGATCATAAGATGGCCATGCTACTCGCTGAAATGCATCAAGGTGGGGGAAGAGGTGGTGGTAGTTCCCAACAACAAGATGACGAGTACGACGTGTCCATATCGTCGGACTCAGACAACAATGATGATAGATCTCATTCTCGTATTCCATCTAGCACCGGCGGAAATGACCCGTTCTCTCAAGAAGAGACATCGGCGTTTTATGCATATTGTAACTATTGTGATAAGTCTACAAATTTGCGATTGGTGGGGGATATGGCACCCTCAGTCGTCATTTGGTGACAAAGCATCTGGTAGAATGTGCCATGCCTCTACCCAAACCCAACTAAACTTCCAACCCGGTGTCTCAGGTTCGTTAGGTACGCCTCTTTTTAAATATGATAAAAAAAAATTTGCTGACGTTATGACTAGATGGGTTGCAATGAAACACTTTCCTTTTAATGTTTATGATGACAAAAAAATTGAGGTTACTATGCAAAGTGGTTTAAACGTAGCTATCAAAAGAGTAGGTCGAATGACCGTTCAACGATCTACAGTTAGACAATGTTTGGAGAAAAAAGTTGAATTATCACGTTATTTACTCAACTTGGGACACAAAGTGAACATTTGCTCAGATGTATGGACTGATTGTTTTAATAGACATTCATACATGGGCATTACGGTTCACTTTGTGGACAATAGTTGGACTTTGAACAAGCGTTTAATTGGTTTTAGAGAATTTGAGACACCACACACTGCACCAGAAATTGCTTATTTAATTATTCAAGTTTTGAATGAATTTCAATTATGCAATAAAATATTTTCTGTTGGTTTTGATAATGCAACTGCTAACACTGCAAGTATTAATGACTTGATGCGGCTTGTGCTTCGGTTATTGGTGGTGAGTATTTTCATCAAAGATGCATATGTTATATTTTGAATTTATATGTACAAGATGCGCTTGAATTATGGCAAAAGCATGTTAGTCCTATTAGAACTGCAGTTAGATTAATCCATCAAAAGCCGCCTATTGGCAAAGCTTGGAAGAAGTATTGACATCAAAAGAAGGTAAGATATACGAATTTTACCATGGATGTGTCTTATAGATGGAATTCGACATATGATTGTCTGAATTCTACTTTGACGCATAAAGATTTTTTGTGTGATTTTTTTAGAACCTATCCCGTTTCTAATTTATATCTAGCTCATAGTTGTTGGGATCATAACGTGGCTTTATTTAAATTGTTCAAATATTTCAAGAATGCGACTATTGAATTATCAGGTGTTTATTATTGCACCGTTGTTCGTGTTTTAGAGCATTGCATATATATATATATCACTTGGTTTTAAAACGGCGATGAAAAATGCTTCATCTTCTCCTGAATTGATGTGTGTTTTATATTATATGATTGAAAAATGGCTTAAGTATTTCAGTGAGATTCCAACACTGTTTTTGATTGCAAAGGTCTTGGATTTAAAATGGAAATTAGCCGGTACCTCCAGGATTTTAGATTTTTATTATAACAATTTGAGTTCTATTGATCTTGTTCCACTTCAAGCATTGCAAGCGGATACCAATGACCAATGGGGAGTAAACCTAACCGAAATATTTCAAATAAACCTCCTGGACCGGTCAATTATCTAACAAACCTTCGAGTTTAACTTTCATGCTCTCTACACCAAATATAAAACCGAGTATAACAGTACCCACCAAGTCAGAAGACCTACCCCTCCTCAACAACATAACTTTGGCTTCACATTTCAAACCGATTATGATGACCCCGACACGCAATCTCGATTAGCCGACCTATACAGCTACAGCACCGGCGGAAGGTCGTCCTCAGCCTCAGGTATGGTAAGTGAGTTAGATTTATATTTTGATTCACTCTTTTCCTTTGGTGATGAAGGTCCTACTCCCCCACCCAAATCGACGTCCTCAGGTATGTGTATAGACATTAAGCACATTGTTAGTAACAAAACACATGAATTCAATGGTGTAGAAACATCCATACAAAGCCAAGATTACAACTTGGAGCGACATAGAGAGTTTAGCCTAAACACATGGTAGAATTTGCAATAAAACCATAGGAATCATGCTATCTTTGAGTGGAATTGGGATTCGGAGACAGATCGTTGGAATATTGGCCGGAATTTCTTCCTTCTCTGTCTTCCTCCTCTCTTTCTCTCTTTTCTCGTCCAAAATCTGTCCGAATCCCCCCAAAAACTGCCTCCAAGCTATATGAAAACTGAATTCAGCAGTTACTGCGTTTTCATATATTGGGCATGAAATTCGCCCGGCCAGGTGGCACTTTTTGATGGCTCACTGGACCTTTTGCACATTTTTTTCACCCGACCAGATGGTTCTTTTTCAGCCTATTCTGGACTCTGACGCAAACTGGGCAGTCTGTCAAACTGGCCATTTTGCACGACTTTCTTCAATGACCTTGTGCTCATTCCGAGCTTCATTCCATGTCCCGTTTCACCAACCATTCTACTTCCTACACCATAAAACATACTTTTGCGAGCATCAAACCATATACATCATGTAAAGCACTGAGAATAAAGATATACTATTTGATTCACATCAAATACCCCCAAACTTATTTGCTTGCTCGTCCTCGAGCAAGATCACATAAAACACAAAGTTTCAAAGCTCAACTCACAAAAGTTTTTCAAAAGTTTTCATCACAAAGAATCAAGTAAGGACGTGGAAGTCAAAATCTAAACCCCCAACATTTCCAATAAAAAATTCCCACCCTCAAGAACCATCACTCATCCACCTAGAATTTCAAGTCAATGTGCACTTCAAAGTAAGTTCAAGCTTAAGATCCTACAACTCAAACCGTCGTCATTGACTCGTCAACCAATACTTATCATATAGACCTGTGGATTTCAAATCAAACTTCTTTAACTCTACCAAGCCATTTACAAAACACTAATAATGTATCAGCAATAAAGTCCAAGGTCTTTAATCATAGGTTCTAATGGGACTAGGGATGAGGTAGGATAAATATGAATAGTAGTTCAAAAACTACATATTTGAGTGCCAAATTCTTCACTCCTACAACTTCCTTCCAAAGAACCAAACAATTTACATTTTACAACCCATAATTTCACTCCCCAAACTTGAGATCTTTTCTAGAAAAGATTACATCTTCAACATGCAATAGAAGTTCTAACTTTATTTCACTTTTTCTCTTCTTTTCTTTTTTCTTTTCTATTTTTTTCAAAGGCCTTGACTTTTACAATTAAAAGGCCGTCTTTTTGCTTACAAAGAACTTCATTCTCAATACTTATACATTACATCAAATCCGAAAAATCTCCAAACTTTAATAGAACACCGCCCAACACTCACAACTCAATTAACAAAGCACAAACTTGTATTTAGCACCAAAATAGTAGTAAGAGTTATTGATGAGGCTAAAATATGGCTTATTTAATAGCTAAGTAATTGACTAAGTGTTTGTACCAAAAATAGGGAATAAGCTCAAAGTGGCTTCTAGGGGGATCATTTGTTGGACTAGGCATGTGAATATTTGGCCATGGAGTTCATCCTAGTGCCTTATCGTCCCATATCATTGACACGCATGAATGCAAGCACACAACTCAATAAAGCAAATCGATCTAAGATAATTTCCACAAGACATATGACTTTCATACTCTCCTCAACTCAAGAAATCGGTTGTAGTCACAACATGCTCTTTCAAATATGAGTTTTATAAGCCGTTCGATACGCCCACAAGGCATCATCTAGCTTTTGAGACCAATCTTTTCGAGATGGCTTCACCACCTTTTCAAGAACTCTTTTAATCTCACGATTGGAGACTTCCACTTGGCCACTTGTTTGGGGATGGTAAGGGGTAACAACTTTATGCTGAACACCATACTTTCCAAGGAGGTTTACAAACAACTTATTGCAAAAATGAGTACCTCCGTCACTAATGATAGCTCGAGGTGTTCCAAAGCGGTTGAAGATGTGCGACTTGATGAATCTCAACACCACTTTAGCATCATTGGTAGGCAATGCCTCAGCCTCTACCCACTTAGAAATGTAGTCCACCACAACTAAGATATATTGCTTCACATTAGACTTAGGAAAAAGGTCCCATAAAATCTAATCCCCAAACATCAAAGAGTTCCACCTCATGGACATTGTTCATCGGCATTTCATTCCTCCAAGAGATGTTCCCAGTTCTTTGGCAATTGTCACATCTCTCCACATAGGCTTTATCATCCTTGAAGATAGATGGCCAAAAGAATCCGTATTGGAGCACTTTAAATGCAGACCGACGTGCTCCAAAATGACCGCCATATTCTGAATCATGACATGCAGATAAAATCTGAAGGTGTTCATGTTCTCCCACACACCTTCGAATCACTCCATCACTACTTAGATGAAAGAGAAAAAGGGTCTTCCCAAACATACATGCGAATGTCACTCAAAAACTTATTCTTTTGGTTAGAAGACAACCCTTCCGGCATCAAACCTGTGGCAAGGTAGTTTGCTAAATCAGCAAACCATGGCACATATGTTCCCCGAGCACTCACTTGAAACACTTGCTCATCGAGAAATTTCTCATTGATTTTTCTCTTTTTCTCATCTTCTGTCTCCTCCACGCCATCAAGTCTAGAGAGATGATCAACAACCAAGTTTTCGGATCCTTTCTTGTCTTTAATTTCAACATCAAATTCTTGCAAAAGTAGAATCCATCTCACCAATCTTAGCTTTGCATCTTTCTTGTTCATCAAATACTTAATAGCTAAATGGTCCGTGAATACTACCACCTGTTGGTTTCTGGGATTACAAGAGATACAGCCGGGCGTAATACAACCCAAAAGAAGGAATACAAAAGGGGAAACTGAACTGAAATGAAATTACAATTGAGAAATTGAAACAGTAACCGTGAATAGTTGTTTAGCCGAGTCGAGGAGCCCTCTTTCTGCAAGACGAGATACGCCCCGATAGTGCTCTTGGTTTGGCGTGTCGTCCCCAAAGATAAAACGGCTACGTCTCTGGTGAAGCAGCACCGCAATCAACAGAGCTCTGGCGAACTGGGTGGAGGAGAGGGCAGAGATTTCGACAGAAAAACAATGCAGAGAGATGGAGAGAGCTTATGCGTGTGAATGTTGTGAATAATGTGTCAAATGCAGTGGAATGGCTAGCCTATTTATAGCCCAAAGAGCACCCAAAGACCAATTACCCAGATCCAAGTCCAAGTCCAAGATCAAGTCCAAGATCAAGATCGAGATCGAGATCGGGCCCGGGGCCTGCAGACCGCGACCGCGACCACGAGCACGGGCTCGGGCGGGCGGCAACGGCGCGCGCGCGCGTGGGTGGGCTCTTTCACCCATCTTGGTCCACTATAATTATTAAGTAACATAAAGTCACTTAATTTAAGCATATTAAAAGATGTGTCAGTTCTCCTATGTGGGATAATTAAGACTAGTTAATTATTCCCTAAATTCAAACTCCAAGCTTTAATTAAAAGCTAATTATGCTCAAATTTAATCCACTATTTCTCACTCACCGGAAATCGGATTTGAGAATGTGAATATACTACATTTATCTACGTAAAATGTAGATCGACGCTATATCATTTAATTTCACAAAATTAGATGTCTCGTCACTTTTATTATTTGGTCAAAATCCATTGATCGGGCATATATTATTCCATGATTTCTACACCACCTTCGTACCTAGTAGATAAGCACGAAACTTCTCAAATGCAAAGATGACAGCTAGCATTTCTGTCTCTGTTGTAGTGTGATTAAATTGAGCCTCATTGAGTACTTTGCTAGCATAGTAGATGGCATGTAAAACCTTATCTCTTCTTTGGCCTAAAACGGCCCCCACGGCATAGTCTGAAGCATCACACATTAACTCAAATGGCTTCGACCAATCAGGTGTGATAATAATGGGAGCTTCAACTAGCTTTTTCTTGAGAATCTCAAATGCCTCAAGACATTTATCATCAAAAACAAACTTGACATCCTTTTCAAGTAAGTTGCAAAGTGACTTTGCAATCTTTGAAAAATCTCTTATGAATCTTCGGTAGAATCCCGCATGTCCAAGGAAACTACGGATGCCTTTCACATTTGTTGGAGGTGGCAATTTTGAAATCACATCAATCATTGCCTTGTCCATTTCCAAACCCTTTTGTGATACATTATGACCTAACACAATTCCTTCATTCACCATAAATTGACATTTTTTTCCAATTAAGCACTAGGTTCGACTCTTCACATCTTTGTAGCACACGACCCAAGTTGTGTAAACAACGGTCAAAAGAAGAGCCAAACACGGAGAAGTCATCCATGAAGATCTCCATAATGTCCTCATTCATGTCGGAGAATATTGCCATCATATAACGTTGAAATGTAGCTGGTGCATTGCACAAACCAAATGGCATCCGGCGGAAGGCATAAGTACCAATAGGGCAAGTGAATGTCGTCTTTTCTTGATCTTCTGGGGCAATTGCAATTTGATTATACCCCGAGTATCCATCCAAGAAGCAGTAATGAGAATAACCCGCTATCCTATCAAGCAACTGATCCATGAATGGCAATGGGAAATGATCTTTCCTTGTTGCTTTATTCAATTTCCGATAATCCATGCAAACTCGCCATAAATTTACCAACCTTGTTGCCATCGATTCATTTTTCTCATTAATCTTCACGGTTATTCCCCCCTTCTTGGGTACACATTGAACATGACTCACCCACTGATTGTCAGAAATTGCATAGATCATCCCGAAATGTAACAACTTCTTGCATAATAGGATTTAGTCTCCTTTGTTTATCTCTCACTGGTTTAACTTCATCTTCCATGAGAATTTTGTGCATGCAAACTGCAGGGCTAATTCCTTTAATGTCAGCAATTGACCATCCTAGAGCTTGCTTATGAAGCTTCAAAAGCTCTATAAATATTGACTCCTCCTCATTATTCAACAGAGTCGACACGACAACTGGGAGTGTCTCATTCTCACCCAAAAATGCATACTTGAGATTTGATGGGAGAGCTTTTAATTCAAGCTTGGGTGGGACTTCGATAGAAGGTCTCAAATCTACCACACAAACATCCACAACATTGTTTATTTCCTCTTCATAATTGTTCTCTTCTTTGAAGTCAACTTTCATTAGGGAACCAAAATCTTGTTCCAAACTCCCTTCATCAAACACACTATCGTCATTTTGCACCGAACAACAACTCTTCTCGAAGATGCATCGATCAAGAACATCAACTCGAAAGCTTGCCTTAGCATCACTTGGATGTTTCATCACTTTATCTACATTGATAGTCACTTGTTCACCATTGATTCTGAAAGTGACGGAGTTATCTTTTGTACCAAGTAGCACATCTCCAGTAGCAAGAAAAGGTCGCCCAAAAAGAATGGGAACTTCCTTATCTTCAGGCATGTCTAAGACAATGAAGTCGACAGGAATGATGAACTTGTCAACTTTCACTTGCACATCCTCTACAATCCCAGTTGGCTTCACAATCCAGTGATCAGCCAATTGAAGAGCTATGTCTATGGGCTCAATTCTCTTCTCCAATCCAAAGGCACGAGCAGTTTTCAATGCCATTAGAGATATTCCCGATCCTTGATCTTAAAGGCATTTTGTGAAGATGGTATCCCCAGTTTCACAAATCCCCCCGGATCACTCTTCTTTCTTGGCATCATTCCCGAAATTAATTGTGAGCAATTCATGCTCAACGCAACAATTCCCTCATCTTGAAGCTTCTCCTTGTTTGCCATCATGTCTTTGAAGAACTTGGAGAATTTAGGGAAATTGGTGAAGAGATCAAAGAGACATCCACATTTATCTTCCTTATCACATTCATCATCCATTCGAAGCTCTTCTCTTTAGGAACTCTCTTCCTCCTCTTTGGTGGATACAGTAGAGGTGGAATGTGATCGGGAAAATTGAACTTGCTCTTGGGATCTTTTGCTGGGCTTAAAGTAGCCTTCTTCTCTGAACTCATGTATGCTTCTTCTATCTTCTCTCCTTTTTCTTCAACTGAAAATCTTCCATAAGATTCAGATTCCATACCAATTACCTTGTTGCCGGATGCAGCCCCTTCTTAACCATGTTGTGCCTTCTGCACTACCTCGGGACTTCTCTTACACACCTCGTCCGCCCCTGCGTGCGAGGAGTGCAAGCCTAACATCTCATCCGCCCCTGCATGTGAGATGCCGGAAGACCCTTAGTCGTCCATGAATGGCATAGAATCTAAATCCTTTCCACTTCGAAGAGTAACCGCTTTACATTGTTCGTTATCTTTGGGATTGGGCACAGTATTACTTAGGATGGTAGCCGAAATTCTCGTATGAGATGTTGTAGCAAGCTACCCAATTTGAGTTTCAAGATTCCTCATTGTAGCCTCGAGCTTCCCAAACTTTTCCACTGTCTTGTCCCTAAAGTACTCGTTCTCCTTTTGACTCTTGGTCATAAATGAGAGAATCTGTCCCATTTGATCATCCGTAGAAGACTTTTTCTCAAAACTTGTTCCTCCATTGATTAACCAAAGTGTTGCTTGAACCAGCTTGATTCCAATTTGCTTGTTGAGGCCTCCAATTTTGCTGATTGTTGTATTGATTACCTTGGTTGAAACCTTGAAGGTTACCAATATAATTTACATCTTCCATTGGTGCTCCTTGCAAACTTGGTCATTGATCTGTATAATGTCCTCCTTGGCATACTTCACACTTCATCACAGGTGTAGCTTGGGGTTAGGGAGCCAATTGCAAAGATTTCACAGCTTTTGTCATTAAAGATATTTGAGTACTAAAATCAGCCATTTGAGCCTCTTTAGCTAACACTCTTTCAGAATCCTTGGTAGCACCAAATGTATCTCCCGCAGCTACATTTCTTGGATTATGCCAGTTCCTCTGATTGTTCGCTAATCTTTGAAATAACGCTCCCACTTCATCATGGGTCAAATCATCCAAGTTACCACTTGACCCTGCAGTCACCAACCTTGTATCTTCATGATTGGGTCCTTTGTAGAATTTCAAAAGGTCATGCCCCAGAGGTAGTCCATGACTTGGGCATTTCCTTAACAATTCTATAAATCTATTCCAAGCTTTGGCAAATGACTCATCATATTTTTGCCGGAATGAAGTGATTCCCTTTCTCAACTTTTCAATCTTCATTGGAGAATTGTACTCCAAGATAGACATGCCCACGGTTCTTAAACCGGCGGTTCAGGTTTGGAACCGCCGGTTCTGGTTTCGAGAAATGTGGAACTGGAACCAAACTATGAGGCTATTTTACTGTTCCGGTTTCAGTTCGAAAACCGGCAGTTCCGGTTCCGGTTTCGGTTGGCCGGTTTTGTCGCAGTTTTTTACGGTTCCGAACCGCCGGTTTCCAGAGGTTTTTCGCGGTTCTGGCTAGATTTCACGGTTTTCTGACAGTTTTTCACGAGCCGTCTAGAACCGGCAGTTCAGGCACGGTTTCGGTTCGTAAAATTTAGAACCAGAACCGGCCCGCGGTTCAAAATATGGTGGTTTCGGTTCAAGAAAAAAGTCACGGTTCTGGTTCGGAACAGGAACCGGCGGTTACGGTTCCGCGGTTAACTGCCGGAACCGGAAACCTTGGGCATCTCTACCCCAAGAGGAACTTCGACTTCAAATCTTCAAATGTTTCAATATCGTAGCCCGATAATGAGTCATACCATTCCCTTGCTTTCTCTCTCAATGAGAAAGGGAATAAAACTCTCTTGATCCGATGATGCTCCACATTTGGAGGTATATGAGGGTTTGTCAACTCATAGAAGGCATTCAAATGGCTCATTGGATCTTCATCATCAAGACCACGGAAAAGGTTTCCTCCATTCGCCAAATTGATGTAGTGAGGTGGAATGTTGACATTGTTAATTGCATAAGCAAACTCCCCTGGGTGTACAACTCCCGATCTAAGGATATCTCCAAACCTTCCCACAGGTGGTGGGCCATCATTGTACTCATCCTCAGCCATTGATTTTGTTTCTGATTGTGTCCCAAAACTACTTTCTGAACTTGAGCGGAAAATGGGATTCTCTCTGACTGGACTTTGATAACCCAGATGATGCTCTACTTCTAGACCTCTCGGTACTCTTCTATGATATGTGAGCTGATTAAACGGTGGTGTACCCCTTGATCTAGTGTGCATTCACAATTCTCTCTTTTTTTTTATGAAAAAAAAACCTACACAACAAAAAAGAAACCAAACACAACACAAGTATATTACACTACTACTGAAAGCGAGACCTCTCGACAACTTCGGGGTAAGTCCTATAAAATGTGTGTGCTCGATTTGCGTAAACAAAAAAAATTAATAAACTAATAGTTAGAAAAATATCACCTAAAAAACACACTCTTTCGTCTTCAAGTCCGGACATATTTTAGAGTATCTAGACCAGTTCACACAAATTATCAAGTTTAATTAATTAACTCTAATAATACTACAAAACTGCAAGATTACAGTGCCGTAGTAGTATTTCAAGTGTCGATCCACAGGGAAGTGAGAGATTGATTACACTTAAAAGCATACAAAAACATGCAAAGGTTTGATTTTTGATTTTGAAAGTTGTTGACAAAATAAAGCTACAAATTTACTAAAGAAAAACTTTTCAAATGGGAAAACATACCACTCCAAGTTGCTCACTAGACTTGTATTGTTCTACACCTTTAACAATGAAACATATGAATGGATTAAAACATCAACCTAATCACATACACTGAACATGTACACGATGAGTAGTTCACAATTAGCTGAATACATAACCTATGAACCAATTTTCAATGTCTATAAACTCCCGCGGAAGCGCTGGAGAAATACACATCTACTATAATCACCTATTTAATCCACTATCAAATTATCATCTGAACAATTCTAATTCAATAGCATGCCAACAATCAAGCATTCCTGAACTATGTTAAAGAGACAATAGCAAAAGAAAGAATAACACTACATTATTAGCCAAAAACATAGTGTATAGACATTAAGCACATTGTTGGTAACAAAAGACATGAATTCAATGGTGTACAAACATCCATACAAAGCCAAGATTACAACTTGGAGCGACATAGAGAGTTTAGCCTAAACACATGGTGGAATTTGCAATAAAAACCATAGGAATCATGCTCTCTTTGAGTGGAATTGGGATTCGGAGACAGATCGTTGGAATATTGGCCGGATTTTCTTCCTTCTCTTTTTCCTCCTATCTTTCTCTCTTTTCCTCTCTCATTTCTCGTCCAAAATATGTCTGAATCCCCCTAAAAACTGCCTCCAAACTATATGAAAACTGAATTCAGCAGTTACTGCGTTTTCGTACCCGGCCGGGTGAAATATTGGGCATGAAATTTATAATATTTGTGTATTTCCTCATACTATATGCTTTCAGGGTTAGGTGAGACGACTGCAAATTCTAGAAAAAAAAATGATCCATACATCATGGACGTGCTAATTCATTATCACAATACCTTTGGTTCGATTGTGTGCTAGATGACATAAGAGAAGTTAATAGAAGTGACAGAAGGAGCTAGAAATCTATGAGACTTCTATAGTGATTTCAGTAACATACAATGACTTGAATGACTTGATTTGATGCAAGTAACGTCATATTTGATGTTGATCCATAAA
Organism: Salvia splendens; assembly: GCF_004379255.2. Lineage (NCBI taxonomy): Eukaryota > Viridiplantae > Streptophyta > Magnoliopsida > Lamiales > Lamiaceae > Salvia > Salvia splendens. The sequence continues at coordinate 32,822,229 of NC_056033.1, read as the reverse complement.
AAGCAAAAATAAATTTGGATTTGATGCATATTTGAAGAAGTTTTCTACTAAAACTCATTTTTGGTATATGTCTTACCTTATGTTCACTAATTAATCAATTTTAATAAATGGGACCATCCGCATACGAGTTTTTGGATGACTTATTATTATTATTATTATTATTATTATTATTATTATTATTATTATTATTATTATTATTATTATTATTATTATTATTATTATTATTATTATTATTATTATTATTATTATTATTATTATTATTATTATTATTATTATTATTATTATTATTATTATTATTATTCTTATTATTATTATTATATTATTATTATTATTATTATTATATTATTATTATTATGATTATTATTATTATTATTATTATTATTATATTATAGTATTATTATTATTATTATTATTATTATTATTATTATTATTATTATTATTATTAGTATTATTTATTATTATTATTATTATTATTATTATTATTATTATTATTAATTAGGATGGATTTTATCCAATCAAAATATTGCTATAACCATTTTTAAGCTAATGATTTAAATAATTTTATTAAAATAACATATTTAGATTTCAATAATAATTAAATTAAGAGGAAACCAATAATGCATTATAAAAAATTACTAGTACTACTATAATAGCTTTTCTTCGACGTTTTTGACCACGTTCCCAAATCGAACGAGATCCAAAAGCATTTCCGGAACAAAATATTTAGGGTATCCACAATAGGGGCGGCGCGCCGCCGCCGCGGCTATCTATAGTGCAGAAAGCGTCCGCCACGGCGTGGACTGATGGGAGGGGGCGGAAGGGCCATCGCCGACTACTCGGCGAGGACACAGCGGGTGGGGAGCGGCGCGGCTGTCCGCCGGTTTTTTTATTTTTTATTTTTTATTAATTTTAAAATTTTATTAATTTTGAAATTTTATTAATTTTTATTATAAATACCCTTCTCCACATACATCTTCACACCCATTTCACTCTCTAATTTTTCTATCTCTAAAAATGCACGGTGGAGACGAAAAATCACCCGACACCGACGAATCGGGATATGCCAACTATCCTCTTTTCCAGCCATGGAGATCGAGTCCAACTCCCCCTCCCCCTCCCCCTCCCGTGGAGATCGAGTCCCACTCCCCCTCCATTCCAGTTGTGGTCGCCGATAATTTTAATTATAATTGAATTAAAATATAAAAAAATAAAATAAAGTGAAATGTGGTAAAAAAAATGTCTACTATTATTGTAGAAACTTTTTTAAATAAAGTGAAATGTGGCAAAAAAAAGTGTCTACTATTATTGTAGAAACTTTTTTATAGCCGCGAACAAATTAGAAGTGATTGAGTGACAAAAAAAATTGACTTGTCCAGAGGAAGCGTCCTCCCTATCGTGGATACAGTCTTGAAATCAACTCCATCGATCACTCTTCCCTTCTCTCTCCCCAATTCCCCATTTCCAATCCACCTTCTCCACCAATTCCTCCGCCGCGAATCGAAGATGAGGAACCTACTCCCCGTGCTCCTTCCGCTCCTCCTCCTCCTCGCATCCTTCGCCTCCGCCGAGATAAAAAATCTCAAAATCTCCTCCGATTCACGCCCTATGATCCTCTTCGAACGATTCGGATTCACGCACACTGGTCAAGCATCCATCACCGTCTCCTCCGTCTCCGTCATGTCCAACGTCGCCTCGCCGGAGCCGTCACGTCTTGGTTTCTTCCTCCTATCGGAAGAATCCCTAATTCAGGTTCTAATTGAGCTCCAGTCTAATCCTTCCTTTTGTGTCCTCGATTCCAAGTACATTAATCTCCTCTTCACCTTCCGCGATCTGTCGCCGCCGCCTCACTCCTCCTTCTCCCACTCGTACCCGATCACATCTCCCAACGAGTACTCTCTCTTCTTCGCCAATTGCGCTCCTGAATCTACGGTGTCGATGAACGTGCGAACCGAGCTGTACAATCTCGACGGCCGTGGGGATGAAAAGGACTACTTATCCGCTGGTTTAACTCAACTGCCGTCGTTGTATTTCTGTTTCTCTGTTATATATGTAGTGTTTCTGGCCTACTGGATCTATGCGTTGTTGCAAAATAAGAAGTCTGTTCATAGAATCCATTTGCTTATGGGGCTTCTGGTTGTTATGAAAGCATTGAATCTGCTTTGTGCTGCCGAGGATAAACATTATGTGAAGGTCACCGGGACTCCACATGGATGGGATGTATTGTTTTACATTTTCCAGTTTATTAGGGTTGTTTTGTTGTTTACCGTCATCGTCTTGATCGGTACTGGATGGTCGTTTCTGAAGCCATTTTTGCAGGAGAAGGAGAAGAAGGTGTTGATGATTGTGATCCCATTGCAAGTATTGGCCAATTTTGCATCAATTGTGATTGGGGAGACTGGTCCCTTTATCAAGGATTGGGTAACTTGGAACCAGGTGTTCCTGTTGGTTGATATAATCTGTTGCTGTGCCATTATTTTCCCAATTGTGTGGTCTATTAGGTCATTGAGGGAGACATCAAAGACCGATGGGAAGGCTGCTAGGAACCTGTCTAAGCTGACTCTGTTTAGGCAGTTTTACATTGTTGTAATTGGGTATCTCTACTTCACAAGGATAGTAGTGTTTGCTCTCAGAACCATTGCTGCCTACAAGTACCAATGGGTGGCTAATGCCGCTGAGGAGATTGCTAGCCTTGCTTTTTACGCTATAATCTTTTACATGTTTAGGCCGGTTGAGAAGAATGAGTACTTTGCACTTGATGAAGACGAGGAATCTGCTGCAGAGATGGTTCTTAGAGATGAAGAATTCGAGCTTTGAAGTTGGAGATTAAGTGCTACTCCTTTTTTGCCTGAATATTAGAGTGCGAGTGATTTGGTAGATTTGCTACAAAATCTGATTTGTGTAACTGTTGCACTTCTTCCTTACTTTACATAGAGACAGATTTGAGTTTGTCTTACAGTGGTCTCTCTTTTGCATAATGTAAGTTTCTTATTTGTTTATATGTCATAATTTCTCAGCCTTAAGATATTCCATTAATCCAGTAGCTGACTGCTGGCTATTTGACTGTATGTTGTTTTTTGCTATAGAGTCTCATTATTTTCATTTGCTCTTGATGCTGTCTCAGTCCACTGCTACTAAATTGAATTATTAGTAATTAATTAGATCTTATTTCCATTCTATGGATATGCTGTGGTAAGTGCAGTTATAGTTTTAGCTTATATGTTGGAGAACTTTTTTCCCCCTGGTGGGGTCACCTGTATTTTCCTTCATACTTGTGTTTAATTTGTGCCTTTGAATCCTGGTTTCTGCACACATATGCATGATGGTGTTGGCTGCCATCTTGAATATAGGCTTGCAAATGCAAGATCTTAGAAATATACGGATTAGATGTTAACAGAATCACATTTTGTATATGGATCTGGAGAAGCTAGTCTTATCCAACGTATAGTCGCATAGAGCTTAATTAGGAGGTGCTGGTGTTCAGTTCTGATACTGAAAGCTAGTGCAGCTAGTTTTAAGTTCGCTATTCTTTCAGTTATTACTTGAGTTTTTATTGAATGTGAAATTACCGGATTTCTTCCTAGTATTAATTTTCTTAGTTGAACTGACATACAGCCTTCCATGACCATTTGACATTGAAAGATAAGTACAATCAGAAACTTGGATTCGTGATAGAACTAGTTACATTGCATATCTATATTAATTGAGGAAACCTTTGTAATTGATTCCCACTGATTTGTTTTACTTAGTTTGAGTTCATGCTGGTATTTCTGATGTGGTATGTCTATGTTGTCACCTTTGCGTTGTGATAGGCTAATGTCTTGCTAAAATTGTACTAGCTGAAATGATATGGATGCGCATAAATATCTGGTGTGCAGCGATTATGGAATATTGATGCCGTCATTGTTTCTTTGAATACTTTGGTTTCATGTCATGTTTGAAGTTTAATTCCCAAGATATCCAATCAAAAATGTGTGCAATAAGATTAAGAGCATTCACAACAAGGTATGGAGCGGGCCGCCTATTGTGGCTCGGCGGGGGCAGTGTCCCTGTTTAGGGGGGCGGGATCTGGCTGGTGCTGCTCCGAGCCATTATTGACTAAGTTATTCCTAATTGTTTATATGAAAATTGATATAATGCTCATCGGGTCAAGCTAACTCAATGCATGTCTGACTTGCGTCCCAATGTATTGATATGATCCCATCTTTTATTTTCGTAACTTAATAGATATCTTGGACTTTTTTCCTGACAAAAATTTTAGTTCACTGTAAATTCCAGAATTAAGGACCTATAATGGCATTACTTTATTCCTAAAGAAAATTCTAAAAAAATACTGCATTGGTTGTAGTTATTTTAAATATACTCACACTCCCTATATCCTATATAAGCCGAGTTGTATTTCTTTTTTCGTCGTCCCATTATAAAAGCATTTGCAATAAAACTACAAAATGAGGCTGAGGTCACAAATTTTTCCAGCCACCCCGATTTTAGCAGCATTCTGGACCCTTCGTCGCATTTTGCAATTGAAATGCGTGGCCTTATAGTAGGTAGCATCAATTTTTTTTTAAATAATTATTTAATTTTTAATACGTTTTTCTATCTGTAAATACCTTTATCTTTCTTATTTTACTATTTCCATTTTCATTTTCTCTCATTCTCTCTTTCGAACTTTATTTCCCAAATGAGTTCCAACGAGAGCAACTCTTCTCTGATTCGACTTTAGCAGCGGAAGAGGAGTACATGGAAGAGTTATCTGACATTATTACGAAAGAAAAGTAGAAAGGCCACCTGTGCCAATCCATCATCGTAGGTGTGTGCGTACAAAGAGCATGTCATTGCCATTGAACAACTAGACGTGGACTACTTTGTTGAGCAACCACGGTGGTGCGTAATAATTTTTCAGCCCCATTTCAAAATGCACCAATCTTTTTTTTTGCACGTTGCAAATATGCCAATGGAACCTGATGATTATTTCTAGAAACATCTCGAATGTTTCAGAAGGCACAGGCTCTGGACTCTGCAGAAGTGCATAACTGCAACTAGGCATTATAAAGGGGCGTCATATCAGTTTGATGATCTGTTGCAAATGCAACTGGTCATGAATGCGTGAAGAAATTTTGTTGAGAGTTGTAGAGGCATTCCATGACACATATTTGGGAAGCCCTACCCAGGGATGAGAAAAAAAATACCGAAATACTGCATTTACTGTACTGAAAAAATATCAAAAATACCAATTTTTTGGTATATCGCTATTTTCGGTACGGTATGATACTGTACCGAATGGTACAGTAATGATATCAATTTTTTTATACCACGGTATAACGATTTTCGGCATATACATGTACAACATATATTGAAACGTTATACATATATATAGGGATGTATTCAGATTAATGTATAAAAAGCTGTTAAAATGGAAAACTAATTACATCCCTTGATTAAGTGTGATCTAATGGTTAAAATAAGATCCACTTGGAATTAATTTAAATAATTTAAAAAAATAAAAAAGGGTATAGATGGTAGAGCAAAAAAAGCATAAGTTATGCCTACCCCATGATTCACGCCTCCCATGCCTTGGTAGTTACATTCCATTGATTTATTTTCCATTTTTAATCTTGAATATATTAGTTGATTAACTTAATTATTTTTGCAGCATTTTTATATCAACCAATATAATTATTTTTGCAACATCTTTATATCAACCAATACATCAAGTCCTTATGATGGTTATGTTTAAAAGTGACGATGTACATTATTATACCATTTTCGTACATTATCTTATATAATTTCTGTTAGTATCATTTGGTTTTGGTTTCAGACGGAACTTGATGTACGAATATGATTTTGAAATGTACGAAAGAATTAGTTTGATGTCTTGCAGCACGTTGAATCCATATCCTTTGGATTTAGCATTCCATCGGGCTAAGTTGTAGTACCGACTGACTAACGAAAACTTCAATAAGTAGGGAGATAACTCTTTTCCCTTAGGGTTTAGCAATCCATTTGGCTAGGGCATATTACCAACAATTTCCTATAATTTCTGTTTTTATCCTTTGGGTTTTTGGTTTCACACGGATCATGATGTACGAACGACTTAGTTTAATGTACAAAAAGTTTAGTTTAATGTCTCGTAGCGCGTTGCATCCATACCCTTTGGGTTTAGCAATCCATCGGGCTAGGTTGTAATACCGATTGACTAACGAAAACTTCACCAAGAGTAGGGAGATAACTCTTTTCCCTTATGGTTTAGCAATCCATTTGGCTAGGGCATATTACCAACACATTCCTATAATTTTTGTTTTTATCCTTTGATTTTGGTTTCATACAGAACTTGATGTACGGATATTGTTTGGTAATGTATGAAAGACTTAGTTTAATGTACAAAAGAATTAGTTTAATGTCGATATTAATGTATGAAAATGTTATTTGAATGAATGAATCTCAGACATTAATGTAATTAAATTAATTAATAATGTATATACATATATAGCTACATCATGTCGCAGTGAATGATATTTTGAAGTCATGTACAATTATGCACGTATAATGTATCATGGGTTGGGAAAGGTTGCATGTCCTCCTTAAAGTCCTCATCACCAAGATTTTTTGGGCGATTTGTACCTATTCAAAAATATTGCCATTTGGGAGATTAGACTACAAGCAATATCAAACCTAAGTACGAGGAGGTTAAACTATAAGCAACATCAAACAAAAGTACATCAAATAATAATGTAGATAATCAAGTGTACGCGATGTACAGAACATGTTCACCAATGTAGCAGTCTATATCAGAGGTAAATAATGTACATCTGGGATTGTATAATGTAGCAATCTATATCAAAATAATGAACAACGAGGTTTTGTTAGTAAGTCGGTACTATACCCCAGCCCATGGATTGTTAAACCCTTTAGGGCATGCATTTAACTTCCGCAACATATTAAACTCATTATAATCTATATTAATATGAATGTGGCATATACATTAAACAATCATAATGATACATTAAATTCAAAGAAGTATTCACAGTGATTGTTTGATAATCGTACATTAAATAACCATAATCGTACATTACCGAATTAATGTACCAATTTGTGTGAATAATGTACACGACCTGAATGTAAAAAAACATTCAATCGGCAACAAGCACTCACCAACATCACATTACAGTCGAAATCACATTTAGAAAGATGGTTTAGGGTGAATTTAAGCACTACATCAAAGTGAATTTCACCACTTTAGATTCCCTAATATGTACAATCACAGGCGAATGAACAACATTCAAATCCACAAAACTAAAAAACAGTACAAATCGGAACGATAATTGCATAGCAACATAAATTTTCAAAAGCATGAATTTAGAGCACAAATAGACCTCTCAATCAGACATAAATCAAAATTGATATCCAATAATGTACATAAATAATCAAATTCTAGGTCCAGAAGTGTAGAATAAACTGAAATTTGATGAAAATTTCTCGCTTTTTGGCTTTACCTTTCACGCCGCCGTTGGAGCTCTAGAGTCGACCGATTCGCCGTCGTCTGAACAAATTCACCGCCGTCTACACCGTTGATGGGGTACGTACTAAACAAGCCCAATAGCAGTGACGGCCCATCAGCCCAAAGCCCAAGGAAGAGTATCAGTTCGGCATTACCAAAGAGTTCGGCCCCAGCCTACAGCTCGGTAAAAGCCGACCAATCAAGCTCTACTCTCAGATCGGCAAAAGCTGCTCGGCAATAGTTCAGCAGTTCGGTCTCAGTATTCGACCGAACTGGGAGATAGTGGACTCATGCAGAACCTCCACGACCTCCACTACACGATCTATTTAGTGGTGTCAACTCATGCAGGATCTCATGCAGGATAGCGGACCAAACAAAGAGATAGTGGACCCATGCAGGATCTCATGACCTCCACGACATCCACGACCTAGTTAGTGGTGATGCAAGCCACGATCTTAGTTCAATGTATAAATAGAACTTAGATCAGATAGACTAAGGGAGAAAAAAGCTCTCTAGACATCAAATATCATATAGCAAGTCTGTATTTGTAAGCTGTAAACCAGATCAAGCAATACAATCTTGCCCTCCTTTCTTCCCGTGGACGTAGATTTACCTCAGTAAATCGAACCACGTAATTCCTTGTGTCGTGATCTATATTTTTTACCTGCATTTATTACCATCAAAAATTCGTCCAACCATCACTGGCGCCGTCTGTGGGAAACAGAGAACCAAATTTCTGATAAAGCGAATTTTTGACCCTTTTTCCACCCCAAAAAAAAAAAAAAAAAATGCATACCAGATCACGTAACACCCATAATACCGTTCGTGATAACCATGAGGAAGCTAGTCCAGCCCGCAGGTCTGGAAAACAGCCTCGGGAGAAATCTACTTCCAGTTCTCACGGAGAAGGAACAAGCCGCTCAAAGACTCATCGCACCGAGTCTTCCCAGCAGCCCGATTTGAACGAGGCTGTCAAGTTGTTTTTGGCCGAGAAGCAGGAAGAGTTCTTAATTTTCCTGCAAAAGGGCCAAAAGCCGGAGACGAAAACGGTGGATTCTCCCTCCTCATCCAGACATGAAAGTCACTACCGCAGTAGTGTCGTGTCTTCCAGGAAGAAGAATCCTCAACCCCGACATGTTCCTGTTCCTCCTCGGTACCGGAATCACAGGAGAACTCCATCTCCTCCATACCGAAGAGATGTCGGGTTCGCCATGTACGGAGCATTGAAGACTCCGTTCTCGGACGATATCACCCGAACTCCCTTGCCACAGAACTACCGAACTCCGTCGATGACTTATGACGGGTTAGTGAATCCTCATGACTTCCTGGGACGCTATCAGTATAACATGGCGAACCAGGGTCTCAATGAGGTCCATATGTGCAAGCTGTTTCCCGAGCTGCTTATCGGGAACGCAAGAAGGTGGTTCGATAGCCTCCCCCAAGGCAGCATTAGATCTTACCGAGATCTAATGGATGCTTTCCACATGAGGTTCTTTCAGAAAGCGGAAGCCCGAATCACTTCGGCTCAGCTGCTTTCTATACGTCAAGGTCGCGACGAAAAGATCAGCGACTTTATGACGAGATTCCACAAGGAATGCCTACAAGTAGATGATCTCAATGATCTACTTATCATTTCGGCATTCCAAAATGGAATCCTACCCGGAGCTCTCTACAGAAAGCTCGTGGAATGCAGTCCGCAAACAGCTCAAGAGATGTGGGACATTGCGGACCAGTTCTCTCGTGCCGATGAGGCAGACCGTCGCAAACGGTCTTTAGACAGCTCATCCCGAGGAGACAGGAGGAAGCCCGATCATAGCGATCAGGGACATCCTCGCCGAACTCCTTTTGGCGATCAGGGACATCCTCGCCGAACTCCTTTTGAAAGGATTCAAAGGACTCCGGTGCAAGACCGATTGGGGCCACGTCTCAATCCTGAGAAGCCGCCCGCTCAGTTCGTACCATTGAACAAGTCGAGAGCGGAAATTTTCGAACTGCATTCCGATATGTTCGAAAAAACCAAAGCGGATGACGAAATCGGCCGCGCGTCGACCTCAGGATCAATATTGCTCCTTCCATCAAGACCACGGTCACGATACCGAGGAGTGCCGACATTTGGCTGCAGGTATTGATGCTCTTGTGAAAGCAGGGACGTTAAAAAAATACCAAAGCAAGCAGCCGAAAAAGAACAAAAAGCAGAGAGGTGCGAACTGCGCTCCTCAGGATCCGAAAAAGCAACAGGACCCCGAAGACGATGACGAGCTGCAATATGATGGAGTAATCCTGACTATTGATACTCTCCCTGCCGGGAAGACTAAATCGTCCCTGAAGTCAGAGCGCAGAGGCTTCAATCGAGAGGAGCCAACGCATAAAAGGCTGAAGCAGGACGAAGTGATTACATTTTCAGATGCAGATCCCGTCCCGGCCATCTCTCCTCATCAAGACGCTATTGTCATCCAAGCCGGAGTGGCAAACAAACTGATCCACAGAGTGTTTGTGGATACCGGAGCGTCAGTCAGCATTCTTTTTAAAGAATGTTTCGATAAACTAGAAGTAGATCCAGCTCGGCTCAGTCCGGCTCCACTTCCTCTGAAAAGTTTCGCCCAGGAGGACACCCGCCCTGAAGGTATTATCAGCCTTCCGATCACGGTGGGAAAAGCGCCTACAAGCTCCAGTACGATGATCGAGTTCTTTGTGGTAAAAGCTCGGTCCCCGTACAACATCATCTTGGGAAGAGACTGGCTCAACGCAGTTCGGGCCGTTTGCTCTACTTATCACCTCACCATCAAGATCCCCACTAAAGGTGGGATAGCGGTCATCCGAGGTGATCAAAAGAGAGCAAAAGAGTGTCTGCAGATTGCGCTTAAAAGTGCCGAGCAATCAGATCGGCATCATCAAGCATAGCAATCACAGCAGCCGGAGTCAGAGGCAAGCGAAATGACCGAAGTCACACCAGAGTCGAACTCAATGACCGTTCAGTTATACGAAGATGATCCATCCAGAACGGTCAAGATCGGTTTCGCGGGAACGCCTCTACTCCGGGAAAAGACCATCCAGCTCCTCAAGGAGTACAAAGATGTCTTTGCATGGTCTCCGTTGGACATGACCGGAGTGCCCCCTGAGGTAATCACTCATCGGTTAAATATTGATCCTTCAGTCCGGCCTATAAAACAGAAGCAAAGACTCTTTGCGGCAGAAAGAAATCAAGTCATCCATGACGAAGTCCGCCAATTACTGAAAGCGGATGTATTATTCGAGGTGAAATATCCTTCTTGGGTGGCCAATCCTGTGATGATCAAGAAAAAAGAAGGAGGATGGCGGATGTGCATAGATTTTACCGATCTAAACAAGCACTGTCCTAAAGATTGCTATCCCCTTCCGAACATAGATAAAAAAGTAGAAGCTTTGATCGGCTTCGAAATTTTCTGTTTTCTTGATTTATACAAAGGCTACCACCAAGTTTTAATGGATGAGAATGATGCTTCAAAAACGGCTTTCATTACTGACTTCGGCATCTTTACTTATAAAAAGATGCCATTCGGTTTAAAGAATGCCGGAGCCACATATCAAAGGATGGTAGATAAGCTTTTTCGGCATTTGATCGGAAAAGAGGTTGAAGTGTATGTTGACGACATAGTCGTCAAAAGCAGAAGCACTTCGGAGTACGAAGACAACCTCAAATCCACCCTCGACGTGCTCAAAAAAGCCAACCTCAAACTCAATCCCCAAAAATGTACCTTTTTGGTAGATTCGGGAAAGTTTCTGGGTTGTTGGGTTTCAAAGGACGGACTCAAGGCAAATCCCTCAAAAGTTCAAATTGTTCAGAACATGGCGATGCCGAAGTCCATACATGATGTGCAAAGGCTAACTGGATGTCTAGCCGCACTGAATAGATTCCTTTCCCAAGCAGCCGAAAAGCAACTGCCGTTCTTCAAAGTGTTGAAAAAGGCACCAAAGTTTGAGTGGGGAGCCGAGCAGAAAAAGGCTTTTGACGAGCTCAAAAGTTATTTAGCCAAGCTTCCAATTCTCTCTGCTCCAACAGATGCCGAAGTGATATTCTTATACTTAGCGGCATCAGATCAAACCATTAGCGCGGTGCTTGTACGAGAAGAAGGCCTAAAGCAGCTTCCCATCTACTTTACAAGCCGAGCATTAAGAGGTCCAGAAACAAGGTATCAACCTCTGGAAAAAATTGCTCTGGCGTTAGTAAATGCAGTAAGGAGACTGCGGCCATACTTCTATGCTCACAAGGTATGCGTCTTAACCGATCTGCCACTTCGGCAAGTTTTGACCAAGCCAGAAGCATCAGGCAGAATCGCCAAATGAGCCATAGAGTTGGGAGAACACTCAATCGAATACCTACCTCGGAAAGCCATCAAGGGACAAGCCTTGGCAGATTTTCTTACAGAGGCAAAGTTCGATCAAGTAATCCCTGTCATTGCCGAACAGAAAATTCTGCCAATACCGAACTAGCACAGCCCCTGGAATCCGAAGTAGAGCCGCCGGATTGCTGGAGCGGATTCGTAGATGGAGCTTCAAATAAAACGGGAAGTGGAGCTGGTATTCTACTTATCGCTCCCGACGGACACGAGGTAACTTATTCACTTCGGTTCTTGTTCCCAACCACTAATAACGAAGCCGAATACGAAGCTCTCCTTGCCGGACTCCAGCTAGCGCAAAGTCTATTTATCAAGTCTCTCAAAATCCATTGTGATTCACAAGTCATAGTGAATCACCTGTTGGGTACAAGTGAAGCCCGTGATGAGAGGATGAGGAAATACTTGGACAAAGTGCAAAGCATTAGCCGAAGTTTCTCTTATTTTCGGATAATCCGCATTCCCAGAGCGGAAAACAGCCGAGCAGATACTTTAAGTAAGTTAGCCTCATATCCAAGCTCAAAGGTGGAGGAATTGATGCACCGAAGCATTGATGAAGCTGAGGTACATTCAGTAGCCAGCTCGCCGAACTGGATGACGCCGATCTTACAGTATCTAGATCAAGGACAACTGCCCGAGGATAAGAGAGAAGCTCGGAAAATCACATGCCGAGCACTTCGGTACGAACTTCATGGAGGAGTCCTATACAGAAAGTCCTACCTTCAGCCGTTATTGCGATGTGTAGGGCCAGAAGAGACGGACTACATCCTTAGAGAAGTTCATGAAGGATCTTGCGGTAGCCACATCGGAGCTAGAGCTTTAGCTAAAAAAGTTCTGAGATGGGGGTATTATTGGCCAACTTTGGTACAAGAAGCAGTGCAGCTCGTCAAGACATGCACGAAGTGCCAAATCCATGCAAATATCCCAAGGATGCCGCAGACCGATCTATATGCTATGCAAAGCCCTTGGCCTTTTATGCAATGGGGCATAGACATAGTAGGACCACTACCACAAGCTCCTCGACAAATGAATTTCCTTATCGTTGCCGTGGATTACTTTACAAAGTGGGTAGAGACTGAACCATTAGCTACGATAACGAGCTCGAAGGCATTGGATTTCGTCTGGAAGAACATAGTGTGCCGATTTGGCATACCCCACATCCTCATTTCGGATAATGTGACTCAGTTCACCGACAAGACATTCAAGAATTGGTGCCAAGAGCTGAATATTCAACAGCGGTTCACTTCGGTCTCCCACCCACAAGCAAACGGACAAACGGAGGTAACAAACCGTATCTTGGTGAAAGGGTTAAAAGCTCGGTTAGAACAAGCCAAAGGACAATGGGTAGAAAATCTCCCTCAAGTCCTATGGTCCTACCGAACTACACCCAAAACCTCCAACGGTGAAACTCCGTACAGTCTGGTGTACGGCACTGAAGCCGTGATTCCGGTTGAGATCGGCGTACCCAGTCCCCGAACTCTAAATTTCTCCTCAGAAATGAATGATGACGGACTGAGAGCCGAACTAGATCTGGCCGAAGAAAGAAGAGAATTGGCCTGCATAAAAGCAGCCAAGTACAAGGAGCAAGTAGCCCGGTATTATAACCAAAGGGTGAAAAAGCTGCAATTTCAAGTGGGAGATCTCGTCTTGAGAAACAACGAAGTAAGCCGAGCAGAAAAGCTGGGCAAACTCGAACCCACATGGGAAGGTCCATATCGGGTGTCAGAAGTCCTCGGCAAAGGGTCTTACAAATTGACTCACGTGTCAGGAGAACAAGTACCCCGAACATGGCACATTTCCAACCTCAAGAAGTTCCATTTGTAAGAGACAGTCCGGTCAGTCAGTCTTGTGTCTAGTTCGGTCCTAGAGGTATGTGCTTTCTTTGTTTTTTACTTGTTCTTTGTGCTTGTTTTATAAAAGTTTAAAATCTTGTTCGTCCTTTTTATTTGTCTATGTGCGTTTTGTCTGTCTATGTGCGTGTCGTCTCTTACAAATGTTACTGAGGTATCTTGTTCTTCGAAGGCTGATCCCCTTTTTAGAACATATATAAGCCAACGATTGTGAGTCCAAGCTTCTAAGGAGGATACAAGACCACAATTCAGCTTAAGAAACAAGCAGTTCGTCTGAAACGAACTGCAACAAAGGGAAAGTCCGATCCACGCGATAAAACTCGCCGAATTAGGACAAGGGAAAGTCCGATCCCCAAGTTAGGACAAGGGAAAGTCCGATCCGAGCGATAAAACTCGCCAAATTAGGACACAAGCTTAGTCCGGTCAAAGAAATTTACTTCATAAGACCAAAGACGAGTCCGGTCAAAGAAGTTTACTTCATAAGACCAAAGACGAGTCCGGTCAAAGAAGTTTATTTCATAAGACCGAGGACCAAGTCCGGTCAAAGAAGTTTACTTCATAAGACCAAAGACGAGTCCGGTCAAAGAAGCTTACTTCATAAGACCGAGGACGAGTCCGGTCAAAGAAGTTTACTTCATAAGACCGAGGACGAGCACGATGAATTTTTTTCGCTGAGCTGTAAATACGCAGTGATAGAAGCGAAATGAAGATTTCATTTATTAAAACTTGTTCGGCATATAATTCTGCTGCCCTACGAGAAGGCGTTACGCCATTACAAAGGACTATTCTACTGTCCATGGTTGCTAAAGTTGAGCCATCTATTCACAAAATCCTCGTGAAGCCGAGTTCGGCCATTCCGGGCAGCTGAAGAATAAGCAGGTCGACGAGATGCTCTAATCGACCTACCGCCTCTTCCCTGAGCCCGGGAAGCTCTAGCACCTCGGCGGCGAAGAGCCTCTTCACGAATCATTTGCCGATCTTGCTCACTCATAGTCACCGCTCCTCTGCGAACTTCAGTCCGTCCTCGTCTTGACGTCTCCGGTTGTTCCTGAGTTCGTTGCTGACTTGGAGTAGGGTTTTGAGCAAGTGAATCCGAGGTTGGAGCTGGAGTGCGAGCATCTGTTGGCGGGAAATGCCTAAGGAATCTCTCGATTGAGGGACGCCGGGAAAGAATGATGTCGTACCGAGAAGCCCAGCGCCGCAATGATTTCACGACTTGTTGGCAAGCCGAGCTCTCCAGCGCATTGTTCCTCCGGAGTACATGATATTCCTCCCACAGTTCGTCAACTCGTTCCTGAACTTCAGAGATGGTCATTCCCCCGCGCCTGCAGATGAAATCCTCATACGCAGTCCTCTCAGCGACGGCAGTATTCAGCTCGGCCTCCATATCTTTCTTTTCGGACTCTAAGTCCTTATTGTCGGCCTCCAGCTTCACTAAACAAGCCAAGAGTTCGTCATTCTTCATCTGGTCAGCTATGGCTTTTTTCTCAGCTTCGTCTAAAGCGGAAGAGTACAGCCGCTTCCAGTGAAGTACCTCCAGCTCCTTAAGAGTTAAGAATACAAAGCAGCTATGTCAGTTCGGCATTTCAGTTTACTGAGCAGGTAGTAAACCACAACAGGAGTAAAAGAGAGTACGAAAAGCTATACGAAGACACAAGTGTAGAAAGAAGAATTTTTTCATTCATAAGAAAAAAATGTTTTACACAAGGAGGGCTTCAAGGCCATTTTACAACAAGGAAGAAACTAAACTAAGAGAAGGGAGACGAAATCATACTCCGCCAGCTTCGTCTCCGGCTCCTCGGTGAGGTTCAGCTTCCTTCTCCTTGTCTGCCTCAGCTTCAGCCTCGGCCTCCCTGCTCCCCCCAGCCTGCTCGGTGCCCCCATCACCGATCTGCAGCACCTCTTGCTCGGCCTGCCCGTCTCCGGTCTGCTGATCAAGCTGCTCGGTCTCACCCTCTCCGTGGAAAATTGGAGCGGGTGAAACTGGCCCTAAGGAGGCAAAGATAGCCTCCATATTCTCGTCCCGGTCAGCTCGGCACTACGAACTCGGTCAGCAGAAAGCAGGACCGAGGACGAAGCAAGCTCCTCAAGGAGCGGCAGACTCTGGAGACGAGCTGCTATCTCTCGGCCGTACAGCGGCAGGACGACTTCGGGCCCCTGCTCGGCATTATCGGTCATCAGTTTCAGCAGATCACCGACAAAGGCCGAAAATTGATTGCTCAGAAAGAGTTTCTCCGCGAAAGCACGGAGAACCTCCCCTTGGGCAACCACGGCGGCAGCATCCCTCCGTTTCGTCTGCTCTCGCTGGATGATGAGCTGGTTTTTGGCAAACTGGGCTTCATCCTGGGCCGAGATCCTAGCAGCTCTGGCCTTCTCAAAGTCTGCCTTAGCCTGTTCGGCCTGGTGACGAGCAGCCGCCAACTTCCTCTGCATCTCAGCATAGTCGCTGGACGCTTTAGAGAGTTCGACTGCGACGAGCTTGCTGAGCATGCTATTCCTCTGAAAATGGAAAAAGGAAAGAGTCAACAGAGGGGCCACCAAAAAAACATAGGCAAGAAGCAAAGCCAAAGAATCAAGAAGAGAAGTTACCTCGGCAAAGTCCGTTGGCCATGCAAAAGGCTCACAGACATGCTCCGAAGTTACCTCCGTTTGGCATTTGTTCTACGTTTAAGAATGGTTCTACGTGTAAGAATGGTTCTATCTTGATCACAATCCTATATATATATATATATATATATATATATATATATATATATATATATATATATATATATATATATATATGTTAGTGTTAATCTCCTTTTCTTCCTTTAGATTTAAGTTCCTTCTTAATTGGAACCGTTAGATTTGAGGGATGGACGATCCGGATGAGAAGCTTACTAATGATCCCGTCTGTGCATTATTAGGGCCCTTTTGTGCATTATATGGGCAAATTAGTAAATGTACAGTACCAAAACCGCCCAATAACGGCAGGTGCGAAATTTAAGCGCCATATAGCTATGACCTTCCATCTACTCTACCAATTTCTCACTCCAAACGACTCTCCTTCAATCTCTCACCCCATTTCGTCTCCCCAATTTCCATCACTATCAAAATCCTAGCCGCCTCTTCAAGGGACTGTCAATCTCCACAGAGCGTCGATTGTCGTATGTTTGACCGTCCAACCGTCATTCCTGTATTGTGTGAGCATCTCCTGAAGTCGAAGAAGAGGTCGGGTTTAAAGAAGGTTAATTTCTGCGTCCAAGCACCGTTTATCCACCTACCACACCACCAACTCGACGATTCACAAATTTTTCCCCAGAAAAAATGAGGTTTTCAAAATCTTATTGGACAGGATGTTCTTAAATAATTATTTCGTATTCATTGTGGTTAGGGTTGGGTCTTTAATTGATTTTGTAATTATTTTCTATTTTACATTTGTTTAGTTACCCATTATGTAGATTAAATCCTATAGGGTTCTGATTTTTTGGTTCGTCTCCCAGATTTATCATGACGAAAATAGGACGTCCTTCCACTTCACAACCATCCCAGTCTTAAGGTGAGCATTCAATTTCATTTTCCTGTCCAATTCCTGGAATAATTGCCTGCTTCTGTACATGAAGTACTGGGTGAATGCAATATTCATGGCCGCATTATTTAACTGAATCTGTACATTATTTACCTATTTGTGTGCATTAATTATCATGTTTTAGGCATTATAGGCCTGCTGTTGTACATGGGTCAATGAGTGAATGCAGTAGTTGTATGTTCATTACTTGATAGAATCTGTACATTATGTAGCTATTTCTATGCATTATTTATCATGGTTTAGCCATTATGTGACTTGTGTTGTACATGAGTCAAAGAGTTAATGCAATATTTGTATATTCATTACTTGATCGAATATGTACATTATGTAGCTATTTCTATGCATTATGTATCTTATTTTATGCATCATTTGACTGTTATTGTACATGAGTCTAAGAGTGAATGGAATACTTGTATGTTCATTACTTGACCGAATCTGTACATTATTTAGTTATTTTAGTGCATTATTTATCATGGTTTATGCTTTATGTGACTCTTGTTGAACATGGGACAATGGGTGATTGCAATATTCATGGTGCATTTGTTGATTTATTCTGAACATTATTTGATTATTAAAATGCATTATGTATCAGTTTTTAAGCATTATTTTGATGCTTCTGTACAAGGGTGTATAAGTGAATGCAGTATAATTGTCCACATTATTTTATTCAGTCTGTACATTATGTAACTAATTATATGTTATTATTATGTATGTTGTACAGCATCAAAGCAGCTAAGAATGGACATCGACGAGGCGGTCGATGATATACTGCCAGTAGAAATTGCCTAGAAATTTCGGGAGCGATTATCAGAGGCTGGGACTAGTACAGCTCCGGAAGAGACGGAGGATATGAAACCAAGGGGTAGGAACGTCGACCATCTGTATTGTCGACGAACCCCTACAGAGTTTCTGAATTGTATAAAGAGTTTAACTCCACGGCAGAAGGAAGCCGTCACGGAACTTGTGCACGAGTCTAAGAGTGAATGCAATATTTGTACATTATTTAGCTATTTATATGCATTATTTATCCTATTTTATGCATCATTAGACTGCAGTTATACATGAGTCTAAGAATGAATGCAATATTTGTATGTTAATTACTTGAGTGATTCTGTACATTATTTGGCTATTTGAATGCATTATTTATCCTGTTTTATGCATCGCGTGGTTGTTGTTGTACATACTAGACCCTAGGCCCTAGGCTTGTTAAACCCTTAGGGAAAACAAGAAACGTGCGCCAAACATCGAAACATGGCACAACTTAAATTAAACGGGTCAGGATAAATATTCATTCCATATTACAAATAATGCATTACAGAAACTAAACTACGCATTATACTATACTAAAATGTACATTATGTATGTCTATTTTAAAAAATACATACGCGTTATGCATGTGTAACCCGAGATGAATTACTACAGCTCGTGTATTTGGACAACGTTTTTTAGACTTAAAACATACTACACCCTAGCCCCTGGGCTTGTTAAACCCTTAGGGAAAACAAGAAACGTGCGCTAAACATCGAAACACGGCACAACTTAAATGAAACGGGGCAGGATAAATGTTCATTACATATCACAAATAATGCATTACAGAAACTAAAACTACGCATTACACTACATAATATGTACATTATGTATATCTGTTTTAAAAAATGCCTACGCGCTATGCATGTGCAACCCCAGACGAATTACTGCAGCTCGTGTATTTGGACAACGTTTTTTAGACTTAGAACATACTACACCCTAGCCCCTAGGCTTGTTAAACCCTTAGGGAAAACAAGAAACGTTCGTAAAATATCAAAGCACGACACAACCTAAATTAAACGGGTAAGGATAAATGTTCATTACATACCACAAATAATGCATTACAGAAACTAAACTATGCATTATACCACACGATATGTACATTATGTATATCTGTTTTAAAATATACCTACGCGTTATGCATGTGCAACCCCAGACGAATTACTCTAGCTTGTGTATTTGGACAAAATTTTTTAGACTTCGAACATACTACACCCTAGCCCCTAGGCTTGTCAAACCCTTAGGGAAAACAAGAAACGTTCGCCAAACAACGACACACGGCACAACTTAAATTAAACGGGTCAGGATAAATGTTCATTACATATCACAAATAATGCATTATAGAATCTAAACTACGCATTATACTATACAAAATATACATTATGTGCAACCCCAGACGAATTACTGCAGCTCGTGTATTTGGACAACGTTTTTTAGACTTGGAACATACTACACCCTAGCCCCTAGGCTTGTTAAACCCTTAGGGAAAACAAGAAACGTGCGTCAAACATCGAAACACGACACAACTTGAATTAAACGTGTCAGCATAAATGTTCTTTACATATCACAAATAATGCATTACAAAAACTAAACTACGCATTATACTATACAATATGTACATTATGTGTACATTATGTGGATCGACGACCGAGTTCACGTTCACCAGCACTTCAAAGTCCCTGAGTTGAACCATTCAACTCACCAGCGCAACCTCTTCTACCGCCGCGTTTCGCTCTACCTCACCTCCCTCCCGTCGCTCGAGGACTCCGATTTCACCAACCTCTCCGCCGGCAAAAAATCAAACGGCATCGTTTTATCGCTCGACGACAATCAGAAGATCCACGACAATTTCCTCGACGCGAGAGTCTCGTGGCTGAATCGAGTGGAGAGAGACGGCGGAAGCCGGAGCTTCGTGTTGAGGATTAGGAAGAAAGATAAGCGGAGGATTCTGAAGCCGTATCTCCAGCACATCCATGCGGTTTCCGATGAAATTGAGGAAAGATGGAACGTATTGAGGATTTACAGGAAAAAAAGTACAGAGATGGATTAGGGAGAGAATCACGTCTGGAGCGTGTGAAAATAAAAAAAAACGCCAAGATCTTCAAAGGAGGAAATCATGGAAGTTTCCATAACCACCAATTTAGTGTTTACCTATTTTGTCCTTTTCGGATTTTAATTGAATTAAAATTTAGGGTTAAAGCCAATAATTTGGACCATAGGATGGAGGAAATAAACGACTGAGATCAAAAAGGAAATAGGAGAAAATATGGTAAAAGGAAATGAATACATCCCTATATATATATATATATATAGAGAGAGAGTTGCGATCAATGTCGAACCTTTTTTAAAGACCGAACTAGAGACCAAATCTCATCCATCTATTAATCACATCTAATGGTTATTAATAATTTCTGACTTTTTTATTCAATTAAATTGGTAAAGGGTAGTTTAGGAATGTGCGACTCTTCTTCCCTTTCCAAATCCAACCAACTTCTCTCTCTACAATTCTCTCTCATCGTCCCTACCACCATTTCCTCTTCTCTATCTCTCCCTCATCGGTGCTTCTACGACCATGTCTCATCGGCGTTCCTTCCGCACTACCTCGTCTCCCATGCCGCCTGCCTTGCAGCTCCACCAGTCTGCTTCAACTGCGCCGTGAAGGGTAAGTGGAAGCATCGCAGTTGATGTTAAAATATGGGTTGAGGCTGCATTTTAGGCCGACTCCGAACGGATATGGAATCAGTAAATCTCCACACCGATCCTGGCAACCGGGCTCATCTTTTCTTGTTTTCAGTTTGTAGAAAGTATTACTACTAGAAAATAGAGGAAGTAGTAGGGAGGAGGATTCTGTACATTGCCCTCGTTTTGGTGCCTATTTTGGCCGATCTTGGTAGATATTGTTGTTCAAGTCTTGTTCCTTTTGTTTTTTGAATCGTTTTCCCTATACTTTATTTTTCTTTTAGTATTTTAGAGAGCTTAATTTACTTCATTCACATGTGCACATATTTTTCATTTGTCATTCACTTATCAATAATCAATAGATCTCAAAAATGAACCAAGATCTCTGAAATAAACTAAATATGGTACCCAATGCAGTATTACAGGCTAATATTGAACAACATTTAAAGACGAAAATCCGATGTTGAAGCTGGTTGCTCTATTTAGTTCAAGTAGTTCTGTTCCAAATTTACTTCATTCGGATAATTATGTTCTTCATTCCATTACTTCTGTACTTCAATCATGTAGTTTCTTACTTCATTTACATTTTGAATTTGAATTTGTTTAGACTTTTTGCAAGCTTAAAGAGAATAGACAAAATATATTGTAGGAGTAGATTATTAATCTTACTTTATATGAAATATTTTCCATTTGTCAATAGATCTTTGAAATGAACTAAGATTTCTGAAATGAACTAAATCTGTTACCAAATGCAGTAGTATAGGCTAATAATGAACAACATTAGAAAGCGTGGTACTTTATTCAATGCTCAGAACAAATATATGTCGAATACAAAATTTGATCTACTAAAATGATCATTTCTTCTTTAAATATGTTGCAACCATTTTCTCAACATCAATTTCAATGTGTTTGCTTTCCTCTTCGTAATACGCTACTGTAACAATTTTGTTGTTGAAGCTTCGTGGCTGTTTTCGGATATCATCAGCGCCGAACAATATTTAGCCCTCAAGCTCTGAAGCACACCCGAACTTGATTTCTTCAAGCCACAATTCCAGCAACCTTCTCGCTCACCCTTGTATGTTTCCATATGCCGCATTAGAAATACTCCACAATCTTCAACGTTATCAACTGTCCTCCATGGCATTTTCAATCTCTGCATTTTGGAGTTGGACACGATCTTACAATAAGCGTGGAAACCATTCTTGGTGAGGCAGTGACAAAAGTATGATCTCTGCATGTACAAAACAAATACATGTCATTTATAGTTGTGTGTATTCATATGTATGTGCTATAAAATTCAATCATAAGAGAAGAATACGAACCAATGTTTCTGGAATGTGACCATAATTTATTGTGAGGTCATTGTCATCCCCGTTTGCATAATTGTCTATTACAGCAATAGCATTTCTCTTGAAGCAAAAACAAACAACATAATAATGCTGATTTGCACATATGGGGAACAAGACCTATTGAATGAAGTAAAGCAAC
Organism: Salvia splendens; assembly: GCF_004379255.2. Lineage (NCBI taxonomy): Eukaryota > Viridiplantae > Streptophyta > Magnoliopsida > Lamiales > Lamiaceae > Salvia > Salvia splendens. Next base: position 32,799,969 of record NC_056033.1, on the reverse strand, counting down.
ATGAATGAAGTAATAAAGTATACGAATGAAGTACTATGAACAATCTGAAAAATGAAGTAACAGACAACATGATTGAAGTAATATAGTGTACGAATGAAGTAACATGCAACATGAATGAAGTAATAAAGTGTACAAATGAAGTACTATGAACAATCTGAAAAATGAAGTAACAGGCAACATGATTGAAGTAATATAGTGTACGAATGAAGTAACATGCAACATGAATAAAGTAATAAAGTGTACGAATGGAGTACTATGAACATCTGAAAAATGAAGTAACAGGCAACATGATGAAGACATAAATCAGACTTGAAGTAATACTAATGATGCTTGTACCGTGTTCACATCTTCCTATTTGAAATATGGTATTTCCTTCACCTCTCTGTCCAAGTTGTTACAGAAGTTTGCAATAACTGTGTTGACATCCATGGATTGAGGCTTTGTCACAATGGTGTACAACTACATCCATGGATTGAGCCTATGTTACTTCATTATTAATTGTTATTACTTCAATTTTAGAGTCACTTACTTCATTATAATGTTTTATTACTTCATTCCAGTCATAAACCTACTGTTTAAACAAAGCATTTATATTACTTCATCATTATAATTATTACTTCATCTTATCAATTTACTACTTCATTAAAAAGAATATGTAGTTCATATTAATGTTGAAAGAACACAGCAGTTTAGATTAATCCAAAATCCTAAAACTATGCAATACAGGAAATAGGTAGTCCATAATTAGAGTCTGTTACTTCATTATAATGTTTTATTACTTCATTTTACAAATTTATTACTTCACTAAATAGAATATGTAGTTCATTTGAATTCAGTTAATATGCAGTTAACTTTTACCTTTAGAACCAGGGATTTCAGTAGGGATTTGAGGAGAACTACTTGGATTCTTCCTAGTTGGAGAGGAAGTTTTACATATACATAACAAACACATAATTAATATACAACATATCATCCATTTAGTTCACTTAGAATACTATGTTACTTCATTATTAAGTGTTATTACTTCATTTTTAGAGTCACTTACTTCATTATAATGTTTTATTACTTCATTTCAGTCATAAACCCTACTGTTTAAACATAGCATTTATATTACTTCATCATCATAATTTATTACTTCATCTTATCAATTTACTACTTCATTAAAAAGAATACGTAGTTCATATTAATGTCGAAAGAACACAGCAATTTAGATTAATCCAAAAATCCTAAAACTATGCAATACATGAAATATGTAGTTCATAATTAGAGTCTGTTACATCATTATAGTGTTTTATTACTTCATTTTACAAATTTAAATCCTAGGTTTTACCTTCTGGATCTGGAATTTTGTTTCCAGGATCTGCATCGAGCTTGTGAGTTGCTTGTTTGACCGTCTTTAATTTAGCCGGATGCTTGCGAGTATATTGTCGTGCTATTTTGACAAAAATCAGAATCAAAGTTAGGAATTAGATGAAGTAAATTAAGTGTAAGATCTTTGAAAAGCTTCAAAGTTGTATTACCTTCACCAGAAGTTCGGCCGGAACGCAACTGGCGGCCAGAATTTTCCGTCGAAGATTTTCGAGTATCAACCATTTTGAAGACGAAGTTGTGGAGTCGTCGATTTTGGCAGAGAAGCAGCGTTTGAGCGTCGATTTGCAGTAGACATGAGAGTCGATTTGGAGTAGAAGATGAGCGTCGCTTTGTAGAAGAAGATTCGTCGCTTTGTTGTAGAAAATTCGTCAATTAGTAGAAGAATTCTTCGATTTGGAGAAGTATTCTTCGATTTGAAGAAGAAAAGAGCGGGAGAGATGAGAAAGAAGAGGAGCGGCGTGAATGAGGAGAAACAGGGGTGATTTTTTTTACCCTAAATGTAATTTGACCGAAATACCCATAATTTGAAGTATATTGCTTATATAATGAAGTAGCGAAATTCATGAAACATGGTTTAATCTCATCCCTTAAAATCTAGATCTAAGGGCCCTAATTTGGTCTCTAGTTCGGTCTTTATGACTAGATTTGTGAATAATGAGACTCTATATATATATATATATATATATATATATATATATATATATATATTATAGAGTAGTGATCTAGGGAAACCACTACTTAAATGCATAACTAGATAACACGAATTTAGTTCACTATAAGAGTGATTTAGTTCACTACAGGAGGGAGTGAACCAAAATGCCTTTACAGTGAACTAAATCCTTCACGAAGTAAATACTTCACTATAATGGTGTTTTGGTTCACTCCTTCTTGTAGTGAACTAAATCACTCTTATAGTGAACTAAATCGCCCATATAGTGAACTAGATCATTTTGATCTAATGGCTGAGATTTGTTCTCTAGTTATACACTTAATATTAGTTATACTTTGATCATCTCTCATATATTATATATATTCACACAAAATAGAATTAAAAAGAAAACCTACAAAACCCTACTTTTAGAATGAAAAACGTCAATCACTCCCGCCCCGACAATGAGGTTTCAAAAAATGAAGACAATGTTGGTCATGACTTCACATATTGTCTTTGATTTGATAATTGAAGTTTTATTGATTTGAATATTATGAAAGAGTTTACCATTATAATGGAGTATTGTTTTGGACGTTATTCAAATAGAAAAGATAAGCTTTTTCGGTCACAAGTGTAACGATATATTGTTTCATATTTCAATATACCGTAAAAGTACAGTGTACCGTAATAACAGTATAATTATTTTATCATACCAAATTTTCGGTGTACCGAGTATCAATATGATGTTTTGTCACCATGTAGTTTTCAATACGGTATATGGTTCTCGATACGGTGGGTCCTACTACTCTTGTGTGACAGGGCTAATGAGTTTCCATGTTGGGAACTATTGATAATATGCATTGAGCTTGGAAACAATGTTCGACTCTATGAAAAGGCTATGTATGCATACAAGAACAAGGCCGACATTCGACTGCATGCTTGAAGTTGTCACTGACCAACTACTCTAGACCTAGCATGTTCTCCCGTCCCATAAAATATATATTTACGATTGAATACGAGTTTTAATACACACAATTAGTAAAATAGAGAAAGATAGAAAAAATAACTAAAATATTACTAACAGAGAATAAACCTCACCACAAAATAAAAGAGTTTTTAAAATTGGATAATTCATATTGTTGTTGATGAATTAAAAAAGAAAAATTGCATACTCTGGGACAGAACGATGGACGAGCAGTCTATTCTATCTCAAAGGAGAAATGCATATAAAGGGCTAGTTTGGTTTCTCTGAGGAGATATGTAAAGATAATTATTCTAGTCAATAAAGGGATCTAGATATGCACATTAACAATTGCATGACTCCCTGTTTGGTTTGTCATATTCATAAGCGCAGAAAAGTAGTCCTCTGTTTGGTTTACCAAACATTGTACTATGAATACTCCTTAAAAGACTATTATACCCTCAACATAATTAGGTAATTCCCTTTTTATCGTTGGCAAACCCTAGCTGCAGTGCTATATATAACTCCCCTGTTGTGATTAATTTTTTTACACTGCCGCCAACAACTCTCGCGTAAGGTGCGATTTCTTCCTTTTCGCTTCCTTTTTTCTTCTTAAGTCTCTTGTTTATTACACTCGTTGTCAGCGTTTGATTACTCTTACGATTTGTGATGCAATATGTGATTATTTTTACACTCTCTTGTCTTCAGTTTCATCCATATGTGATGCAATATGCGTGTAATTGGTGAAATTTTCATACTTGTTGCAACTCTTGATGTTTGCCACAATTGCTAAATTGGTTTTTTTGTTTCACTTTTATTTCGAAATTTTGTATTGCATAAGGTAAACGTGGATTTTCTTATGTTTAATTCACTATTTTGCTAGTTGTTCTTAGTTTTATGTGTGAGATTCTACCAACTTCAAGAATCTAAGGACGTTTTCATGTGTGTTGTTTATTGAACTAGGTGCACTGTTAAGCAAAAAATGTCTGATTACATTCCTAAGAAGTTCACACTAGGAAAGAGTTAGGGGACTCCAGGTAAGCTCCTCAATCACTAGCTATTCATCACAGTGTACTATATTTCATATTTTCCTGCTAAGCTATGTTGAAATTGTAGTTGGTTCTCCCTATGGTCGAAACAGTAAGACTAAAGGGGATCGCACTCGTCGAAGCTGGTCTGACAGTGAAGAGGCCAATCTGTTACTGGGACTGAAGGATCTTGTAACCCATGGGTGGAAAGCCGACAACGGATTTCGAGCAGGTTATCTGTCTAGGCTGGAGGAGAATTTGAAGCGAGAATTTCCATCAACTGACCTAAAGGGCAACCCTCATATCGATTCGAAGATAACGGCTTGGAAGAAGTCTTACAATCTACTGACTAATATTCTTGACCGTAGTGGTGTTGGCTTCGGCTACAATGGGGACTTCAAAATCGACTGTGACGATGAGCAGTGGGCTCAAATAGTGAAGGTACAATGCATATGCTTGCTTTGATTTATTTAGTGAAGGTAAATGCACATGCTTTCTTTGATTTGTTTATTAGAAATGTGTAATAGATAAGCTTCAATCATTTTTAATTCAATGGAAGAAATTTTGTGATTGTATTTGGACTCACTTAAATTTCTAATATCATCTCGCAGCATGATCGGAATGCTAGCGGTATGCGCAATAAGGCTTGGCCTTATTTGGAACAGTGGAAAGAAATCTTTGGAAAAGACCGCACTAATGGAGTCGGGGCTGAGGATGTCATGGATGCAGTGAACAGCCTATACTCCCGCCAGAATCTCAACACCTCCAATGGTTCTCAGGACTACAACATGAGCTTGGATGACCTTTCTGCCACTGAGCCAATGTCCAAACAGTCCACACCGGACGAGGTGGGTAAAAGCTCACCTCAGAGTACCAAGGTTGTTGTGTTTGACAAAAGCTCGGGCAGAAAGCGAAAGCATGATGACTCCCTTGATGCTTTAGACGAGCTCCTTAACAAGATGCACGAGGGAACTAACGTCAGGCTGAAGTACTTGTCCATGCGGATAGGTTATGAATTCGACCTGACCAAGGCCCAGAAGGATATGTATGATTTGCTTGGAACTATCCCGGGACTGACCATGGATCAGAAATTTGATGCTGGTGAGATAATTGTTGAGAAGGTGGAACGTCTCAATTTCTTCATGGGACTGCCTGAGTGTGCTCGTCTTCCCTACGTGATGTGTGCGCTTGAGAAGCGGCGTGCTACCTGATTTGGCTGTGCTCGCCTTTTGGACTTAAATTTTTGTCATCGAGATTATATATTATTGCCTCGATGAGGGTAGCTTATTGTTGTCTATTTATGTAAGAACAACTAATTCCCACTTCAAGCTTTAGCTTTAGATGTCCGGTGTGGACGAACCTTGATTCTAACTATTTTTGGTGCCTTAGATGGTACGTTGAGATCTTATAATGGCTTTAGGAATTGACTTATGTTGGTGGAAATTGCTTTGCATGTCGTCTAGTTTGTTTCAATTGATTTGTTATCCAACCATTTATATGGTTCTTAATCATTTTTAAAGAAGAATCATTAATTTAATTGCACCTTACAAAAGTCCATTTCACTGGAGCTAAAATAATATCACACGCACTAATTTTTTTGTAATATGTAAACTAAAAAAATCATGATAGATGTCTAGAAACATGGATAATACTAGTTAAGTTTTCTTAATAAGTCCGACACATATATTGCAAATTACAAAACAACAGATCAACAAAAGCTACCTTCATCGAGGTAGCCTTAAACAACAACTTCAACATATCAAATGCAAACAGTGGTCCCATGTTGTATAACACAACAAAGTTGGAAAAGTTGGGCACTACTAGATAATAATACATCCTACTAAAATCATTTAAAGACAATAGCCCCAATGAAATATTCCAGCAACATAATTTTCATGGTGGCTTACATATATATATGATTTCATCGGTCTACTTTTTTGCCCATTTGTATGGGCTTGAAGATGATGCACACGAAGTACCTCGGGGAGAGGCATAGGGTGGCGCGGGTTTCATGAGGATGCGAGTGGAGGCTTGTGCAGTGCTTTGTTTATATTCCAACTTTCCATTGGCGCCCGGAGAATAGTAACTGCTTCCCTCGTTGGCGGACTCTTTGTCAAATAATTTGCGTCTCATTTTCGGATGGCCTTCTAGAACAAGAGAAGACACAGATTCACTCCGAGTAGGTGTGTGTTCGAACCTCGCATCAGGCTCGACCCAGGCTGGGCTCTTTTCCACATGCACCGTGGAGTCAGATAGGATGATTACCTCAACCTTTTTCTCGGTCTTGGCTACATTACCTCCAAAGATGGTATCCTGATTGTTGAACTCAGGGTCAGCAATGTAGTAGTATGCACCTGCCTGCTTGTTCTCCTACATTGTTGACATAGTGGTTAAATAGAAAACATCCACCAAATAGACTTTAGCATGTGCACGATTAATGAGAGAAGTATGAGGGTTTAAGGGAAGAAGAGTGTGTCAAACCTTTAAGATGTCCTTCCAAGCAGACTCCGGACCTGTGATAACATTTGTGTTGACATTCCAATGGATGCCGGAGATAGCAAGTACCCCTGTGAATGAGCGGTAGCGACGCTCGAAGAATAGCCACCTTCCATACACATCATCCCACGAAAATAGTATCCCAACCTCAGCATTAATAACATCAATTACCTCACGGATGAATTCTGGTGGTATCACTACCCCATTCCATTTTGCAGCCTTCTTCATTTTGATGATGGTACGTAGCATGACTTCGCCGATCTCCGTTGTCCAATTGGACTGGTAGAGAAAGACACTTTGTGGTGGAATGTAGCTAGCCATTGTAACTCTATAAGGAAATGGATTTGTTGTGTCTGAGTAAACAACACTCATTTCACTTCTTATATAGAGGAGCAGTGAAGATCTAATCCACATCTTCATGGGGGTATGCGTGAGCAGGCTATCCTGTTGTGTGTGAATGCATCTTACAATAAGAACAAGTTTTCACAAAGAGGGTGATTGTGTGTTGAAGACTCACAAAGATTTTGTAGCTGAGACCATATATTTTCCATTTCGGTGTGTATAAGATAAATTGGGTGAAAGAGTCTTTAAATTAGAGTGGGTGAAAGTGTCTAAAATAACCAACTATATTTTTTTGACAACTCTTAAATTTGGTGAGAGAGATGAATTAAAGTTGGTGAAATTGTCATAAATAACCACCTATATTTTTTTGACAGCTCCACAATTAAATTTGGTGAAAGAGTTGATTTAAAGTGGGTGTAAGTGTCATTAATAACCAGCTAAATTTATTTGACAGCTCCACCAACTCCGATTGATTAGATTCTTTCACATTTTGTGATTTGTACACTCACAATCGAGCACTAATGCTGATTTGGTGAATATGTGGTTTATTAATTTCATCCTAAAATAAAGCCTTTTTCTATTTATATTTTGAATGTAATGAACAAATGCAAAGCAGTAATACAGAAATACAACCTTCTATAAGTTCCCACATGAATAAAATTCATTCTCAAAGTAGTAGTACACAAATACAACCTTCCATAATTTTCCTCATTAATAAAAATCATTCTCAAGTCAGTAGTACACAAATACAACCTTCCATAAGTTCCCACATTAATAAAAAACCATTCTCAAGTCAATTAGGAGGGAATCCAGTACAAAAACAACTATATAAAGCGAACAACTTGTACTACTGAACCAGAACAATCTCAAATTATAGCTAAATCATTCTTCACCAACAATGTCATCCATATTTGCTCCATTATGATGACCCTGGAGAAAAAATTGAAGTCGGGTGAAATTTATCATCACCACATCTGAAGATATATACACACAAGCTTAATTGACATGACAATCTAGCATGTGTGTGATATTGTGCACCAAGTTGAAATACCTGAGCCCACATATCACGAGCCATTGTGTCTCTGTATTTGGTTCCACTCCGACGACGGTTTGACAACATCAATATACTCAATGTCCTCGGTCACCTCCCTGTGTCAAAATGTTCAAACAAACCTTCGAGATGTTGTTCTATCGGATCGACAGCCATCTCTCCACGTATGAAGTTATGCAACAGAAAGCAACACATGATCAACCGAATCTGTACTTTCAGCGGGTAGAAAGAAGGGCTTCGAAGTATTTCCCACCTCATCTTGAGAACTGCAAATGCTCGCTCAATAATGTTACGAGCTTTTGTGTGGCGCAAATTGAACATCTCATGTTTGTCACGTGGTCGCTCATTAGCTGGGCCCCATTCCTTTAAGTGATATCGAACTCCCTTGAAAGGTGTTAAAAAACCTTCACTATTTGCGTATCCATTATCACACAAGTAAAAATTCCCTGAGGTTCGATAATGACACCAAGTTAACAGTCACAAGAGTATAATTAGTCTATCAAGCCTAAAAATAACATAGTTGAGAGGTATGTCAGCAATTGGTACCTTTAGGCACGCGCAAGCCATTTGTACGATTGATTGCGTCGCGTAAAACCCTTGCATCTCCTGCTGATCCTTCCCATCCGGACAGTACATAGACAAATCGCATGCGTCGATCACACGCAGCCAATGTGTTAGTAGATATCTGGCCTTTCATAGTCCTATACCTAGGTTTAACATCACTGCCAACTAACACGTTTATGTACGTGCCATCGAGTGCACCTAGGCAGCCCTGCATAAAATCGCATAAAATAATTAATTCCCCACACAGCACTACAAAATGTAATTAAGGATTGCTTGAAAATCAATTAGGGATTATGAAACAGACCTTGAACCATTTCCACCGCCAGTCGACACAATCTTCCTTAACAGGGTCAGGTTTCACCAAGAACAATGAGTGCATATTAAGCACGCATAACGGCTTGCACATAGGTGGATACCGTGTGGCCTGATCTCCAGAAATGGAACCGGACAACCTTATTTTTTTGGTGGTGGGCTAATATATCGAGAAATATAGCAACTTGTTCTTCAATACCCACAAACCTTCGAATCTTTAAGGTTCCCAACTGTCTAAAAAGCTGACACAACATGCCGAAGGAATTACGGTCCATGCGCAGATTCACCAAGCAGTCAATGTCGGACACATGAATGAGCCTATTCAAGCAATGGATTTGGGCTGGAATCTTTCCGAGAATGGTATAGGGGCACATCAAGGGAATTCTTTGGAATGACGTACTCGCACCAGCTCTACGTTTCATAATTAATATGACACAAATTCGCTGAATTTCAAACATATGGATAATGTCATCAATCAATTGAGCAATAGAGGCTTCCCGTTTCACTAAGCGAGGCATCTCCGCTGTGACACTTATCAAGAAATTGTAAAAATCAGAGCCACTTTTAAATTGAACTTTTTTTCTCCAAAATGAATAGCTTCATCGTATGAAATGATTCACAATACCATATCAAGTGTGAGCATGGTAGCTAGACATATTCCACTGAAAATTGAAGTAGCACAAAAATTGATTTGGAACATTGTTTTGAAAATTAACTATAAAGTGTTAAATATGAAAAAAAATATATGAATTTTCTCTATACCTAAGGTCGGTCAAGGATATTGCATATTGAACAAGCTATAATTTAAAATTTGTTCAACATAATAAATTGCAAGTATGAAATGTGGTTTCATATTGGGCAATAATCAGATAGTGTGCTAGATTTGAGACATGTATAAAGCAAAACACAACAGTTAAATCAATTGTAGCAGGTTTTGAATTCGATTAACTTACCGGGCTTCGTCAGATATAGCAGCGGGGCTAGTCTACTGCTGAAACAATCGAACTCACACAAAGGCCCTGGCAATGGAACCTCAATCTTCAACTGAGTTACGGCGATGATATTTGAAAAAGCTTGAAACGCTAGTCTTATGCATATTAGAAAACAGAGAGAAGAAGAGGGAGATTTTACGGGAAAGGGATTTAAGTTTATGATGTGGAGGGTAAAATAGTGATTTTACATATTTTGTTGGGTGCAGGAATCTAGGCAGGAAATAAACGGAGCCTCTGAGTGCAATTATTATTCTGCATTTTATGTGATAAAAAGCTAGGGCCCTTTAGTTTTAAGAGAGCCCTAACAGTAAATCATTAATGAAAACCAAACAATAGATATATCATGAAATTGGGCATTTGTCTTGAAATATTGGACAAACCAATTGGTCCAAAAAATTATAGTAGTAGTAAATAGTGATCGCTTTTCTTCGACGTTTTCGACCACATTCATTAATTAAACCAGATCTAAGGGCATTTCTGGAACAAAATATTTACAGTCGTGAAATCAACTCCATCGATCACTCTTCCTTTTTCTCCCCCAATTCCCCATATCCAATCCACCGTCGCCACCAGTTGCTCCGCCGCCGAATCGAAGATGAGGAACCTAATCCCTCTTCTCCTTCCGTTCCTCCTCATAGCATCCTTCACCTCCGCCGAGATAAAAAATCTCAAAATCTCCTCTGATTCACGCCCGATGATCTTATTCGAACGATTCGGCTTCACGCACACTGGCCAAGCCTCCATCACCGTCTCCTCCGTCTCCGTCATGTCCAATGTCGCCTCGCCGGAGCCGTCGCGTCTCGGATTCTTCCTCCTATCGGAAGAATCCCTGATTCAGGTTCTGATTGAGCTTCAGTCAAATCCTGCCTTTTGTGTCCTCGATTCCAAGTACATTAATCTACTCTTCACCTTCCGCGATCTGTCACCGCCTCCTCACTCCTCCTTCTCCCACTCGTACCCGATCACGTCTCCCAACGAGTACTCGCTCTTCTTCGCCAATTGCGCGCCTGAATCTACTGTGTCGATGAACGTGCGGACCGAGCTGTACAATCTCGACGGCCGTGGGGATGAGAAGGACTACTTATCCGCTGGTTTAACTCAACTGCCGTCGTTGTATTTCTGTTTCTCTGTTATATATGTATCGTTTCTGGCTTACTGGATCTATGTGTTGTTGCAAAATAAGAAGTCTGTTCATAGAATCCATTTGCTTATGGGGCTTCTGGTTGTTATGAAAGCATTGAATCTGCTTTGTGCTGCCGAGGATAAACATTATGTGAAGGTCACCGGGACTCCACATGGATGGGATGTGTTGTTTTATATTTTCCAGTTTATTAGGGTTGTTTTGTTGTTTACCGTCATCGTCTTGATCGGTACTGGATGGTCATTTCTGAAGCCATTTTTGCAGGAGAAGGAGAAGAAGGTGTTGATGATTGTGATCCCATTGCAGGTCTTGGCCAATTTTGCATCCATTGTGATTGGAGAGACTGGTCCCTTTATCAAGGATTGGGTAACTTGGAACCAGGTGTTCCTGTTGGTTGATATAATCTGTTGCTGTGCCATTATTTTCCCAATTGTGTGGTCTATTAGGTCATTGAGGGAGACATCAAAGACTGATGGGAAGGCTGCTAGGAATCTGTCCAAGCTGACTCTGTTTAGGCAGTTTTACATAGTTGTAATTGGGTATCTCTACTTCACGAGGATAGTAGTGTTTGCTCTCAGGACCATTGCTGCATACAAGTACCAGTGGGTGGCTAATGCCGCCGAGGAGATTGCCAGTCTTGCTTTTTATGCTATAATCTTTTACATGTTTAGGCCTGTTGAGAAGAATGAGTACTTTGCACTTGATGAAGAAGAGGAATCTGCTGCAGAGATGGCTCTTAAAGATGAAGACTTCGAGCTTTGAAGTTGGAGACAAAGTGCTACTTCTTTTTGCTGGAATACTACAAGATTGTGAGTGATTTACTAAAATGTCTGATTTGTGTAACTGCTGCACTTCTTCCTTACTTTACATAGAGACAAATTTGAGTTTATCTTACAGTGGCATCGCCTTTTGCATAATGTAAGTTTCTCATTTGTTTATTTGTCTTTATTTCTCAGCCTTAAGTGTTAAGATCATCTATGAATCCAGTAGCAAACGGCTGACTGTTTGACTGTATGTTGTTTTTTCTGTAGAGTATCATTATTTTCATTTTTCTTGGTGCTGTCTCTGTTATTTGATTATTTTTTTCTGTTTATCTGCTTATTATATATGTCATTCCACTGCTACGAAATTGAATTATCCATAATTAACTGCAATCAGATATTATTTCCTTTATAGGATATGCTGTGGTATATGCAATTAGCTTATATGCTGGAGAACTCCTTTTACTCCCTTTTGGGTCACCTGCATAAACCTTCATACTTGTGTTTGATTTGAGCCTTTGAATCCTGGTTCCTGCACAAATAGTTTGTCTTGCTTTTATGTATGTTGGTGTTGGCTGTCATCTTGAATAGAGGCTTGCAAATGCAAGATCTTAGAAATATGTATTATATGTTAACAGATTCACATTTTGTATACGGTACTGGAGAGTGTAGGTGCTGGTGTTCAGTTCTGGTACTCAATGCTAGTGAAGCTAGTTTTAAGTTCACCATTCTTTCAGCTATTACTTCGGATTCATCTGAAAGTGTAATTATACTAATAGTGCAGGAAATGAAAGTCTCTGATTATTTAGATTTAAATTACTAAATTCACAAACTACGCATGATTTCTTCAAATTATTTTCTCAGTTGAACTGCCATAACAGCCTTCCTTGACCATTGCCATTAGAAAGATAAGTACAATCAGAAACAAGGATCCATGCTGAACGGTTAGACGATTAGAACTAGTAACATTGCATATCTATATTAATTGAGGAAGCCTTTGTAATTGAATCACACTGATTTGTCCTAGTTCATATGTGTATTTCTAAATTGCAGGTACACCTATATTTTTTGGTCCATTCATTTCTGATGTGGTATGTCCATATTGTTACCTTTTGCATTGTGATAGGAAAATGTCTTGCTAAAAATTGTAGCTGAGTGATATGGGTGTGAATACATTTCTGGTGTGCAGCGATTATGAAATTTTGATGCCATTTGTTTCTTTGAATACTCTGGTTTCTTGCCATGTTTGAATTTAATCCCCAAGACATCCAATCTAAAATGTATGCAATGCTAGTTGACTGACTGTAACTGAATAAGGGCAATTGCAAATATTGCCTAAATATATATATCAATAGTTGATACGATTGAAGAGTCATGTGTTCCAATTTCACAAATGTCTTCTAGGTCAAAATGCGTAGTGACTACTACTTACGAGTAGTGATGGTGGGTGTTAGTTCCCACAACTGGGGTGTGGATAGAGCAAGTGGCCATGGGTAGTTCCAACAAATATAGGCACTAGTGTGGAAGGGATGCTTAAATGATTATTAGGCTATCGGTTAACTGATAATCAAATTCGTCAGGTACGAGCTCAGTATAGTTAGGCTCGGTTATTGGTTCTAACTGAGAATCATTTGGCATAATCAAAGTAACAGCACTTACTTAGAAAGATATATGCAATCTTGAGTATGGCTATCTATATTCCTCATTGTGTATGCTATTCAATTGTCGTATGTTGTATTATGCAATTCACTGATTCAGTATGTTATTTTACAAGTGAAAACTCAATCTAAATATTTTTGGGAAGGTAAATTTATGTTTAGATTTTAGAGGGTATGCAACTATGCATAGTTATATTTTGAGCAGCATCTGCCGACTCGTAGAGGAAGGGTTTCTATGAAAACAGTAGAACACGTGGCAGAATAGAAAAACTTTGGTTTCTTATTCATCAATTGCTGTTCAGTTGTTCAGTCTATTTGGCTATTGTGGATTTGTGTGATTATTCTTCATCGGTTGCTACCGGTTAACCTTTTAACCGACTAGGTTAGCCAAATGACACATCGCTTCGGTTATGATCCTAAACCTTTGGTTTCTTGTTCATCCATTGCTGTTCAGTTGTTCAGTCGTCTATTTGGCTATTGTGGATTTCTGATTATTCTTAGTCTATTAACAGATCGACTTTGGTTAGAACGCAAGTAATCCAATAATCAGCTCCATTTAAGAGAAGGACAAAATTGAGTAAATTATATATATACATGAAGGTTGTGTTTCTTTTGACCACTGTGTCATAATTGTTAGTAGAGCTTGTGCAACGTATCTGAGAATCTAAAATTGGGTATGGGACGTTATACAATAGCACAACTAAACTGAGTCCTCATCATCCCTTTATATAGTTGCAGCAATGTGAAATAAATTTCTTCACAATGTGCCTAAAGTCATGAAGATTAGAGTTTCGTCCTGATCGTAATTACTCCTAATTAAGTGAATGTTAGAAGTTTATAAAACCCTATTTGTGGGGACAATCATAGCATGCTCCTTACAATTTATTTAAATTCTATATATGCTTCATGAAAATAATCTTTTTCTATTTGTGTGTTATTTAACTAAATTCCAATTGGTAATATTACGTAGTAGTATTCCATAAGGTAGTAAATGCATAGAGATCAATAGATAAGACGATTAAAATAAAGTCAACAACACATCACTATTAACTGGCGAAAGATGAAAGATAGTGCAGATGAACACCCTTACCTACTGTAAATCAAAGTTAAGCACGAAAATGAATAAATGACGAGAGCTTAATTAATTGTCGCTTAAAAAATCCTATCATTGACAATCTTTTCATTAGTTAGCGTGTCCAAATGAGATTAGGAAATTTTTGGTCACCGCATTGAAAATAACATTCATTACTACTCCTATCAAATATGAAAAACAAAGTGATATATAACATATAGTATTCAACTAATTTTCCCAAACGACTAATAATATCATTTCAATCGATCCGTCCAATTGTAGACCATCAACGTAACAAATCTATTAAGTTATGGAGTTTGATTTGCTTATATATATTTGACTGAATATTCCTAAATTTTTTAGCAACTTTTTAATCCACTTTTATTTTTGAAAACTTTTTCACACACTGTTATTACTTCAATACCTCTCTTTTTCTTAGTCTCACATTAAAATGGTGATAGTCTCCAAAATATCTAATTTTAGGTGATGGAAGTAAATTGTATACTGTTTTTTTTCAAGTTAAATATGGTATTGTTACAAGTACTCACGCAGACTATATATGCAATAGTATAATGCAGTGGTTCGAAGTTGATCTTCACACACAATGTCTAATAACAATGCAAAGTTGCCTCAAAAAGAAAATTCTTGGCAAGAAACCTCTCCTAGTAGAAACGTGACGTCGAGCCGGTTTTTCTCCATCAAAACACTGGCACCCAAATTTATACATCATGTATGGGCAATGTGAGAAGAGAATTGTTAGACAGTGCAACATCCCCACCTAATACTACCTCATCCCCACACGAAACAATCCACCCTCCAAATTAGATATATAACCCCCTTTTTCTCACACCAACGCCCCACTAAATGTTTACTTGTTTCTCAATACAATCATCTCAACACTTTGTGATCATATAACAATAAATCCCATGCCTCGAAGCTTCGGATACGACAGCCTCTCGGTGAGCAGCGACATGCCATTTCTTGGCCCGAGGCAGGCCATGGACCTCCAAGAATTCAGCCGCAAGCCCAAGCGCTCCACCTCCCACACCCTCGGCGAGCTTCTCCAGCGCATAGGCGACTCTACCACAACCTCCCCCACCCACCCCCACCTCCAACACCCCTCCCCCTCCGTCCCCTTGCTCCTCTCCTTCGACAACCTCACCTACAGCGTCAGCGCCGGCAGATCATTCCTCCCCGCCTGCCTCACCCGGCGCACTAGCACTAACACCGAGAAAAAGGTCCTGCTCAACGACATCTCGGGGGAGGCCAGGGACGGCGAGATCATGGCCGTCCTCGGTGCCAGCGGCTCGGGAAAATCCACCCTGATCGACGCGCTAGCCAACCGCATCGCCAGGGAGAGCCTGAAGGGGTCCATCACCCTCAACGGGGAAGCCTTTGAGTCGAAGCTTCTTAAAGTGATCTCCGCTTATGTGATGCAGGACGACCTCCTATTCCCCATGCTGACCGTGGAGGAGACGCTCATGTTCTCCGCCGAGTTCCGCCTCCCCCGAACCATGCCGAGGTCCCGCAAGAGGTCCCGCGTCCAGGCCCTGATCGACCAGCTCGGCCTCCGCAGCGCCGCCAACACCATCATCGGCGACGAGGGCCGCCGCGGCGTCTCCGGCGGCGAGAGGCGGCGCGTCTCCATCGGCACCGACATCATCCACGACCCCATCCTCCTCTTCCTCGACGAGCCCACCTCCGGCCTCGACTCCACCAGCGCCTTCATGGTGGTTAAAGTCCTCCAGAGGATCGCGCAGAGCGGCAGCATCGTGATCATGTCCATCCACCAGCCCAGCTACCGAATCCTCAAGCTCCTCGACCGCCTCATCATCCTCTCCCGCGGCCAAACCGTCTTCAGCGGCCTCCCGGCCTCCCTCCCGCTCTTCTTCGCCGAGCACGGCCACCCCATACCTCCCCACGAGGACAAAACCGAGTTCGCCCTCGACCACATCCGAGACCTCGAGGCCACCCCAGGTGCCACCGAGGATCTCGCGAGCTTAAACAGAACTTGGCAGATGAGAAATAACCCTAATCGAATCCATCAACAGCAAAAACTCTCTCTCAAAGACGCAATCAGCGCCAGCATTTCAATGGGAAAACTCGTCTCCGGGGCCTCAAACATGGACTCGAATTCAGTCCCCAAATACGCCAATCCCTTCTGGAAAGAGATGATCGTGATCGCGCAGCGATCCTTCACCAACTCCAGAAGGGCTCCTGAGCTATTCGGAGCCCGGTTCGGAGCAGTGATCATCACCGGATTAATCCTGGCCACCATCTTCTGGAAGCTGGACAACACCCCCAAGGGCGTCCAGGAGAGGCTAGGCTTCTTCTCCTTCGCCATGTCCACCACCTTCTACACCTGCGCGGAGGCAATACCGGTCTTCCTCCTCCAGAGATACATCTTCATGAGAGAGACCGCCTACAACGCCTACCGCCGCTGGTCCTACGTCATCTCCCACGCCATCATCTCCATCCCCTCCTTAATAGTCCTTTCCGTAGCCTTCGCCGCGACAACCTACTTTGCGGTGGGGCTGGCCGGTGGCGCCTCTGGTTTCCTCTTCTACCTCACATTCGTCTTCGCATCCTTCTGGGCGGGGAACTCATTCGTCACGTTCCTCTCCGGGATCATATTCAACCTGATGATGGCTTACACAGTGGTGGTGGCGATCTTGGCCTATTTCGTTCTCTTCAGCGGCTTCTTCATCACGAGGGATCGGATCCCCTCCTACTGGTTATGGTTCCACTACGCTTCCCTGGTGAAGTACCCTTACCAGGGGGTGATGCAGAACGAGTTCGAGGATCCGTTGAAATGCTTCGTGAGGGGGACTCAGGTGTTCGACGGATCGCCGCTGAGGGCGCTGCCGGAGGCGGTGAAGCTGAACCTGCTGAAGACGATGAGCAAGACGCTGGGAATGAACATCACGAGGACGACGTGCTTGACGACGGGGTCGGACATTCTGAAGCAGACGGGGGTCACTGATGTAGACAAATGGAGCTGCTTGTGGATCACCATTGCTTTGGGGTTTTTCTTTAGGGTTTTGTTTTATTTTGCGCTCTTGATTGGGAGCAAGAACAAGAGAAGGTGAGATTAGTTTGTGGAGGAGTCATATATACATCAGTCCAAGAAAGCTTCATGTGCTATATATGTATTCACCCATAATTTGTTTGTTGTGAGAATATAGTTTGCTAGCTGCATTTTGATTAGTGCAAGGAGTTTCAAGGTTGTGTGACAGCTTGGACTCCAGTAACTTCTGCTCGAATTTGTTCTATAGCTTGTCCCTTTCTCTTCTTCTAATACAGAAATTAATACTCCTACTAAGATATTTTATACTGTAGATGTTTGTTTGGTTAGAGTAATTTTCTACATTAACACTTGTGTATTTGTTAGAAAGGAAATGATGAGGTATCGTTCGGTCACCAAATAAGTAAATTCATACTACCAGAGTTGAAGAAAGGAAAGACTAAACGGATTAGAAGCTATGTGTTTTAAATCCGGACAAGACATGTCGACACAATTGTGAGGAGGTCTTTGGTTCAGTCTGATTTGAATATTTTAAACTAAAATACTTATGAGTCTGCCGAAAATGAAAAATCAACTCATTCGGCCTTGAACCGATGGCTAATTCAACTGATTTTATTTTTTTGAATCTTTCCCTTTACAATAGGAAATGTGTGAAACACTTTTCTCACTACATTTTAAGTAATTTTGTGATAATGTTATAGATGAGATCAAGCATGTTTGGTAGGTTGAATGTCTCATCCAGTGGTAGAATTCTATGAATAAAAATGTCATATAATTCATTCCCTAGATGAGTTATCTACCCTACCAAACATGTGCTAAGTGTATGACAAAGGGAAAATATTATTCATCAGATCGAAAATTGAACTGCTAAGATTAGATTATTAGACTGACATTAAATTACTTATCGCATATAGAGTTGGTCATTTATGTTTTGTATCTCGACGTTTATATATATTCTCTCATTCCCTTAAAATTATGAACTATTTCCATTTAGTGTGTCTCTGAAAAGTATGAACATTCTAATTTTGAAAACTTTTTTCTATCTAAGAAGGTGGAACTCATTTTCCACTAACAATACTTTAAAACCTTTTTTTATCTATCTCTCTTACTTTACTAATTATACATTGAAATCTGTGTCAAATCAATTGTTCATATTTTTCAGGGACGGATGAAGTATATATTAAAATCAAAAATTAAGGATAATTAGTAGGGATTAGATATTTTTTTCTTTTTTCCGCATAGATCATTTCACAAATTTGAAACTAAACTTCATTATAATTTACGTCATTAATGAAGTTGCCTATGATCATAACATTTAATTTACGTCATTAATCATTATATTGAATGTACTCAATCACAATACAAGCATATTAATCTCACGATAGTTAAGGGATATTGTCATTAACCTCACTACAAAATTCGAGAACACATTTCATTATAACATTTGAATTTTGATAGAATCCTTATAAAACTACTTTTAATTAGATAAATTGTATGGCAAAAATAATTTAAACCGTGCGACTTATACGGAATTGGAAGTTCTTGATATATTTTAGGAGTGCCTACTACAATTGAAAATGAAGAGTAACTTTCATTACAGATTTAGGGCATTAGCAATGGGGCGCCCTAAGGCGCGCCACGTCAGCAGTTTTATCCTCCTACCTCCCCACTTGCAGTGGGGCGCCCTAAGGCGCGCCACGTCATCATTTTTTTAATATTTACAAAATCCATACGAATTTTAAAAAAAATAATACATTGAAATAAGAATTTCAAAAACTTCATTTCATTTAATAAAAATTAATACATTACAATGCGAATTAAAAAAAATGCAAACTCAGCGACGGCGGTTACGAGCCCACACTTCTTCAATCATGTCGCTCATGAGCTGCGCATGCTCAGCCGCCGCTGCCGCCGCCGCGGCCGCCGCCTTCTTCTCGCGCTGCATTTGCGCATAGCATGCCGCCATGGCCTCTTCAACGGCTGCATCTAATGCTTCGTCAAGCGAACCACCGGATTCAGACGAACTAGAACTATTGGTGTCGCTGAGATTCATTTTGGTTGGATGTAGAGAGAGAATATGTAAAGATATAGTCGATATGTTCGTATGCACAACTGAATGAGAAACGAGATTTAAATAGAAAATCAAAATCGCGTGCCATCGTCCGCTTCGATCGTCCGCAACCTCCACAATGGGGCGGACGATGGCGCGGACGATGGTCATCGTCCGCGCTATCCTCCGCGACCGAAGTATAGGGCGCGGCTATCGTCCGCGCCCTATGGCACGCACCCGCAATGGGTGCGGACGATGGATGGCGCGGACGATGCGCGCCATCGGGCGTGCCATCGTCCGCCCATTGCGGATGCTCTTAATTTGAAGATGTACTTCAACGTAGCATTGAATATATACTTCACATAGCATTGAATTTACTTCATCATAATAATGAATCATAATATTGAATTACAATATTATAATATTAACGTGCATTATTATAACCAAATATTGAAGGCCTAATTAAGTATGACTTTAGCGATTTGTATTCTTATTTTTTCAAAAATATCGCGTATTTTATGCATTATATATATATATATATGTTATTTTTTTCACATAAATATTTTCGATTGATACATCTAACAATTTTTTCTCAAATTAAGAAAAAGATGTGATGATTGTTGATATGTCTTCTTGCCCTTTTGGCTACAATCTACATGGTTATTACTGTTGAAAAATCAGCAGGTTATTTTAAAAAATTTAAATTTATGATTTTTAATAAGTTTGTGATTTTGTATAAATAGATAGAAAATATTTTGACTAAATTTAGTACTATTATTTATTTGAGAAGTGTTGATGCAATTTTATCGCATGATGTAATTCTAGTTCCAAGTTTCATCCCATGATTTTATTGACCCTAATTCTGATCAGAAAAAATTGTTTAATTAAAGCCTTCTTGTGACTTGGTCAAAATCAAATCATAATGCAACAATCTAATTTAGGTCATTACTTATTTACTAGATCTGCGTGATGGGTCCTCAGTATATGGGACCATCAATCCAATTGATCCAACGCTAACCAGCCATCCACCTTACGATTTAACCATTCAATCCTAGCCGTTCAAATAAGTCGGTTATTGACTATAAAAGGACGTCGAGATCTCGCTCTATTCCCTTTTGCGCTGTCCTTGAAAATTAGGGTTGCAGTCTCAAGTTCGGAATTTTGAATTGCAAGGTTAGATTTCATGCTTCTATCTATGAATAAATTATTTTTTGGAAGGTGTTTTCTTTTATCTTTTCCAATATCGTTACTTCTTGATTTTATTTTGCTTATTTTAATTTTGATTTCCTGCTTGTTGTACTGGTTTTGTGTTAAGTTCAATCCAGCGGTTAAATCTATTATTCCTCAGATTGTGCAATCGGGGGGAATGAATTTGCTTCTCTTCTAGAACTACGGCTGCTGTTTCCAATCCCCCCCCCCCCCCCCTAATTCGAACTTCGTTTTCAAGCGTTATAGGCTGTGTGCATCAAAGTTATTTTGAAAGCCGATTCTCTTGTTTTTGTACCCAAATATCGAAGGTTGACCCCCCACCACCAAATAATACTAAAAAAAACAAAAAAATTATTAAAGCGGGAAGGACTTTCGCAGTGTGGTGTAATTGGGATGAAAAACTGATGCAAATCCATTCATTCCTTTATGAAATGATTTTTGGAGTTTGTTTTATATTTAATAGTATTTCTTTTATATAGCCCCAATCACTATCTAAGAAACTACCGCATATTTTGTTGGGCTCTAACAATTCTCAATTTGAATTTGTAGCTATAAAATGCCTCGCTACGAGGATAGGTATGGGAGCAGTACTCGCCTCTATGTTGGTCACTTGTCCTCTCGGACCCGATCCCGGGATCTTGAGCACGTTTTTAGTAGATATGGCAGGTACTTAATTGGCATTTTGTTATCATATCTGGTGTCTTTTAGTTTGTGTTTCCTTGATAATTTTAATTTGTATGCTTCACACTTAGAAATTGGAGTTGTATTTTTTTGTACTTTGTGGATCCATCTATGTTTAATACTACATCTATCATCCTCTGCTTAAAGCTGGAACTTTGTGGACGAATGTTACATTCTTACGTCTCTTTATGCCACCCATGTTCAATTCAAAGTATTACTTCATTCCGATTTTAGTACAAATTGCAAAAGATTTTGGTATGTCCTTCCTTATAGAATAAATAAGGGAAGTTAAAATGGTTACCTTTTGACTTTCTCCCTTATCTGCTGATTTATACTTCTGGTTTATCCCCCCTCTATCATCGTGCAACATCAGAGGTTGCTATATGGGGTGTAGATTCGCTTCCCACCTCTTGCTAAGAGCATAGTTGCTTTCCAGGCATGGTTGTTGCTTGGGCATCATTGTGATTCTTGTTTTTTGTGAAGGAAAAAAAGTGTCTTAGGTTCTTTTGAGTTTGACTTTAATGATTCTATTGAAGGTTCTGAGCCTTTGCCTGACCTGGTTGTCAATGGTGGGAGGGTGGACTATGCCTGACCTGATGGTCAATGGTGAGAGGGTGGACTTGGTGGAATTTCTTGCCGATTGTTAGAAGCCTTTGGCGATTATCTATGTTGTCTTTGCATGTTTTTATGGAATTTGCCACAATCAAACTGGTGTTTAGTTCGTCTTGAGGACCAAGTTTCATGCACTGCAGTTCGTAAGTAGTTTTGATGGCCTTACTGTTTCTGGAAACCATTTCCGCAGAGTACGCGATGTGGATATGAAGCGAGACTACGCCTTTGTTGTATGTACCATCTATCTCAGTGTCTGAATGTTTGTTGAAATACTTTTATCGTTCATCTTAAGATCAACTGATCACATATTTCTCAACTATACTATTTGGGTTTCTTGTTGGGGAATTTTTTTGCTTGCCTTGACAGGAATTCAGTGATCCACGGGATGCTGATGATGCTAGATATAATTTGGATGGGCGTGATGTGGATGGACGCCGCATAACTGTGGAATTTGCCAAGGGTGTAAGTACTTCTAGCATTCTCTTGTTAAATGCCTGTGATGTAGAGATAGTGAGATATAAAAGCTGCCTTTCTTTTCATTTTCGTATACCTGTACTGAATATAAAAAATTCCCTTTTAAATAATCCACAGCATGTTCTATATGTTATTATGATCCATGTCATTTTTTGGCACATGGTTTAGGTTTTGTGGTAGAATACTGTGTTGCCAGCATTACCTGCATGAATTTGAAACTTATTAGTGATAGAACTCGTGGATTTTGCTGTACCTTCTGACATTGCGTGATATGGGACACAGGTACCACGTGGGCCTGGAGGGGTTCGGGAGTATGTGGGCCGAGGTCCTGCTCCAGGTTCTGGCCGCTGCTTCAATTGTGGCATTGATGGTCATTGGGCTCGTGATTGCAAAGCTGGAGACTGGAAGAATAAGTGTTACCGCTGTGGGGAAAGAGGTCACATTGAGAGGAACTGCCAAAACAGTCCTAAGAAGCTCAGGTATGCATTTTGACTGGCTTCTTGAATTGATTTTATACCAGCCCATATTTTCCTTGTGTCTTGTTTTATGCTTCAAGTTGATAGGTTTCCTGCCTTGTCCTGTTACTGACTGTTGTGAACATTGATTAGATCTTGCTGAAATTTTATCATTGTTTATATAATCTAATGCTTCTAATGTCTTGGTAATGCTTCAGTAGTGGACGTGGTCGAAGTTACTCGAGATCTCCTGTGAGGTCACGTTCTCCTCGCCGTGGTGGCTGCAGTAGGAGTAGAAGTTTCAGCAGAAGCCGCAGCTACAGGTTTGAGCTCTTGGCCTTAAACGAACTATAGGGTGTTTAATTATTATTTAAATATTACCAGTTCCTTGATCCCTTCCACCTCTGTTCAGCCGGTCAAGGTCCCCTGCTGCCAGGCGAGGACGTGATGCTGATTATAAAGAAAGGAGGTCAAGGTGCCCACTTGATGAAAGCCCAGATCTTAAGAGGGCTGGGACTCCTAAATCAAGGAAGCTCAGTCCTACACCTGACAGGGATGTGCCAAGAGAGCAAAGTGCTTCCCCTAGTAGAGGCAGGGTGGAGACTGAGCAAGATGGGTACAATAGTGATAGCCCAAAGGAGACTAGCCGTAGTCCTGTCAGTCCTGCAGCTAGGAGATATGAAGAGAGTCCTTATGAGGAAAATGGCCGCAATCGCAGCCCTAGTCCTCGAGAGGACAGAAGCCCTGTTGAGGATGATGATCCAGTACGCTCTCCCCGCGGTAGTGCCTCACCCTGAAACTATTTGTAATGTGGACACTAACTTGGGATTTATGTAGTCTCTGCTCTACACTTGTGTTGTCGTTTTGTGAGGTACTAAAACTAGTGTTATGTTGAGCTGTGGATTGGAGAACTTCCAAGTTTATCTTTCAGACTACAAACTTTTATGTGTCGTAATTTATCTTGTCAAGCTTTTAGAGCAAATGATTATGAATTGTGAGAAGTTTTATTGTGTGATATTTATTGTTCGTGCTCTTCAACTACATTATCATATTTTCTTTGCCGAATGCACGTCTGTAGAACAATGACAGTCACCCGTGATTTTGTTATTATTTGATTAGTTTCATTTCTGAACTGGTTTCGCAGCAGCAATGATACCAATTGTGAGACTCGGTTATATACGATTGTGGCTTGGTTATACAGCCTGCTTTCGCCATCACTCACTCTTTAAATATTAAGTGTTTTGTTTCATGTGAATAATGTGATAAAGTAAAATAACTCTCAAGTAGTTTTAAGATAATCAGAAATGGAATAACTCAAGTAATTAGAGACCAAGGGAGTGTGGTTTGAATCATTTGATCAATCTCTCTGGAAAATCACAATCGTTTCTATTTTAACGCGAAGGGACTGAAGCAATGTGGTTCTACAAGAGCAAGATGTGTGATATTTTTTGCAGCCGCCGCCTCAACGTGGCGCGGTGGGATACTAAAAGAGCCTCCCCCCTATTATTTATTTATCTCTTGACCATTTCTAATCTACATTAATCATGAGCTAATGTCACTTTTTTACTTTATCTCTTACAATAATTCATGTAGGCTGGACTCGTTGTACCACCAGATCGAGCATCCCTTTGTGGCGGTATGCTTGCAATAGTGTTCTGTTGGAGTGCCGTCCCTATGTGACAGAACAGCTCGTCACATAGAGCATCATTGTTGATGATCCAAGTTGGAATATAAGATACTATGATTTAAATCTTGACCACTCGATTTCTCCACGTGATATTGATATTTATTAAAGTAAAAGGGTATTTAATATTTGTTAAAGTAAAAGGATAATGGCATGTCAGTCATTTTACAATATCTGAAAATATTAAATCTTTTATAACTTTCATGATTTAGATTATTTTTTACAAATAACATATTAAATTTATGGTAATTTCATGAGAATTCTAACATATTCCTAATTGCATATATTTGCATAGAGAAAATTGCTATTTTGATTAACTTAATAATATATAATATACTGATTAAGTTTATAATATATGCTTAATATACACTGAGAGTTTTTAATATTAATTAAATTTCTAATAGTATATGTAAAATGAAGACAATCAACATAATCATAACAAACAATCAATTATCTAAAGGGTATAATCAATATATCTATAACATACTCTCTAACAAACACGGATTTTGCATGTTTTTAAGGATTAGATTTGGCTTGTTTTAAATGTCAATCATGCAAATTATGTTCTAAAATTGCATATATTGTACATTTGGTATTTTTGACTTGTTTGTTGATAAATGATAGAAAAAGACAGAAAAAATGTGCAAAAAGGTCAAGGTACAACAACCTCAGTTCAAGCCGAGTTTCCCGGCAGTGTTGAAGTCCAATCAGTGATTATTGCATACTATTCTCTTCGTCTTCGAAAAAGCTTCGCGTGGATATCTTGCACGTTTCAATCGGAGTTCTGTTGAGAAAATTATGACCATTTTACAAATATTACGCAATGCAGTCAAAGCTGACGGAAATTTAGGCGAAAATTCAGGGAAGAAAATAATTGCCCAAATCACTCCGATTTCTTGAAGGCCCGCGAAAATTATCAAAAATAAACATTTTTCCAACCTATAAATACCTCTTAACCTAATTCATAATTTTGATCTCAGATCCTCCAATCCTTCTCCACCCCCCTTCAATCCTTCTCCATCTCGAAGCCTCCAATCCTTCCCATCTCTACACATTCCTCCATCCCATCTTCCACACTTAAATTCCTCCATCTTCCATTAGAGCGGAGCTCTGCAGATCCAGGCAAGAGAAGACTGAAGATTTAAGATTCAACCTTGGGTTTTATCAATTTCTTTCATGTCTCGTACTTTTATTATATTTACTACTTGTCTATGAGTAGTTAAATATCTTTTTGTATGGTTTTTTGGTGAAAACTATTATGAACATGTTTTGATTTATTGAATTGAACATTTTCCTAGCTCTTGTAATTGTTTTGCTTGTTCTTGTGCTTTTATTGTTCTTTTGTCTGGCCAGCTTTAAAGCAATGTTCGTTTAATTAGATTAATCGAGAGATATCTAGTTTTACGTGATAAGATAAACGAGTACAACACATAGGTTTATCTGCACTCGAGAGAGGATCCTTTGTGAGGGCTTGAGCCTTGAGTCTTAGGAACTTAAGTTGTTAGAATCTAATCTATTGGAAGGAGACTTTGATAGTTAGAGTCTAATCTACGGGGTAGATGCACTCGAGAGAGGGCTTACCTAGAATGGCGACTTTCCTAATAATCTTAGAGACACATAAAGGTAAAGGTTCTGTGAGATTAATCATCACTAGGTTGTAGTAGTTGGATCCTAAAACTTTAGATTCTTTAGTCTGTTTTGTATTATTTGTTTCTATGTTTATGTTTTTCTTGTTTTCTTTTTATTTTCAGTCTAGCTTTATAAAATCAACCCAAAAATATTGTGTCTCTAAATAGTATATGACGCTTAGTATTGCAATCTTATTCCATGTGTTCGATATCCCGGTACTGACCTTTAGCTATACTAGATCTACCATTTAAACTTGCAGGTATTTTTAGTGCTAATAAATACTGCATCACCTTCGTCCATAAAAATTTGTTATATTTCATTTTCTGCACTCGTTTTAGAAAAATAATACTCCATCCGTCCCCAAAGAATATGCACTTTGGATTCGGCACGAGTTTTAATGCAAAATTGGTAAAGTAAGAGAGAGATAGAGAGAAAAAATAAATATAGTATTGTTAGTGGAGAATGAGTCACACATCATTAGAGAGAAAAGAGTTTGCAAAATTAGAAAGTGCATATTCTAGTGGGACGGACTGAAAAGGAAAGAATGCATATTTTTATAGGACGAAGAGAGTAATAAATAGTTCAAATGGAGAGAGGATAAAGTAAGAGTGTATAACATAGATAAAAGTCTTCTCTATATTATTTTCTCTCTTACTTTACACTCTCTCCATTCATTTTTCCAAAACGAGTGCAGAAAATGAAATGTGACAAATTTTCAGGGACGGATGGAGTATAAATTATGCCACCATTATGTATGGTTCTATATGCAATTTCAAAATGTGTAACATCCATTTCCGGAAGATTAAAAAATGTGAACCATTAAGTGAATTTAGTTGTTGGGTTAACCTATTTTGAGAATTTGGCATTACAAGTCCTCCATATCGCTTTCCGTTGCATGAGTTTGTTTTCTCCAAATGTTAAAAGCTTTATTTTCTTTTCCTAGAAAAAGCACTCAAACTTTCATAAAATATCTTTTTGCAATTGTTGGTTGAAATGACCGTATTACAAAGATACACTAACCGGGCGTAATACAATCCAATGAAGAACGGAGAAATTAAACGGAAATAAACTGAATTGAAATAACAAATAAAAAAATATAAACCGTAGATGTAATTTGTAAGCCGAGTCGAGGAGTCCTCTTTCCGCAAGACGAGATACTTCCCGATAGTGCTCTCGGATTGACGTGTCGTCCTCAAAGATAAAACGACTTCGTCTTGTTCGTTGCAGCACCGCAAACATAACAAGCTCCGGCGAACTGGATGATCGTGAGGGCAGAGCTTCGACGGAAGACTATGTAAAGAGAGAGCTATGCAAATGATATGCTTGGTTTGCAATGTGTTGTGTGGAATGCAAGGGATGCATGCCTATTTATAGGCCAAGTCCAATGCATGTAGAGGAGTCAAAGTAGTCATTAAGGCTAATTGTAACGGTCGGCGGTTACAAACGTTACAGACGTTACAAACGTCAATCATGGAGCATGAACCTGGACGGATGTATCTAAATACCTCTCAAGTAGTTGTTCATTCCAGAAATATATCTGGACGACCCGATCAATGCGCACGCATTCTACGAAGCTTTCTCCATATACTCATTTGCCGCATTGTTTTGTCTATGTGTCCAAAATAAGATTAATTAATTAATTAATTACATATCTCCATATATTGTGACATACTTCAATATATTATTTCTCACTCACCAGGAATCGGTTTAAAGAAAGTGAATATACCACAATCATCTACTCGGAGTGTAGATCGATTATAAATTATTTAATTATTTCAAAATTAAATAATCCATCACGTGTACGACCCGGTCCAATTGCGTTGACCGGACTACGATTCCAACAGCATTTTATTCAAAAAAAGGTACTACTAGTTTTTATGTAAACTGATTTGAAAAGTATTCTCATGGAAACGTTCCTTCTCTTTTCTTAATAAATACATTGATTGAATACCCCCGCACAATATTTTATGTAGATACTGAAAATAAGCTAAAAGGTTGGAGGTTAATTATAAGCTAGTAGGAGGAATATCCTTGTGAAGAATGAGCAGTCATCTAATCTTTGGATATCATAAATTTGATTGGTAATTTTCCTGTAGGAATATTTATATTCTTATATGTGACCTATGTAGATATTGGTTTAATATTAAAGTTCAAGTTCATACTTAAAGTTGGATTCTAATATAAAAGACGATACCGTGATGGATCGGTTTCGATTAAAGAATTAGAATCGGGTGTATTGATAACCCTCCTCTCTTACTTTATAATAGAATATTATATATACATGAAAAGAT
This sequence comes from Salvia splendens, assembly GCF_004379255.2. Classification (NCBI taxonomy): domain Eukaryota; kingdom Viridiplantae; phylum Streptophyta; class Magnoliopsida; order Lamiales; family Lamiaceae; genus Salvia; species Salvia splendens. The sequence continues at coordinate 32,771,461 of NC_056033.1, read as the reverse complement.
AATATATGTATATATAATAATAAATTATAAATATGCATATATTAAAGTAGTGATTATATATGTGTGTAATGCCGTGGAGGCGGTTGGCTTATGTATGGAAAAGTAGTTATTTTAATATAACTTCTATTTGGTTATTATTTTGGAAAGCCACGTCCCTTCAATTGTTAGTTAATGGTATCTGTTGATTATCTATAAATAGATGGAGATATCATACTAATAATATACGAGAAAAATCATATGCATGCAAAGTGATATGCATAAAAGTATAGCATTATCAAATGCATGAGAAAAGTACAACATCTCTCGGCAATTTACCTACGTAAATATATAGTCCATATATATACATACTTATATGTATATAAAAGATAAATGATTCTTTATCCATTAAAAGAATCATTAAAGGCTAAAGGTTAAAGAGGGGATAACATCAATTATGGAGGATCTAGCCAACGAGAGGACTAACATCAATTGGTGGATTTCAACCTCTACATCAAATGAAGAAAGCATGGATGGAGGTTGGTGATTTTATCTCCACTTATAGTATAAATATGTGGTTGCATTAATTCGAATCTAGAATCTGATTTCGGTATAGAAATCGGTAAAGCATCGACAGATGGCTAACAGTTGGTATCAGAGCCAATCTAGATTTGGTTAATTCACCATTTATGTGATTTCAAAATCGAAATTTGAATGGTCTAGGATTTTTTCGATTTTGGTTAATATGCTTCCGCTTGTGTGTTGGGTAATTGTTTTATGAAATGTTAAAACAATATTAGGATATTCTACCCATTAAAGATTTCAATATTTAAATAAAATATAACTTGTTTATCACCAAAGTGGTCTTGTTATATTGCATTTATTTATTGAAAATGATAAATGATAATAAATTGATCATGATTATAGAGATGCTATAAATGACATAAGAGTTTGATTGATCAATTATTTTATTATCTATATACTGGGAGATCACCCAAAGGTGGATCATTGTATATAGTTAATAAATACAAAGTGGATTAATCATTTATTCATGTGTCATTTAGTATGTAAGCCCAAAGGCAACATGCTTATTTGATATATGTTTAGTTTGATTAATTGTTAAAGAATATATTCTAGCATCGATGAAAGTACGTGTGTTTAAGTATTGCCCAAAGGTTGCTTGAATGCATGTTGTTTAAAGTTTATTACAGTTATCTGAATCTGTGTTAAAGTCTCAAAGCACTAATAGAAAGCATGTATATATGTTGTAGCCTCATAAAATATGTATGCATCTGCAAACTCTGTCGTTAAGTTCGACGGGCAGAACTATGGTGAATGGTCAGAACAGATCCGGTTTTCACTGGGTGTTATGGCGCTTGACCATGCCTTACTTACGGAAGATGAACCCTTAGCCATTACAGAAGAGAGCTCCGAAACGGAACAGTCTCGATATGAGACGGGAGCGCTCTAATTGGCTAAGTCTGAATCTTATGAGGATGATGATGGTGGAAAGTTTTAAGCCATCCATGCCTAAGACAGAGAATGCAAGGATATTCATAGAAAAGATAAAGGAGTGTTCACAATCGGAATTGGCTGACAAGTCAATTGTAGGGAGTCTAACGAGTGAGCTCACTACAAGAAAGTTTGACTGGTCCCAACCTATTCACGATCATGTAACATACATGTCAAACTTGGCAGCAAGGCTCTCGACCTTTAGAATGGAGGTTCACGAACAGTTCTTAGTTCAATTCCTCATAAACTCTCTTCCTATTGAATTCGGCCAATTCCAGGTGAATTATAACACCATAAAAGAAAAATGGGACCTTAAAGAACTAAAGGCCATGTTAGTACAAGAGGAAGGGAGACTAAATAAGATGAATTACCAAGTTGTGAATCTGATAGGTCGTGAAGGAGCCGACACCAGTAAGGGTAAACAGAGTAAGGACAAACGTAAGGATTCTTCTTTTCTGAAAGGCCTCGAAAAGAAAACCCAGAAGGAAATGAAGTGTTTCTTCTGTGGAAAAATGGGACACTTCAAGAAGGATTGTCCGAAAAGAAAGGCATGATTTGATAAGAAAAGTAAACATAACAGTTTCGTTTTACTTTGAATCGAATCTTAGTGAAGTGCCTAATAATACTTGGTGGTTAGATTATGGTGCTACTACTCATGTGTCTCATATTGAACAGGGATTCAGTACGATCCAACCTATAAAAGGAAGTGAACAATACCTGTTAATGGGAAACAGGATGAAGGCACAAATTAAAGGCATCAGGACCTACAGACTGATCTTAGACACAGGCTGTCATATAGATCTTAAGGAATGTCTCTATGTACCAGATTGTGCTAGAAATCTTGTATCTGTTAGTAGGTTGGATATATTATGATTTAAAATCAAGTTTGTAAATAGTGTATTCACATTGTACAGAAATGATTACTTCTATGGAAGTGGTACTTTGTTTGATTCACTCTACAGTTTCAATCTTGATGCAAAGTTTTCTGAATCCTTGTTTAATATAGAAAGTAAAGGCAAAAAACGTAGTATGTCAAGTGAATGTTCGGCTTTCTTGTGGCATCAAAGACTATGTCACATATCCAAAGAAAGGATAATGAGGTTGGTAAAGAATGAAATTCTTCCTCAATTAGATTTTAGTGATCTAGATATGTGTATAGATTGCATAAAGGGGAAGCAAACTAAACACATAGTAAAGAAATCAGCCACAAGGAGTTCTCAACTTCTTGAGTTAATTCATACTGATATATGTGGTCCTTTTGATTCACCTTCGTGGGATGGTAGAAATTATTTTATCACCTTTATTGATGATTTCTCATGGTATGGTTATATATATCTATTGCGTGAAAAGGTTGAATCAGTGAATGTCTTGAAGATATTCATAGATGAAGTGGAAAGGCAACTAGATAGAAAAGTAAAGGTTGTTAGATCGGATAGAGGTGATGAATTCTACAGAAAGTTTAATGAGTCTGGACAACGTCCGGGCCCATTTGCAAAGTACCTCGAAAGTAAGGGCATTTGTGCAAAGTATACAATGCCCGATACTCCGCAACAGAATGGTGTAGCGGAAAGGCGAAATCGTATTTTTTTGGATATGGTTAGATGCATGTTAAGTGGATGTAATTTACCTCTTTCGTTGTGGATTTATGCATTAAAGACTGCAACGTATATGCTTAATCGGATTCCTAGTAAGGCAGTTCCAAAGACCCCTTTTGAACTGTGGACGGGAAGGAAAACGAGTTTAAGGCATATACATATTTGGGGTTGCCCTGCAGAAGTAAAGTTGTATAATCTACATGAAAAGAAGCTGGATTTAAAGACGGTCAGTGTATTCTTCATTGGCTATCCAGATAAATCGAAGGGATATACATTCTATAGTCCTAACCATAGTACGAGGATAGTTGAGAAGGAAAATGTTAGGTTCATTGAAAATGATGAAACTAGTGGGAGTGGTGAACCTCGTAAAGTGAACTTTAATGAAGTTCAAGAAAATGTTGTTCATCCATCTATTGTTGCACCTAAGGTTGTTGTTCCTATTGAACAACATGAAGTGCATAACCCACTTGTTGAGATTGAAGATGAACCAGTCATAATTCAAGAACAGATTAATGAAGCAATGGAACCTTTAAGGCGATCAGTAAGGGAACGTCGACCGGCCATATCGGATGACTATGTGGTATATTCTGTTGAAAGTGAATGTGACTTGAGCATTGATAAGGACCCGATCTCATTCCAACAAGCCATGGAAAGTGACAATCCTGAAAATTGGTTAAATGCAGCAAAGGATGAGATGAAATCTATGAGCGATAACAATGTTTGGGACTTAGTAGAATTGCCCACAGATTTTAAAGTCATTGGTTGTAAATGGATCTTTAAAACAAAACGTAATTCGAAAGGTGACATTGAAAGGTACAAGGCTCGCCTTGTCGCCAAAGGTTTCACTCAAAAGGATGGCATTGACTACAAAGAAACATTCTCTCCAGTTTCAAAGAATGATTCTTTAAGAATTGTGTTAGCTTTGGTGGCTCATTATGATTTAGAGCTCCACCAAATGGATGTAAAGACTGTCTTCCTAAATGGAGTACTTGAAGATGAGGTATACATGAAACAACCCGAAGGATTTATGATAGAAGGACAAGAAGAGTTAGTATGTAAGTTGAGAAAGTCAATATATGGACTCAAACAAGCTTCTAGACAATGGTATATAAAGTTCAATGATATCATTGTGTCATATGGTTTTATAGAAATCATCGTTGATCGATGTATCTATATTAAAATAAGTGGGAGCAAGTTTATTATATTTGTCCTATATGTTGATGACATTTTGCTAGCCGCAATTGACATGGGATTATTACATGATGTAAAGAAATATCTCTCTTCGAACTTTGAAATGAAGGATATGGGTGAGGCATCTTATGTGATCAGAATAGATATATTCCGCGATAGATCACAAGGATTGTTAAGTTTGTCTCAAAAAGGATATATCAATAAGGTCTTAGAGAGATATAGAATGGATAAATGCTCCGTAGGGATAGCTCCAATTCAGAAGGGAGAAAAGTTCAGTAAAATAAAAATGTCCGAAAGTGAATTGGAGCGTAAGGAAATGGAAAAGATTCCTTATGCATCAGTGGTTGGGAGTTTGAACTATGTTCAAACATGTACGCAACCAGATATCACCTTCACGGTTGGTATGTTCGGTCGGTATCAAAGTAATCCCGGAATGGACCACTGGAAGGCTGCAAAGAAAATCCTCAGGTACTTGCAAGGCACCTAGAGCACATGTTTATGTAAAGATGATCTGATGACTTAAATGTCATTGGTTCAGATTCAGATTATGCCTGATGCGTCAATGGTAGAAATTGATGATTGGCTATTTGTCCCTTTAATTAGTGGGAGCAATATCATGGAAAATGGAAAATAGTTTGTCATTGCTATTTCCATTATGAAAGTTGAATTTTGGTTTGCTTTGAGGCCAAAGTTCATGAAAAGTAATTGCGAAACATAAATCTTGAGAGTTGGGATTGTTAACATTATGGCCAAGTCACTAAGATTTTGTTGTGATGATTTCGCAGAAATCTTCTTCATAAAGAAAGATAGGTACATAAAAGGTGATACACACATGAAGTGTGTGTACTTATTTGTAAAGGAAGAAATACAAAAACATAAAATGTCTTTTGAGCAGAATAGAACAATATAATAAGAACGTTTACGTTAAATGAAAGATTCCCCAAGTGGCCATGAAAAGTATATGGGTATCATAGAGAAAGCCTTGCTACGCGAATTATATTGTGCTCATAAGGAGTAAGACACTTGGAATTCAATAAAAGTTTGTTTCTGTGTGTTTATATGTTATCATTAAAGTTTGTATACAGTATAGTTGTTTAGATAATATATGTAGTATTGAGAATTAAAGTTCATCTCAATGAAAGGTTTATTCATATAAAGTTAGAATTGACTTGTGATACATGGAAGGAATCATGTCGACTAAATGATTGTGTGACCGCCATGATTCAATCAAGTCTAACTTTATAGGTATTTAAAGGATATATGAACTTGATGTTAAAATGCGCAGAAAAGTTATTAAACCATTGAAAGATACAAAGGTCAAGTGGGAGAATGTAGGAATATTTATATTCTTATATGTGACCTATGTAGATATTGGTTTAATATTAAAGTTCAAGTTCATACTTAAAGTTGGATTCTAATATAAAAGACGATACCGTGATGGATCGGTTTCGATTAAAGAATTAGAATCGGGTGTATTGATAACCCTCCTCTCTTACTTTATAATAGAATATTATATATACATGAAAAGATAATATATGTATATATAATAATAAATTATAAATATGCATATATTAAAGTAGTGATTATATATGTGTGTAATGCCGTGGAGGCGGTTGGCTTATGGAAAAGTAGTTATTTTAATATAACTTCTATTTGGTTATTATTTTGGAAAGCCACGTCCCTTCAATTGTTAGTTAATGGTATCTGTTGATTATCTATAAATAGATGGAGATATCATACTAATAATACTCCCTCCGTCCCGGGCTACTCGCTCATTTCCTTTTCGGCTCGGAGATTAAGGAATGAGTGTATAGGAAAGTCAAAAATGACGGCTGTAGGTGAAATTTTTTACTAAAAATGGAAAGAGTGCAAGTAATTTGGGACGCCCAAAAAGGAAATAAGTGTGAGTAGTGCGGGACGGAGGGAGTATACGAGAAAAATCATATGCATGCAAAGTGATATGCATAAAAGTATAGCATTATCAAATGCATGAGAAAAGTACAACATCTCTCGGCAATTTACCTACGTAAATATATAGTCCATATATATACATACTTATATGTATATAAAAGATAAATGATTCTTTATCCATTAAAAGAATCATTAAAGGCTAAAGGTTAAAGAGGGGATAACATCAATTATGGAGGATCTAGTCAACGAGAGGACTAACATCAATTGGTGGATTTCAACCTCTACATCAAATGAAGAAAGCATGGATGGAGGTTGGTGATTTTATCTCCACTTATAGTATAAATATGTGGTTGAATTAATTCGAATCTAGAATCTGATTTCGGTATAGAAATCGGTAAAGCATCGACAGATGGCTAACATTTCCCACACCATTAGCAACTAGCAAGCATGATTTAGGAATTTTCCTACTTTTCTTCTGCTTCCTATTTGGATTCTAACTTTTAACTCGTATGAAATGATATGAATACATATAAAATTCTCCTGCAACATCTCGATATGTATTTTTCGATGTGGAATTTTTCGTAGATCTATTTCATCCAATTGGATGTATTGTTATAGGAGTCAGAAATTTCGAAGATTTAAATTAAATTCACCATCTGGTCAGATGCGATCGAGCCAGGTGAACTGAAGAATCATGGAATATAATTATGGCAAGATATGATTTAATTAAAAGATGAACGACGTGGTTCAAAACTATGTACAAACGCAGAGAAATACTGATTTCCGACATTTTTTCAGATATTTTCTTGTGAGCTTGTTGCCGAGGACAACAATTATTTCCGAGTCTGAATTTTTTTCAAAAGTATATATACTTATTAGTTATTACTAATATTTTTCTAAATGTTTTGTACTACTTTGTTTGATATTTACTGATTACATTACACTGATTAGTGCATATTTAATGCTTGTAAGATAGAATCCTGACAAATAAATGGGGTCCATAGCCCCATTCAAACCTCATTTAATTCATTATAAATTTTCAATAATGCTTTGGCTAAATTATATTGGATGCAAAGCATCGACCACTTTTTCAACCATCACCACAAATTTACTGTCGTTTATCGATTGAGAAGCAACGACGGACCCAGAAAATATAGCTCGAACTGAAAATTTATTACTAGTATATAATATTTAAATAATAATTATATAATATATATTAAACAATTATTTTTTTATCATTTTTGTTATCCTTATTATGTTTTTATTACAATCGATAACAAAATTTATAAAACTTGAATTAAATCAATTAACTATGCAAATTAACGTTTTTTAATATTTAACATATTTATAGGATCTACTAAAGCTAAATTAGTTACACAAAATAAACGAGCACATAGTATTAAATATATTAATTAATAGTTCACAGCATCAAACTAAAAAATAATGAAATAAAAGTCATAAATAAAAAAATATTCCTAGATTTACTAAATCGCCGCCCCCTCTCTTCTTCCAAGCAACTAGTTTACAGTTTTCTTCAAATTCAAAATTCATCAATGGAGCTTCCTCTTCACTAAATTTTTACAGTATCTTTAAATTCATTCTTCTTCTCTAAATTTCCTTCCTATTATAATCCACAATATTGGTTTCTCTATATTTCTCTACTCTCTTCTCATTTATTCATTAGTTTTCCGTAGAGGCGGAGTTGTCGCACGTGAGGTCGGGAGGCAGAGCTGCCGTGGGTCGGAGGGCGGATCATAGAGCTTCCCAAGCAGTACTCACGGACCAACTGTGGGGTCGGCCGACCCCGCCCGACCCCACCTGGGTCCGTCGTCGTTGAGAAGAAAAGCATCGAAAAAAAAGAATTGCAAATGATGGTTATTTTAGGCATATCATTTGACAAAAGTCGCATGAGATTCGGCGTCCTTTTTTGTGTTCCACTATGTTTATTACCGGCTTATTCTATTCTTTTTATTTTATAAAATATTTTAGTTTTGTAACTATGTCAAATGAGCTATGTAACTTCGGTATTGGACCCAAAATCTTGATATATTAATTAAAAAACCAATGACGGTGAATTCCAACATTATTAGATACCAACATATTATAGAAAATACTAGAAAGTGTATCCTACATCTGTCCAGAATTATGGCAGGAATGCATTTACACCCATTCGATTGGTTGTTTTCGTTGACCTTGACACTGATTAAATGCCAGCAATGGTTCCCTTGCTCAAGTGAAACAAGTCCCATTCACACTGTTAAAATATTCTCAATTTTTATTTATTTGAACACAAACTTCAACATCTTGACATGCACACTCCACCTTCAACATTAATTAATCAATTTTCGGAAGTCGGAACGCACAATCACATGCAGATTCAAGCACCACTTACCAACTGCTCCATTAAATAATAGGAGTAATACTACTATAAACTTTTAATATAAATTTTTTAATAGTATAATTTTAACCACTTGCACTGATTCTTATATATATGTAGTTCCGCATCAGTTTTTTAAAATCAATCGTCGAATAAAATTCAATCTTCCAAATTTCCATTGGAAAATTTACAATGGAAAATGTTTGGTTGATGTATTACCTATTATCCCCCATTATCCTAATAGCCATGTATAGCATATCCATTCACATCCTGAACAAGCTAAAAAACCAGCCTCCAAGCCCGTTCCCGGCCCTCCCTTTCATCGGCCACATCTACCTCCTCCACAGGCCTTTCCACAGGAGCCTCTCCGAGGTATCGAGACGCTACGGCCCGGCTCTGTTCCTCCGTCTGGGCTCCCGGCCCGTTCTCCTCATCTCATCGCCATCTCTAGCTGAGGAATGCCTCAGCAAGAATAACGACGTCATCTTCGCCAACCGGCCCGATCTCCTCAACGGCCGATACTTCGGCTACGACTACACCAGCCTCTCGTGGTCGTCTTACGGCGACCACTGGAGAAATCTAAGGAGGATTTCATCTCTAGAGCTGCTGTCGACACAAAGACTGCACACGCTTTCGCAAATCCGGGCCGACGAGGCCTTCTGCCTGGCCCGAAAGCTCCATCGCTTGACCAAGGATGAGCCCGAGAAGGTTGTGGAAGTGAAATCCGCTCTTTTCGAGTTCACTTTCAATGTGCTGACGAGGATGATCACGGGCAAGAGGTAGACGAGATTATACATGCTATACACACGGGGTGTTCAGTTTGCAAGATTATATCCTATGATTAAATTTGTATTATGTTTGGTTTATGAGTTGAATCTCATAACTTAATTCTAGATTGATAATCACCTGATAATTAGTCATAGTCAACCCCTCCTACTTCATAATCTCACATCTTATAATATCTAGGAAACCGAGTACCACCGTATTATAATATTTGTAAATTGGTTTTGTGATGAGTTTGGTTTTGTAGATATTATGGCAAGAGCGCGGAGAATTCGAGGGAAGCGAAGGTGCTGGAGGAGATAGCGGCAGCTACGTCGGAGGTAGCGTTTGAGACGAATGTGGTGGATTTCCTGCCGTTGATGAGGTGGTTTGGGTTCGGAGGAGTGGAGAAGAAGCTGATGTCGATACACGACAAGAGAGACGAGTTTATGCAGCGTGTCATTAATGACAATCGGAAACTCATGGAGATGAATACAGATGATGATGATGATGATGTTGATGTGAAGAAGAAGTCCATGGTGCAAGTGTTGCTCGATTTCCAGAGATCAGACCCTCACTATTACACCGACCAAACCATCAAGAGTCTCCTCCTGGTACGTAACTTTTTTTTTTCCCTTTGTTCCTCTTATGTTTAGTCAATGATGATTTTCCAATACTTAATTCATAATAATTGAATAATTAACCTCAATGTATTGGATGCATATATAAATACTATTATCATCATGATGTCAACATTGTGGAATTGGTCATTAAATGAGTACAAATATATAGCTGCACCCGCCAATTGTTTGTGTGTTGCAAATAGAGTCGAGTATTACGCTGCATGATGCATGCATGTAGGGATGTCAATTTAGCCCGCAACATGTGGACTGACCCGAATAGTCCGCCAAATTTATAGGGCTAGGGCTGAAAATTTCCAACCCGATAAAATTACAGCCCGGTTAGCCTGCACCTGATTAACCCGCAACCCGTTAGGGCCAGACCCGAAAACCCGATGGGCTGGCCCGGAAACCCGATAAAATTTCTATTATTTTATTTGTTTGACTCTAATTCGACACTTCATTGATTATTTTATAATATAGATTACTGAAAAAATAACTTTCCATTTTATATATTAAATATATAAATTATATATTAGGTTTTTATTAATATAATAATAGATAAATGAATTAGAAACTTCAAATTCACTAAAAAATATATTTAAATTTCTAAACATGCTTTCAAATTTCTTGATGTTTATGTTTTATTTTGCATAAATCTCAAATATTAGTATTTAATCATATTTATGTTTGAGTTTAAGCATATATCTCAAATTTATCATAATTAAATATTTTATATTTTATAAATATAACTAATTTTCACTATTATTTATTGGATTGATCGCATGTTAATTTTATCGATAGCAACCCGATTAACCCGATGGGCTAGCCCGAAACCTGAGCTTTTAGGGTTATGGTTGAACTTTTATAACCTGGAAAAATCACAACCCGATTAGCCCCCACCCGATTGACCCGCAACCCGAATAGAGTTGGCCCGAAACCCGGTGGGCTGGCCTAATTGACATCCCTACATCCATCTGAGTATTTGTTTTGATTTGTGCACTACATATCTTTAATAGCCACCGCAGTCCGCATATATTAATTACATACACATTTTTGTGAGCACGTCATATAATATAAATCACTTAAAATACAGTAGCTGCTCAATTTCGTACTATAATTTGAAGATAATCCAAAATATTGTCATACATATATGCATTTATATAGTGAGCATGTGCACTATTGTTTCGGAAATAAGGAAATAGTACAGTGACCTGGAATAACACAGGCTGTCACCAGCAATTAAACCTGACACTATCAATATATACTATATTTTATGGATTAATTAATGTGCTAAATCAAGATGTTCATTCTAATGAATCATGATATTCGCTACTTAATTGCCATCTGTTGCTTCTTTGAGTATGTGGATTCCAACTTGCATCACGAGGTTCGGACGATAATCCATAACTAGAAATTATTTGATTGTTTTCTATTTTTAGAAATAATTCTAGATTCTTTGTTATGAACTTATTATGATGGAAATATTAGTGACACAGTTCAAATTATAAAATGTGTACTTCCTCTCAGTGTCTAATAGTTATCCCAGGAAAAATTAGTGAGACGGTTCAACTTATAAAATGTTACTCCTTAGTCCTTTCAGTGTCTAATAGATATCACATCAATGGTAATCTAAAAAAATGAATAGCAAAATTAGTAGAAATATAGTGTCTCCTTATTAAAAATAGTAAAATAAAAATTTGACATTTATTTAGAACCATCTAAATAAAGTATAATGTGGAATAATTAATGGGGATGAAAAGGAGTAATGAATTTCAAGTTAAAGATTTTGTATCGCAAATATTAATGCTACTTGTTACATACAATAATTAAGTATCATGCTATTAAGGGTAAAGCCTACAGCCAACCAGGAATTTAGATTTAGCGAAACATTCATAATTCATTGGTTTCAGAAGACAAAATTAATATTCATTTAATTATAATTAGTTTCATGATGAACTTAGAATAATATAGGTTATGGTTCAACAGGCTCGGGAGAACGTAACATTAATATATTCGTATGAAGACATTAAATATCATATGACAATTTTACTTGTCGGCTAAGTTTTATAGTTGATAGTTTCATACTTACATATATAGCATACTTAAATAATGGCACGTGATGATTTGTGTGACATGATCGTACATAATTATTTACTCAATCATAAATAGACTCCTTAGGCCATCCACAACGCTGTTCCTATACCGTTCCTAGACCGTTCCTTAAACCACTATTTGAGGGCCCCACTGTACTTTTTTACTCCATTCCTTAACTAAGGAACGGAACCTGCAACCCTCCGTTCCTTAACCGTTCCTTAAATTACTATTCATTCAATTTCATTTTTTTTTTATTTCCAACCCAATTCAATTTAAATAAACACACTTTAAAAAACAAACACACTTTATTAAAAAACACACAACATTAAAAAAAATTACAACTTAAACGTAAAAAAATAAAAAGCACACAATTAAAATCCTAAAAAAATAAAAGTACACAATTTTAATAATTTCATCCGCCAAAATTTGCCCAAATGTGCTCAATTAGATCATGTTGGAGTTGGGTGTGGGCACTAGAGTCGCGTGTCCTTGCACGAATAGATAACCGTTCTTGTATAGACGGATGCGCTCCACTTCGAGGCGGACTACTTGCGGTTGAGCTTCCGGGGGATTCGTCGTCGAACCAATTTCCTGCCTCGGGTCCTTCGTCTTGGACAATCATGTTGTGCAAGATTATGCACGTATACATGATGTCGACCATGTTTTCCATGAACCACGTACGAGTCGGGGCTTTGATGATGTTGAAGCGCGCTTGGAGAACCCCGAACGCCCTCTCCACATCCTTGCGAGCAGCCTCCTGCTTCTGCGCAAAAAGAGTCTGCTTTGGGTTCGCAGACCCACTGCACGTCTTCACGAAGGTAGGCCACTTCGGGTAGATGCCATCGGCGAGATAGTACCCCATTTTATAAAGCCGGTTGTTGGCGACGAAGTTGATGGCCGGCGCTTTACCATCCAAAACTTCGGTCAAGAGGTCGGACTGGTGGAGCACGTTTACGTCGTTGTTCGACCCGGGGACCCCGAAGTACGCGTGCCAGATCCAAAGGCGGTAGTCGGCAACGGCCTCAAGTATAACGGTTGGGTGGGTGCCTTTGTGGCCGCTTGTGTAGAACCCCTTCCACGCCACCGGGCAATTCTTCCATTGCCAGTGCATGCAATCGACGCTGCCGAGCATCCCGGGGAATCCGTGCACTGTTTCGTGAAGGTTGAGCAGGAACTGACAATCGGTCGTGATTGGCCTTCGGAGAAATTCGTCGGTGAAGGCTGCCCGGACGCCTTGGCAGATTTTGAGCAAGCACATTCGCCCAGTGCTGTCTCCGATGTGGAGGTATTCGTCGAACATGTCGGCCGTTTGTCCAGTCGCAAGCTGGCGGATTGCTGCAGTACATTTCTGCAGTGTCGTGTGGCTGGGACGGCCGACCGCGTCGAACCCTTCCTAGAAGAACTCTTCCCGGGCTGCCAAAGTATTCGCGATGTGGAGAAATAACGGTTTCCCCATGCGGAAACGGCGACGAAAGTACGTATCTCCCCAAACCGGGTTATCGCAGAAGTAGTCGCGTACTAACCTTGCGGCGGCTTCCTCCCGGTTACGATGGATGTACGTACGGGAGCGTCGTTGGGGCGGCGCGGCTTCTTCCGCCTCCCGTCGTCGATCTTCTTCAAATGATTGTTCCAATATTTGACGCATTTGTTCATAAGGATCCATTAGTTTGATTAAATTTGGGAGAAGGAAAATATAGTTGATTTGAGATGAAAATTTGGGTGGAAATAGAGAGGAATAGATGTGTGTTTGTGATTGAAATGAGTATGAAATAGGAGTATTTATAGAGTAAATAAATAAAATAAAAATTTAAAAAAAAATAAAAAACGGATATAAAAAAAACGGTCTCATTACCTTTGCAAAAAAAAAATTTTTTTATTAAATTCGAATTTAAAAAAAAATGAATTATTGCGTCACCGGACGAAGCCCACTCGCGGGGCAACGAGTGGGCTTCACGAGTCGAATGGGAGGCCGCCAAACGTTCCGTTCCGCGTTCCTCCGGAACGGAACGCGGCACGGCATAGGAATGGCGACGGCAGGGAACGGCGACGGAACGCACCCCGCAACGCGTGCCGCCGCAGAACCGTTCCGCCGGAACGGCATAGGAACCGCAACGGCACAGCGTTGCGGGTGCCCTTATTAGCTGCCTTGATGAGACCCTTCAATATAATATGCCGAATTTATTTTTTTTCGCATTATTTTTCTAAATAAAGTTCAATTTTTAATTGATGCAATGCTATGCTAAAATTAACATTTTCTGATAATGTGCAGCATCATGCAGATAAATTTATCAGCCACCTTTTTGGAATTTGGACATAAATATATTTTTATAATTAATAATATATGATCAGGTGCTACTCCAAGGAGGAACCTCAACTTCAACAATTGCTCTAGAATGGGCATTTTCTCTGCTGCTCGACAATCCGGAAACCCTAAAAAAAGCCCAATCCGAAATCGACCGCCACGTTGGACGCAGCCGGCTGATCGCAGAATCTGACGTGGCGGAGCTGCCGTATCTCCGGTACGTGATCCTGGAGGCCATGCGGCTGCATCCGCCGGTGTCCATACTGATGCCGCACCTCTCGTCGTCGGAGTGTGCGGTGGGCGGGTACCGAGTGCCGGCGGGGACGGTGTTGCTGGTGAACTTGTGGGAAATCCACCACAGCCCGAAGTTATGGGCAGACCCGGAGACATTCAGGCCCGAGCGGTTTGAAGGGCTGGATGTGAAGAAGGATTTGGGGCTGAGGCTTTTCCCTTTCGGGTGGGGGAGACGAGCCTGCCCGGGCCAGAATTTGGCCAACTTGCATATCGGGCTGGGCCTGGGATCGTTGATCCAATGTTTCGAATGGGAGAAAGTTGGGGAGATTGATATGAGTGAACAAGCTGGAACGACTACACCTAAGCTTCAGCCGCTAACGGCTATATGTAGGCCCCGGCCATTTATTGTTGATTTTTTCATATAATTCATCATCTTTTTTTCTATTTTTCATCATGGAATATACACATTTATATGCTTATATTAGATTGTAGTGTAGGGCCGTATAAATAATTCAATAGTTTATGGGGTGTTCGATTTGCAAGATTGTATCCCGGGATTAAATATGTAGTATGTTTGGTTTATGAGATTCAATACCACAACTCAATCTTAGATGGATAATTATGAGATAATTAGTCATAGCTAACGTATAACTAAAATAATCTCACAACTATATTCTAAATTGTATGTTATAGTACTATTTTATCTAGTAAATCGAACCCCACTATATTTGAGAGTATATCAATATAATAAATTTATTTACAACTCAAATTTCAGTTTCTCAATAGTTTTGAATTTAAGGCACCTATTTCAATACTTAGTTATTATGGCTCTACTTTTTATTCAGTTTATTAAATAAAGTAATCATAAATCCGTATTATTTTTCGGCCTGAACTCTTTTCCATCTGCAATAAAAAAAAAAAGATAATTTAGTTTAGCTACTTAGTTATCTTCAATTAATTGAATACCTAAACCTTGCGTAACGTTTTTATCCATCTTCTTCTCTCAGCAAGCAAAATCCGGCGTACCCCTCCATAGATTCATGCGCAACGAAATGGGGCAGTACTCAGTAGTATCTTATGGATTCAATTTCTTTAAAAGCTACGTCATTAGTTTGGGCTTCTTAGTTTACGCAAAATCGGATGTTTAAGTAACGAGTATTATAATCATGAATTAATTGACGCAGTGAAATATGTGGTTACTTTTGGGAATGGATCCCCTGCTGTGGAGGGGTGCACAGCAGGGGATGCTGCTCCTCACACCCCCAATATTTTATAAAAAAAACATTTTTTTAAAAATTTAATTAAATTAATAAAATAATGGTGATGTGAGAAACAACATCCCCTGCTGTGCACCCCTCCACAGCAGGGGATCCATTCCCGTTACTTTTACTTCTCATTCTTCTTTTATTTGTTGGACTCTCCATGCGGAGTGCTACTTCCGCTACACAATAAGAATAATGTTTTGTCATTTTGGTCTATCCCATAATAAATGTCATATTTCACAACATGAATTAAAAAAAATTAGAGTTACCAATCGAGAAGGCATGAATTTAGGAAGAAATTAATAGATCTTGGGAAGGCAATCGAGTGTTGAGATTTGCAAAGAGAGTAGCAAAGAACATATAAAGAGTCGGGCAATAATGCATTTTTTAGCGAGATTATTTCAGATTCTTAGGCCATCCGCATCGCATCTCGATGCTGTCTCTATCTCGCCTCGGAGAGACGAGACCGCATCGAGACAGCGATGCGGGCTCCATCTCGTCCCCAGTCCGTCCCCATCCCGTCCCCTATCTCGCTGCGGAGCCCCGCGAGACAGCTCGCCACGCGCGTTGGCCACGTGGCGAGATGTGGTTCGTCCGTGACGCCCACTCACCGGCCCACAAGTGGGCGTCGTTTATTTCCGCTGAAAATGTATTTTTTTTTGTTTTTTTTTAAAATTCAGAAAAAATTCGAAAAATAAAAAAAAATCCCAAAATTATACTAGCCGTTTTTTACAAATTTTTAATTTTAAGCCCCCAATCACTTCTATAAATATCAAATCATTCCCACAAATTAATCCACCAAAAAAACTCTTTATTCTCACTCAAACACTCTACATTCTTCATCTCAAAACATTATTCTTCTCCCAAATTTAATCCATTCATGGATCTATTTGAGCAAATGCGTCGAATAATGGAAGAATCGCTAGAAGAAGATCGACGTAGGGAGGAGAAGGAGGCCGCGGCGCCTCAAAGGCGATCCCGGATTTACATCCATCGTGACCGGGAGGAAGCCGCCGCAAGGTTGGTGCGCGATTACTTCTGTGAGAACCCGGTATGGGGAGAGACCTACTTCCGGCGCCATTTCCGCATGCGGAAACGACTATTTCTGCATATCGCAAATACATTGGCAGCCCTGGAAGAGTACTTCCAAGAAAGGTTCGACGCCGTTGGCCGTCCCAGTCACATGACGCTCTAGAAATGTAGTGCAGCAATCCGTCAGCTTGCTACTGGACAAACGACGGATTTGTTCGACGAATACATGCACACTGGGGAAAGCACTGAGAGACTGTATTTGATGAACTTCTGCAAAGGCGTCCGGGCAGCCTTCACCAACGAATTTCTCCGGAAGCCAAGCACCGCAGATTGTCAGTTTCTGCTCCGACTTCTCGAATAAGTGCACGGATTCCCCGGGATGCTTGGCAGCGTCGATTGCATGCATTGGCAATGGAAGAATTGCCCTGTGGCGTGGAGGGGGTCATACACGAGCGGCCACAAAGGCACCCACCCCACCGTTATACTCGAGGCCGTTTCCGACTACTGGTTATGGATTTGGCATGTGTATTTCGGGGTCCCCGGATCAAACAACGACGTCAACGTGCTCAACCAATCCGACCTCTTCAGCGAAGTTTTGAATGGTAAAGCGCCGGCCATCAATTTCATCGCTAACAACCGCCAGTATAAAATGGGGTACTATCTTGCCGACGGCATCTATCCGAAGTGGCCAACCTTCGTGAAGACGTTCAACAGGCCGATGAACGAAAAACAGGCTCTTTTTGCGCAGAAGCAAGAGACTGCTCGCAAGGATGTGGAGAGAGCGTTCGGGGTTCTCCAAGCTCGATTCAACATTATCAAAGCCCCGTCTCGTACGTGGTTTATGGAGAATGTGGTCAACATCATGTATACGTGCATAATCTTACACAACATGATTGTCACCGACGAAGGACCTGAGGCGGGAAATTGGTTCGACCCTGAAACCCCAGGAAGCTCTACAGCAAGTAGTCCACCTCGCAGTGGAGTGCATCCGTCTTTGCAAGAGCGGCTGTCTGTTCAAGCAAGGACACGTGATTCTACAGACCACACCCAACTCCATGAGGATCTAATGGAGTATATTTGGGCAAAATTTGGCAACCAATAGACGCATATGATCGTCATTAGACAACTATTTCTTCTGCTTTTTTGAGTTATGAAATTTTGAATTTAGAGAGAGTTAGTGGAATAAATTAAATTATGTATTTTTAATTTTTTTTTGTGATTTTAATTATGTGTTTTTTAATTTTTTTAGAATTTTAAGTTGTAATTTTATTTTATTTAATGAGGTGTGTTTTTATTAATTGAATTTGTTGGAAATAAAAATAAAAAATGAAATTGAATGAATAGTTAAGGGGATGAGATGGTTAAGAGACAGTTAAGAGATGGAGGGATACAAGTGTTGTCTCTTAGTTAAGAGATGGGATGAAAAGTACAGTGGGGCCCATGAATAGTGAAGAGATGAGACAGTTAAGATACGGATAAGAGACAGCGTTGCGGATGGCCTTAGTTGCAAAACTAAAAGGTCTCTAGGGAGAGGGAGAGAGAGTGTGATAAAGAAAAATGAGTAAGAAACTGATGAGAGAGAGAAATTGGAGAGAGAGAAAAAATTACAAAGGAATAAAGTGGTGACGTGGTAATGTCGCTCAACCACCGCTCATCTAAGGAGTACAGCAGAACATTTCTCATATTAAATGAATCCTAAAAATATACTCTCTCCATTCCAAGGAAGATGACCCGTTCCCTGGGCGGTGTGTGAAGTGAAGAGAATAAAGTAAGAGATAGGTAATAAAGTAGAGAGAATGGTGTTTACATTTTTAGTAATGAGTCATCTTGATTGAGACAAACCAAAAAGGAAAGTGGATTATCTTTAATAGAATCGATGGAGTAATTTATAAATAATCATAAAAAATGACATAATGACAGCATTGGTTCAGTGATCCAGAAAGATAATGGGCTTATATAAAAAATGCTTATGGGTAGCATTTAGAGGCTCAAAGTCATAAAAGCACTTGGAAGCCCGCATGATTGATGAATATATATAACTAATACTACTATTTTTATTTCATTTTCAAGGGAATATATATGCATTAATATTCCCTCCATTTCAACTAAGTTGTATCAGTTCCAACTTCTAATTAAATTGTGTCGAATGAAATAAATGAAAATAAAATAAAAATAAAATAGATTGAATAAAATATGAGATATAAGAGGGAGAAATATATATACATTAATATTCCTTTCATTTTAACTAAGTTGTATCAGTTCCAACTTCCAATTAAATTGTGTTGAATGAAATAAATGAAAATAAAATAAAAATAAAAGAGATTGAATAAAATATGAGATATAAGAGAGAGTAAATTAGGTGATGGAATAAAGTAAAACGATCAGATGTTTTGTTTTTTATTAAAAAAAATTACGATATCCTAAAATGTAATACATTCAACTTAGTTGGAATGGAGGGAGTAATATTTTACTAATTAGGCAGGTAT
The DNA here is from genome assembly GCF_004379255.2 of Salvia splendens. NCBI lineage: Eukaryota > Viridiplantae > Streptophyta > Magnoliopsida > Lamiales > Lamiaceae > Salvia > Salvia splendens. Next base: position 32,752,104 of record NC_056033.1, on the reverse strand, counting down.
ATGTGCAACATCATGCATGAAAAATATGATCCTAATTGGTTGAGGGTTATAGGGGGTGAAAGAATAGGGTGTTGTTTGGGTATTTATTTGACAGCAAGTTAAACGTGAGCGTAATAAGTAGACAAGCAGAGAGAAGTGGGGTTAATGGCGAGGCATGAAATACCAACAATATTGCATGTGCCAAAATTTAGTCAGACTCCCGTCACGCTTCCACTGTTTTCTTCTGATCAAATTTCAAACACAAACATTTAAAATTGGCCATCTATCCTGGCTTTAATTCACATCTTAATTAATTTCAACAAAACAAAAATGAAAAAAAGAAACGTGGAGCAAAGTTTGAAGTTGAAATTGTTTTATAGATTTGGCAATTTGGATTGGTAAAACTCGGCCTCAGCTAACAACTTGTTGCTTGTCCAAAGATTTGAAATGAACTAGTCTTTACCCCCGTGCTATGCACGGGGCAAATAATTTTTAAATAATGAATATAAATTTTAATGAAATATAGAAACTAAGAATTAAAAACAATATAAAGATTTACAAAAACATAAATGTGATTATAAATAAAACATTTATAATAAATGAAGAATTTACTCATCAACTGTAAATGAAATATTTCATATTCGACAATTAATTTTATACAATTTTAATTTATGATATAAGTGGAGTAAAATATATGATAAATAAGAGATGTATGACTAATATCAAAGAGTATGAGTTAGTTAGAATAAGATATACAAATAAAGAACATGTTATTTGAGTAGAGATTAAAGAGAAAAATTAGAAAATAACAATAAACCAACCAATAGTTCATAAGTTTTGAAAAACTTCTTGGTAAACAACATTAACATTAACATCGCTTCTATTATCATCTTCATCTCCACAAACTAAAATCTCGAGACCTCCATGACTCGTAAAATCTTGAGACCTCCACAAACAAAGCAACCTCAGAAACAGTAGGAAGGTTATAAGTTCTTTCATCTCTACCTCTCTTGCCAAGTAATCTTAAACTGACATTTGGATGATTTTCTTGATTAATCTTCTCTTTGACCAAAACATTTTCTTCATCCAATATTTTTTGGAGATCAACAACTATTTCTGAATGAAGATTATTCAAATCATTCATCCCCTATAAAATAATATTTAATTCAACACAAATTAGTTAAATTACAAATTAAATAATTTATTTATGTTGACTTCATAAGAAAATAGACATACCTCACCGAGTTTATTCTACGATTAATCTCATTTTCCGTATAATAAATTAAATACATTTATAACTTATTTCAACATATTTAATTAAACTAATATATTTACATATAAAATTGTATATTATTAGACATAACAACAATTAATGTTACACAATATTGTTCTTTGTTTGATAATGATAATAATTTTAGATTTTTATTAGTAGAAAGACAATTTTCTTTCATTAAATACCATGTTATCAATATCATTTAATTTATTTTTTTAATCTTTTATTAATAGTAAGAAATTTCCAATTAAATATATGAATAAATTAGATCATAGAAATTTAAAATATCCTTGAAACGCCAAGATTTTAAAAAAAAATTGGATCATTCAATAATCACATCTTAGTTGACTACTTATTTTCTTATGTTTAATTTCAGACTATGGAATAACTTGATATGCATGACCAAAGATTAAATGCAATTTTTGTATACGAAAAAAATAAATTTCTTATTTCCACCATATATACATATAAAAAGTAAATTATCACTTAAAATAAGTGATAACAGTTCATCACTTCAAATCTTTACTACACTTTATATCATAAGAAGTCATACAAACTTTATAAATTTAATTTAAATTTAAATATTTATAATTTCATCTAATTTCATAATTTATTCTATAAACTTTGTAGTATTGTTTAATTAATTAGAAACTAACTAAAATATATTATAAAATTATATACTACTTTTTAAAATATATTAAAATTTTCAATTAAGTAAATATAGGATGAGACAAACCATTTTCAATATCTGTGTTGTCATTTAGCTTGATTATTAATATGGAAGTGAGTATTGCAATAAAGGATTTCGATTTTCCTCATCACTATTATTTTAATATATATATATATATATATATATATATATATATATATATATATATATATATATATATTTCAATAATTTATTTTTTAATCTTTTATTAATAGTAAGAAATAAACAATTAAATATATGAATAAATTAGATCATAGAAATTTAAAATATCCTTGTGACGCAAAGATAAAAAAAATTGGATCATCCAATAATCACATCTTAGTTGACTACTTATTTTCTTATGTTTAATTTCAGACTATGGAATAAATAACTTGATATGCATGACCAAAGATTAAATGCAATTTTTGTATATGAAAAAAATAAATTTCTTATTTCCACCATATATACATATAAAAAATAAATTATCACTTTAAATAAGTGATAATAGTTCATCACTTCAAATTTATACTACACTTTATATCATAAGAAGTCATACAAACTTTATAAATTTAATTTAATTTTAAATATTTATAATTTCATCTAATTTCATAATTTATTCTATAAACTTTGTAGTATTGTTTAATTAATTGAAAACTAACTAAAATATATTATAAAATTATATACTACTATTTAAAATATATTAAAATTTTCAATTAAGTAAATATAGGATGAGACAAACCATTTTCAATATCTGAATTGTTATTTAGCTTGATTATTAATATGGAAGTAAGTATTGCAATAAAGGATTTCGATTTTCCTCATCACTATTATTTTAATATATAGTCCATATGTATATATTTCAATATTTTAACAGTATTAAAAAATATATAAGTAAGATTCTTAAAAACATTATATAATTTAATAAATTAGATCAAAGTAATTCAACACTAATGAATGTATACAAAATATAATAAAAATATAGAAAAGAAGAACTCAAAGCAATGTGAAGATTTAAAAAAATGTACTACTCCTTAATGAATGTATTATTTATATACAATTTTAATTTATGATCCAAGTGGAGTAAAAACAATAAATTTAGTGACAAAAAAATATGTGTAACTAAGGATCAAAGAATATAAGTTAATTAGAATAAATATACAAATAAAGAAAATATGTGTGAGTAAGATCAAAGAGTAGTGGAATAAGAAACGTACAATAACAGTATACCCATATTAGATAATTCAAAAAATATTTTAATTAATTAACTATAAATTTTAAAATAAATATTAACTAAAACACTTTAAAATATATAATACATATAGAGCAATCACACTTCAATGACATACTACAACTTCGTATAAAAATAGTAGTATTATTTTAATATTCAGTTAAACTCAAGAATAATTAAAACTTTCGGTCATTCAATTGAATCGAATATAAAAAATGTCTTTATTTTTATGAGGATGAAATATTAAATATTTTAATTAAATAAAATTCAACTCATTCTTTCATTAATCACCTCGGCCCACTTATCAATTTTTTAAAAAAAATTGCAGCCCACTTTACTTTAGCCTAATAGATAGCCCAAATCAAAATAAAATGAGGCTACCCTCAAATTATACCGCCTTCACCCATCGTATCTCTCCCTCATTCACATTCTTTATTTTAATTCTTCCCCAAATTCACCTTCCAATTGAAATCCCTAAAAAAGGAATAGAGAAGCCGACGCCTCTCTCCCCCACGCCTCTCTCTTCTCCGGCGTCGGCGTCGGCGTCTCTCTCCCTCACACCAGCTTCCCAATTAACATCAGTCTCAGCGTCGCAGCAAGGCACAATACTGTAGTCGTGCCTCTCGGCCACCTCCCAAACCAAATCCATCTATCTCTCTCGCTCGCTGGCTCTCTCTCCCTCGCCGCCCTTCGCGTTGCCCCGCCTGCACAGCCGCGTCGCTAGCGAGCGACGCCGACTCTTCTCTGTATCTCTTTCCTCTCTCATCGCTCTCTCTTTTCTTACGCCACAACCGCTGCTGCTTCCGATTCCGCGCCGGCAATGATATAATCACTCTCCGGCTGTTAAAGATTGGATCTTTGGATGAATCTGGAGATGGGCGAAGCAGCGGCTAGAAATGCCATGATAGGGAGATGGAGGTGGTGGGTCTGCACAGATGCAGTCGGCACCGTCGGGCTTCTCTCTTCTCCATTCCTATTATTTTTCTTCTTCTCACCGGTCTCCTTTAACAGCAAGCACATGTATTAGTGTTATATTATCTGTAATTTCCTTGAGAAGCTTTCTCTCTATTGGACCAATATTTGCCCAATCAATTTTGCAGTTTCTGTCCAATGTTGGCATATTGAGAAATGACAAAAAGGATAATCACAATAGCTGCACACTTTCCCGCCAAAAAGGGTAATATTGACTTTTCAGCAAACTGTCACTTTATATTAGTATAGATAAGTAGATTGAGCAGTAAAAGGTAAATAGCTAAAAGTGAAAAACAGTTGCAAATAATTAATTAGAAGGTAAAAGCCATGCATGGTAGTGACTGGTGAGGTGGGGCTGTGATTGTGTGTGCGGCCATATGCTCTCAGGAACATAATGCAAATTCCTACTCAAACAAAAAATCAAGCGTTGGTATTGAAATCTTCAAGCTGTGAATTAGATGACAGGACAATGCAGATACAGAATTAATACTCCCTCCGTCATACAAAAATATGAATATTTAGGACGGCACAAAAATTAATGCACAATTGGTAAAGTAATGGAGCTCACCTTGAAAGATTAATGGGCTAGATTAGATTAATAGGAAAATAATTCTATTGGGCTTGGTCCAATGTTACAATTATTCTATTATATATATGGTCTATTGTAGAGAACAGAAGACACATAAAACCTAATTTTCTAAGAGAGAAAAGCAGCGCTACGTTCACCAAGAGATTTCCTAGGTTTCTCTATAGAACGATTGTACCGAGGAATTGTTCCTGCATCGGATCAGAATACTGATAACGCTAATTTCATGCATTGGTTAGGAGGATAAACTCATGCATTTACGGGGTCTAACGCATTTTTTAAGCCAGGTGTGTGGAAGATATCGCCAGACCAATGAAGAAAGGAAGACAATTGCCTGGCGAAGGAAATTTGGCAATAAAGTGAGCATTATGAAGGAAAAATAGCCAGACGAAGGAGATCGCTAAGCTGAAGGGCAGAACAGAGATTTCAAGTGAAGGCTTCTAGAATATCACCTCTGCATCTATATAAGAGAGAGCATGCAATTTACAAAAAGAGGGAGAGAAATTTTTCTTTTGGCTCTCAGCTCACTCGCACACACTTCTACACACTTGGGTTTCGGAATTTGAGAGGGGTTCGGATTTCACTTTCGGTTTGATGTTGCGTACCACCGTCCTCACGTAGGGCGAAGAAACAATTTACTGTTTTCATTTCAGTTTCTGCAGTGAATTTCACCGAAACTTCACTGTTCGAAGCTCGGCTTTTGTTGACTGTTGAAATACTATTGATCCTTCTATGCAATTTCTATTTTCCGTTATGATGATGTTGATTTCGAGTATGGATGATGTTTGTTTTGAGTTTGTAGTTGTTTACTTGAATGGATGCTTTTCACACTTGATATGTTGAATTGGAGTAGAATCGTGGTTGGTTTGTCGTTGATCGGAGCAGATTTGTTGAATCGGTGTTTATGGAGTTGTTTTTGGTTGTAGTTGAGTCCGTATTGCTTGGATCCGGAGTGGATTGAGCGTCTGAAGTGTGGATCTGAAGCAGAGTTGTTTGATTGTGCATGAATTTGATGACTCGTTTCTGTGTTTTTGTTTCCCTTCATCTAGTATATGTAGATCTTTTCTGTTTCCGGTTAATCGCCAGTTTCCGACGTCCGAATTATTATATTCTGTTTGAATCTAGTTATTTGCTTTGTTTTCTCCATGTTCGTGTTTGAATCAGGTAACGAGATGCAGGTTGTTGTTAGTTTGTTATCTGCAGCTTTTGATCCGTACTTTACTGTTTCTGGAAAATGGTCCCCACTGCATGTTTACTTTCTGTTTAGCCAAATTAGGTAGCCGTTTACTAGGTCAAGGAAGTTTGTTTGAGGTATTGAAGTTAAGAATGTGTTCGATGTTTGCATGTTGTTCTCTATTTCCTAGGTCTAGTGTTAGATTTTATTCTTAAGTCTAGTAATAGCTTTCCTCAACCCAAAATTTGTGTGGCAGCAGCCAATCACTTTTCCAGAATCACCTAAATGCCTTCATACGCATCCATCTTCGTGGAATTGATCCCTACTTCCCTGTACTAATTTATAGTATAGCGGGTTAAGGGTTTTGAACGCGGAATTTATGTGTCCGACTACCGAGACTTCCAGGATCCTCCGAGTTCCTAGACCTTGTGATTTAGCGGATTCTCTGGATTTGAGAAGCTTGACCTAGCACAAAAGTACACACAATTCTTACGCACAGTCAGTTCAAATACACTTGGATCCGATAGTAGTGGATTCAACTTGTAGGATACAATCGTAGAAGAAAACAACATAACAAGTAAGATTTAGTTCCGTTGTGTATTACGTGCTCAACTTACAATATAATTATGAATCTAGATCTGTTATTCTTGTCTGCAATTTCCGCTGCACTCATTAGATGAATACAAGAATTCCTAACAGTGGTATCAGAGCCCGGGGTTTGATTCATAATTAATTTTATTTCCTAATTAATTTGTGGATGATTTTGGAAATCAAAATTCTGAAATTGGATTTCAAAATTCTTTCATCGTCTTCACCGGGCAGCAGCCGTAGTCTTCGGACAGTGGCGGTTTGCTTTCCGGGCAGCCAAGGCAGCGAGCGAAGGGCTGGACAGCAGCAACGCTGCAGTCACAGCAGCTCCTTCTCAACGTGCTCCAGCAGGCAGCAGCTCCGGCGGTAGGCAACGAACAGCAGCTGCGTCGTCCTCAGGCGGCGGTGGAGGAGCTGTCCTCGTCGGACAGCAGCTGTGTTGTCGCCGGGCAGCAGCTGCACAGCCACTGGACAGCAGCGGCGATCAGCTCCAGATCTTGGCAGCAGCGACGTCATCTTCAATCTGCACCACGTCTAACAGCCGTGCTTACCGCCGGCTCGTGGACAGTGGCAGCCCGGACTTCGGTTGGGGCAGTAGCCACGGTGTTCCAGGTAACGGGGGCAGACGTCTACTGCAGTGGGAGCGAGCCGGCGGCTGTGTAAACGAGGGCAGTAGCGGCGGCAGCAGCTTAGGCTGTGGGTGGCGGCCCAAACCCTAGTTAGGGTTTTGGGCTCATCATTTTGACGAGATGTTTTGTTGCCTTTTGTGGATTAATCATATGCAATTATTATAATATAGATTATTATTTAAATTCATTAATTCGATTACTGAATACTAATAATAATAAATATATTATTAATATTAATTTGGAATTAATATTAAATATGTGATTATGTTACTTTAGAATTAATACATAAATTTTAAGTCCACATTTAAATAGAGAATAAAGTTTGATTTTATTCATTGAGAATTATTTGATATCCTATGTGATAAGCATGCTATTTGATTTATGCTTATTTATTTAACTATAGTAGTTAGAGACCGTTTTATTGTCTGGGTAGAAGGCGCCCACTATGTGCAGTCCGTGTTATACTATGTCTGGGTAGACGGCGTCCAGTATGTGTAGTCCGTGTTATACTATGTCTGGGTAGGCGGCGCCCAGTAATTGTTTGAAATTTAATATTGGATATTATATTCACAAAACTAGTATCACACTTTTCCCCATAAAATATAAGTATTGTTTTTTAAACAAACGCATCGTCCATCATAATTGTTTGATGTACCTAGCCTTTTCGACCACGAGTTTTACGCCAAAGTGTTTACTCTAAATCTACAAGGTCTAGGATCGATCATTCATAGATGTATGGTTGACATCGTGTGATGGGGTTGACTTGCTTAAATTGTTTAGTGACGCCAAAGCGACCTAAATAGTTTATGGATGCATATTAATTAGATTAATAAACCAAGAATTGCAAAATAGTTGTTGCAATTGGCTTGGAGGCCTACCTTGTGATATTATTGTAATGATCAGCCAAAGTAGGGGCTGCAATAATATAGACTTGAATCTTGGACCACTAAAATTTATATTTGATATAAATTCGTATTTTATGTTTAGGGGACATAGTATATGTTAAAATTAGTGGGAGCTAATCAATACAATAAACCTTTTGTTTGATTAGTGATACAAATGTGATCTTTATATGCTTTTCTAATTTGCTTTCATTTTATTTTCTGTTCAGATAAAATGTCAAACTTGGCTTACAAATGTTTGATGGAAAAAACAAGTCGACTGGGTCAAATTTCACGGATTGGCTCCGTTGTTTGCGCTTGGTGCTAAGGCATGACAAGGTTGAGTATGTCCTGGACAAACCAATCGGTGTCATCCCCGATAAGGAATCTCTTGAGTTTGCTACGTTTGACATTGAAGCTCATCAGAAACACATTGATAATGCTTATGATGCTCAGTGTGTCATGTTGTCATCTATGAGTTTGGAACTGCAAAGACAACATGAACATATGTTTCCATATGAAATGCTTAAGCACATGGAGAGTTTGTATGCTTCACAAGCTCAAACTATGGAGTATGAGATACTTCGCGATCTCTTCAAGTGAAAGCTTCATGATGGAAGCAAGGTTTCTGAGCATGTTCTGAAAATGATTGGTTTGATTGAGAGGTTAGCATCGATTGGAACGGTGCTCCCCGCAAATGTCTCAACAAATCTAATTTTGCAGTCTCTTCCTAGTAGTTTAGAGAATCTCATTGTGAATTTCAACATGAACAACACGAAGGTTGGGCTGCCAGAGCTGCACAATAAGCTTAAGACTTATGAGTCTTCCACTGCTAAGGTAAAATCTGTGCTCATGGTGAGCTCTTCTGCGAAGTCTTCGAAATGGAATAATAAGCAGCAACAGAAGAAGAAAGCATCTAAGGATGCTGTTCTAAAGCCTAAGAGTGGAGGGGCCAATAAGAAGTCGAAATTATCAAAGCATGAGTGTCTTTTCTGTCATGAGAAGGGACACTGGAAGAGAGACTACTCAAAATTCAAGGCACAAGGTGCAAAAAGTGGGAGCTCAGGTATGTTTGTCATTGAGATAAATATGTCTTTGAATAATTCACAATCTTGGGTATTAGATACAGCTTGTGGCTCACACATTTGTAATAATGTGCAGGGGCTAAGTGACTACAAGAAAGTGAGACCTGGGGAAGTTGATTTGCGTGTTGGAAATGGAGCAAGAGTTGCTGTCGAATGCGTGGGAACTTATAGATTATATCTTCCCTCAGGACATAGACTAGATTTACATAATTGTTATTTTGTTCCAGTTATTTCAAAGAATATTATTTTCATTCCGATGTTAGACATTGATGGTTTTTCCTTCCATTTTGCAAACAGCAGATGCTCGTTTTCTTTTAATGGATTGTTTTATGGAAATGCCACTCTTGAAAATGGATTATATATGCTTGAATACAAACGAAATATTCTCAATGTGCAAAACAAAAGACCTAAGTTAACTAATACGAATAATGCAACTTATCTTTGGCATTGCAGACTTTGTCATATTAATGAGAAAAGAATAGCAAGATTGAGAAAGTTAGACTATCTCACTTCATTTGATTTAGAATCCTATGGAGCTTGTGAATTCTGTCTCAAAGGGAAAAATGACAAGTAAACCATTTTTCTGGGAAAGGGGTGCGTGCCAAAGATTTGTTAGAGTTGATTCACACAGATGTGTGTGGACCGTTTCCAACTCAAGCAAGAGGTGGTTATTCGTACTTCATAACTTTTACTGATGATTTATCAAGATATGGATATGTGTATCTTATGAAAAATAAATCTGAGGCATTCGATAAATTTAAAGAGTTTAAGTGTGAAGTTGAGAAACAACTTGGGAAAAATATCAAGACTCTTCGATCAGATCGAGGAGGGGAATACTTGAGCCAAAAATTTCTTGATTACTTGAAGTCACATGGAATCCAGTCGGTCTGGACACCTCCCGGTACACCTCAAATGAATGGAGTATCTGAAAGGTGAAATCGAACATTATTAGATATGGTTCGATCTATGATGAGCTTCGCCAGTCTCCCTTTATTCCTATGGGGTCATGCCTTACTAACGGCTATTTACATTCTAAATAGGGTTCCTTCTAAATCAGTCGAGAAAACACCATATGAGTTATGGTGTGGCAAGAAAACAAGTCTTAACCATATCCGGGCCTGGGGTTGTCCAGCTTTTGTTAAGAAAATGATGACTGATAAATTGGAAACTAAAAGTGAGAAATGTTATTTTGTGGGATATCCTAAAGAAACTAAAGGGTACGATTTCTACTGTCCTGAAAATCACAAGGTGATAACATCAAGGAATGTGACGTTCCTTGAAGACAGTTATGTCTGCAAGGAACAAGGTCAAAATACAGTAGATCTTGAAGAAATTCAAGAACCACAAGTTAACAATGAGGATGAGGTAGTATCCACTGGATTGGACAATAACTCAGTGGGAGTTTTTGATAATCTATTAAGAGGGGAAATTACTCTTAGAGAGGACCGTAGAGAGACTCTCGAAGGACCTCCTCAAGACAATGAGATGCATCAAAGACAAGATGATACAATAGCTGCATCACCTCTACCTCAAGAAGATCATAGTGATATTCCTGAACCTTCTCACATACAGAATGAACACCCTGGTACCTGAACCAGAGCAAAACCAACTCAATAGGCCTAGAAGGATTCGTCGTGCACCTGAGAGACTAAATCTAATGGTTGAGAACCAAGATGATGAAGTTGATTTAGATGATGATGAGCCAAAGACCTATACCGAGGCGGTGTCAGAAACCAATCGAGAGAAGTGGCTTGAAGCCTTGATATCTGAAATGGACTCGGTGTACTTCAACTTAGTCTGGGAACTAGTTGACTTGCCAGATGGGGTTTACCCCATAGGTTGCAAATGGATCTTCAAAAAGAAGAGAGATGCAGATGACAAAGTACAAACCTACAAGGCTAGGTTAGTGGCAAAGGGTTATAGTCAGCGCGAAGGCATTGACTATGATGAAACCTTTTCGTCAGTTGCTAAGATCAAATCCATTAGGATATTACTTGCAATTGCTGCATACTACAATTTTGACATTTGGCAAATGGATGTCAAAACCGCATTTCTCAATAGAGAATTAGAAGGTGATGTCTATATGACACAGCCTGAAGGTTTTGTATCGAAAGAAAGGCCGAATGTAGTGTGCAAGCTAAAAAAGTCCATTTATGGACTTAAGCAAGCTTCGAGGAGTTGGAATAATTGTTTTGACAGAACAATCAAATCGTTTGGTTTTGTCAGAAGCAAAGAGGACCCATGTGTTTATAGTAAACGCGAGAATGGTAACGTTGTCTTCCTTATCATATATGTTGATGACATCTTGATTATGGGAAGCGGTCGTTCCATGATGTAATCCGTGAAAGAGTGGTTGTCTAGTTCTTTTATGATGAATGATCTAGGTGATGCTTCCTATATCCTTGGAATTAAGGTCTATTGAGATAGACCAAATAGGATGTTAGGATTATCACAATCCACTTACATAGACAAGTTGCTAAAGCGCTTCTCAATGGAGAATTCTAAGAAATGTTTTCTTTCTATGGGACATGACATTGTATTGTCAAAGAAGGATTGTCCTTCTAATGACAAAGAAATAGACAACATGAAAAGGATCCCTTATGCTTCGGCTATAGGATCTATTAAGTATGCCATGATCTCTACTAGGCCAGATGTGGTCTATGCGCTTAGCATGACAAGCAGATTTAAGTAAAATCCCGGTGAGGAACACTGGAAAACTGTTAAGACTATTCTTAAGTACCTTAGGAGGACTAAAGAATATTTCTTAGTCTATGGTGGACAACCAGAGTTATCAGTTACTGGGTACACTGATGCTGGTTTCCAAACAGACCATGACGACTATAAGTCTCAGTTTGGATATGTTTTTGTCCTCAATGGTGGAGCAGTGAGTTGGAATAGTTCCAAACAAGGTACAGCTGTCGATTCCACCACCGAAGCCGAGTATATTGCTGCATCTGAAGCTGCCAAAGAAGTTGTTGCTTTGTTAGAGTTCGTTAAAGAACTGGGTGTCATTCCGAGTGCCAATAGTGCAATACATTTGTATTGTGACAACACCGGTGCTGTTGAACAAGCAAAAGAACCCAGAGCTACGAACGGGAACAAGCATGTTCCCAAAAGATATCATCTGATTAGAGAAATAATTGAAAGAGACGACATAAAATTAGAAAGAGTACCCACTGATGATAATTTGGCTGATCCTTTCACCAAACCGTTATGTATAGCAAAACACAACAAGCACTTTGAGAGCTTAGGTGTTAAGCATGTTGGTAGATGGCTTTGAATCAGTGGGAGACACAGTTTTATATGTTTTAGAAATATTTTGTGTTAAGACAATATTACTTGATCACATTATATGAAAATTTTATTTCTTATGGGTTTTGTGCACTTATTGGAATAATTGTTTAAAATGTTTGTATTTATTCTAAATATTTGTTCCCTTGACTGTCGTTAATGGTGTGAGAAATTAATGATATAGTATAATTTTAAAATAGCCCTAACCAATGATCATCAAGAATGAGATATTGATAATATGTTATAGGTTAGCATGGGGTTTGCATCACATTCTTCGAGAATATAGTTGTTCTCACAACTATGAGATATTAGATACTCGTGATGGACACATGGTATACTTTGGAGAGTATTGGTATACCCTACTATTAAACTGTTTTGTTAAGTGTCTACAGTTTATTAGTACATGAAGTATGTAATAGTCATTGGATCTGATGTCATTACACATTTTGTTTGTTGAGTGGTGTGCTTTGATCTTGTTCAACGCTTTGCCTCCCAAGGGAGGATTGAGACACGAACTTGTGTTGGGTATATCATAAGATAAATGGAAATGGTAGTTGAGCCAAGAAGAGATTCATTCTTCGATTAGAATTTCGAGAGAACACTCAAATTCTCTATATTACTTGACCACTAAGTCATTGGCCAATGCAAATATATATTCAATTAAAGTAATTGAATATGATCGAATGAGTCATTTAATAAAGATGAGATAAAGTGATTGAGCTATTTGGATGACACATGACAAATCTTAGGCTCAATCGGGTGGTTCGTGAATGAAAGGATATTACTATAAACTTTATGTAAAGGCTTGTTTACCGAATTCACGTAAACGTCCTTCATATATCGAGCTACGCTGCCAACGCAGTCTAGGAGTTTTGTGCAGACTTCGATTAGATCGTCTTCGATAATGAGGGCCTAAAGGGTTACACTATATGTGTATTTTGATCCGCTAAAGGTTACAATGTTAGAGCTGTGTATTATATCTAATGATAGTCTAAGTGGGAGATTGAAATATTAATGGGCTAGATTAGATTAATAGGAAAATAATTCTATTGGGCTTGGTCCAATGTTACAATTATTCTATTATATATATGCTCTATTGTAGAGAACAGAAGACACAGAAAACCTAATTTTCTAAGAGAGAGAAGCAGTGCTACGTTCACCAAGAGATTTCCTAGCTTTCTCTATAGAACGATTGTACCGAGGAATTGTTCCTGCATCGGATCAGAATACACGTGAACGTCGATAGTAGTGGATTCAACTTGCAGGATATAATCGTAGAAGAAAACAACACAGCTAGTAAGATTTAGTTACGTTGTGTATTGCGTGCTCAACTTACAATATAACTATGAATCTAGATCTGTTATTCTTATCTGTAATTTCCGCTGCGCTCATTAGATGAATACAAGAATTCCTAACATACCTTATTAGAGAGAAAGAAATTACTAAAAATAGAAGGGAATATTTTTATGGGACATCCCAAAATGAAAAATGTATGAAATGGAGGAGTATAAAAAACCACTTTAACATCCACTAGATCAGAAAATTAGCCGTCCTTGGAGAGATCCATGAGGTGGGTAGAAGTGTCATGTATAGTCACAAATAGAGCCACAAGCACGGGAAGCACACTGCCAAGATGATTGTCGGACTCCAAAAAGCTTTGGAAATCTAATTTTATTATATAATACTACATTGTAAATTAATTGAAAGAAGAAAATTAATTAAAAATAAAAAGGTGGAGTCATAAATAGTTAAGGAAAAAGGACGATCGGTTATAAGAGTTTTATCTTTACTCTTAAGTAAGAAATGAGGTCAAAAAATGTTATGAAATCCATTAATAATCTATGGAGTTCCATAGTAATTGACTATTGCATAGTTGATTATATATTTCTTATATTTGCTAATTTCATTTTGTTATCAACCTTTAACTGTATTATTTACTAGAAAAGGATCGTATACATATTAATAGTGCTTTATGGTACGAGGGTACTCGTATCGGTCCCGGCAGCGCGAGGTTGCCGGAGAAGGGTTAGGTTCGTTCGCGGGATCCTCCCATCGAGCAGCCTAGGGTTCTCGGTCAATTAAGGTTTGACGAGATGAACTTGCGGAAAAATAAAGTACGAAAAGATAAAAGAACGATAAAAGATAAATTGATTTGATATTTCTCCGATGATTCAAATGAATAACAATGTCCACTATTTATAATAGTGGATACCCTAACTTAACGAACAAGAAAATAATCCTAATAAATATGAAAAGATATGGAGAATCAATAACTAACTATGGAAATGATAAGATAAATCAATGCTAAATGACTAATAAGATATGGAGATAATTTAGGAATATGCTCGTATCAACTCCCCCATAGTTAAAATTCACCTTGTCCTCAAGGTGGAAACCACGACAAAACGAAGAGTGTCGCGACCAGAAGCTTTGGCGAGGTATCTCCTCCCGGATCAAACGCACACCGAACAGTAGAACATCTCCCTTCATCACCTCCATCAAAAATCATCAAAGGATGACCATTGTGGTTGCCAAAATTCATCATTAAAATGGGAAGCTTGTCCACGCGTCCCAGAATGCTCAAGCACGACGTGTCCTTGCGCGGAGGAATCCACCGTGTATCACCGTCAAGCGATGTTGGTCAATGATTCGTTCTTGCAACATCACCATCAATTGAATTCGCGTCATCATTAAAACCTATATCATCCAAATTGTGAAATGTCTGTGGAACTCTACTCTTGCCGAGAGAACAACTAATGCAGTCGCGTTCCACACCCTTTGAAATCCTCAATTTTATAGAGCCGGGGAAAACAAGAAGTACAAAATGAGTGACCGATGTTGGAATAGTATTGGAGTCGCTCGACTGAGAGATCACGGCTAGTGGGAGTGGGTCATCGTCGTCGCCCTCATCACCAGTGATATCGGGGCTGCACGGAGGAGCTAGCGGGGAGTTTTGCGTTGGTGGCTGCTGCAGGTTGCCTGCGATGTCGGAGTTGATGTGAGGTTGCACGGTGTAGGGTGCAGCTGAGTAGTGCGATGCTGAACGGAGGGGCTGGTGGACGCTGAACGCTGGGTCTGGTGGAGGACGCATTGCAGCGTGTGAATCGCTCAAGCGACGTTTGTTTGCATCCATTCGAGAAACTAATTGCTCGACAGTTGCAGTCAAGTGCTCTAGCTGTGAAACCAAGGCAGCCCACTGTAGGTTCAGTTCCGAATTCGGCGTCACCGGATCACGTGCCCCTCCGAGAGGCTCCATATGGCCGACACTGTTGTGAGGCGGTTGGTAGGGAGGCAATGGTGGCTGGAGGGGCTGGTAAGACGACTGTGCGGCGGTGTATAGCAGAGGCCCGTCTGGTGGGTCAGGTTCGGGTCGCGGGTAGGACACCGAAGAGGGCCTTGGCACACTAATGGGAGGCGCTGGAATCGGGCGAGTCGGGTCTGGATAGGAGTATCCAAATTGCACGTTCTGACTCTAGAGGTACCAACACGATGTGGGGCTCGGCATGGGCAGTGGCGAGAGGAATGGTCTATTGAATTGGCGATGGACGTAGTCAGTGTAGGTGTATGACATGATGCCGGAAATACGGAGGATGAGCTCTCAATGAAAGCACCAGATGATACGAGGGTACTCGTATCGGTCCCAGCAGCGCGAGGTTGCCGGAGAAGGGTTAGGTTTGTTCGCGGGATCCTCCCGTCGAGCAGCCTAGGGTTCTCGGTCAATTAAGGTTTGACGAGATGAACTTGCGGAAAAATAAAGTACGAAAAGATAAAAGAACGATAAAAGATAAATTGATTTGATATTTCTCCGATGATTCAAATGAATAACAATGTCCACTATTTATAATAGTGGATACCCTAACTTAACGAACAAGAAAATAATCCTAATAAATATGAAAAAATATGATAAATTAATAATTAACTAAATAATATAGATATGGGGATAATCCTTAGAAATATGCCGTATCACTTTATCTCCTACTCAAAATTAAAGTAATAATATAGAATGAGTGGCATTATCTTGTAATGATGCCATTTCGAACTCCAATAGAAATCTATAATCGTTTCTACGTACTAAATAATTAGCTCTTGGACACACCGACTCATAAAAATGGTGCAGCAAAAGACAATCTATTAAATAGTGTTATGTCTGGAATAATTATTGAAAATTAAACCACGTCTTTGTCTTTTTGGATGGCCTACTTTTTTATCATGTAATCACTATTGTCAATTTTATTTAGAAGATTGTCGCATCATTGTTTTCTGATTTCTTATACTAAACAATATTTAACTACTGGATAACTATTGCAACGAAAAGAAGAAAGCAAGAAAATTAGTAGCAGTACTAGTTAAACTGTGTAAACCTAATGACAGAAACGTTGTAGTAATGGGCTGAAAAATCCAAATAATGGGCCCTACTTAATAATGAGCCCAAGAGCTCAGTGCTGACCCACCGCAGCCCATTTTACAGATGCCATCCTCTTTGTGCCACCACACGAATAAAACTTTATCTGTGTGATATATATATTCCTCTTATCTTATCGTCGACTTTGAAGTTTCAACATATATTTAGTAGATTTGCATTACGATGTACTTTATTGGGTTGAATTGGGCAATTTTCTTATGTTTTGCAAATCCATCTAAAGATTAAATAAAATGTCAAATCTTGGCAACCAACCAAGAAAGATTCAATAATATCTCTTGATTTAATAATTATGCCTTTTATCTTCCGCGCGTTTGCCAGCACACAACTTCAACTTTGAATTTAAATCCACGCATTTTGTTCGTTATCATATAATATGAATTTTAATTTTCAAACGTCGTGTGGTGAAGCAAACCATATCCCACATCGGAGAATGAACAAGAGTTGCAAGCATATAAATGGGCTATCCCAACTCCATTAGTATGAGGCCTTTTGGGGAGTACCCCAAGAGCAAAACCGTGAGGGCTCTGCCCAAAGCGGACAATATCATACTAATGTGGAGTTCGGGTGTGCACCACCGATACCCAACACGTTGAATCTACATTAATTAAAAATATGACAAATTGGGGGTTTCCCTACCCAAAAAGATATACTACTACACATCATAATTGATAATACAAATGGATTGGAGCCACCAGACACCAGCTGTGGAGGAATGAATTCTAAATCAGAGTGACACCAGAATTTGTAGATCAGTTTTGGAGGACCAATCAATTGAATGAATGAATGAAGAAGAAGCCCATAAACTGATACATATATGTGAAATTATTGAAGTATTAACATTACTGAATGTGACCCACTCATCATGCTATCCTAATACAGAAAATAATGTCACTGTCACTCATTTTTCTAGTACATTCTTTATCACTGATTATGCCAATATTTCACCTACCTAACACCCTCATATCCTGCCAACTTGAAATCACAAATCTTCACTGCCTTTTTACAACATTTTGGTGAGTCACGTTTGTTAGTAGGAGATGGAAATTTGAAACATACTCAAATACATTTATAGTACTCCATATAATTAGGCTCGAATAATGAGGATTGAATATGTTAGCTGAGTTAAGCTAATGTGGCCGGCTAATAAATAAACCAAACTCTCAAAGCTCGGTTCGATAATACCTTAAAGAAATAAAGATATAAAGGAACATTGCCAAATAATTAAATGTGATTGCCATAATGATCGTAGTGATTCACATGTATGAATTGAATACATGCATGTGCCCAACCCGGACTTATATAGGCAAATTTAATTTCGAATCATACTTAAATTTATTTGGGTGCGAGTATTACATACTGCTATTCTAAAACCACAAATCAAATCAATATATGAACAACAAATCAAAACCAAAGTTTCCCTTCACATTACACAAATCCAATGGCTAAACAAGTAAAAAGTAAACAAATCCAATGTCTAAACACAAAACTACAGTTTCATCCAATGTTAAACACTCTTCAGTATGTTATATATCTCCGATTATCTTAACGACAATAGCAACTGTACCCTTTATTGTTTTTCAAAAACCAGAATTAGAATTTGTTGTTGAAGCCTCTAAATATGCTATTGTTCGAGTCTTGATAAGCAAATTAGTTTTAATTAATAAATTTTCTCGGAGAGTGACAAAACTCGCCTATCTCACATAATCTTTTCTCGTAGCAAAATGCTAGGAAATCTCAAGACTTATCGACCAGACTGGTGAAGAAAAAAAAAGCAAACCGAGGAAAATGATTTCACTTTATTTATATTCGTAGTTTAGGGGGTCTCCGGTGATAATTTTTTCCAATGATCACAAAAATAAGATTCCAAGTACTAAATAGGCTCAAGTATTACTAGTATTTAAATCATACTCATAGTATTCACTTCTAAATTCTAATATTTGTTTAAGTTTACGATATCAAAGTCAAATCGAACTTGGCACCCTTTAAAAGTTACTGTAAAACAAAATGGATCAAAAAAAAGTGAAGTGAAAGTGAAAATTGAATCGGGCATGGCAAATGTATATGATTTGCTAGTGTTAGTAAAAACTCAGGAAACCCCAACAAAAGGGTCTCAATTGCCAACCCCAAGAAAAAAAAGGGAAAATCGGGTTTATGGGGCACTTTACACTAAAGATTACGTAAATGTACCCATTTTGTTATCTATTCCAAAAATGGAAAAAACGCCAACCACATTGGCGTTTCTATTAGTAAAAACGCCAACCTCATTGGCGTGTTTACGGGTAAAGACGCCAACGAAGTTGGCGTTTTATACTTGTGTCGTATTTTTGCCGTATTCTCTCCAATTGCAATTACGTTAAAAAATGCCAATGTAGTTGGCGTGTTTAACTAAAAAACGCCGATGAAGCTGGCGTGTTATCCTTGTAGAAACGCGGAACAGATTCGCGTTTTTACGAAAAGACGCCAACGCGAGTGGCGTATTTACTTAGTGAAAAACGCCAATCAGAATGGCGTGTTTACGCAGCATCATATACCAGGCGTGCCTCCCCCAAATCGCGAAAATCTCACAACACACACACCATTCGCGATTTCTCCAGCAGCTGCGCGCCTCCTCTCCGTGATTTCGGCTTACATTCATCAATCGGTGCTATTCTCCCCCAAATTCATCTATTTTATTCGGTTAGTATGCTTACCTTTTACATTATTAGAGTAATTGGTGGATAACTAGGGTTTGTAATGGGTTGTGAATTGAGTAGAAATATTATGCATTTTAGATTGGGTGAATAATATTGTTGTTGATTATTATGTTGGATTGTTTGGGTTTAAGTGAATTTGTGTATAAATTTGATTATAAACCTAAACCCTAGGGTTGTTATAACTAAAAAATTGGGCAAATTGTTTTGGTTTTTATGGGTTTTGGTTGATGTATGTTGATTAGTTTAGATTGTTAAATTTGTTTATATTGTTAGGTTTGTCAAATTGAAATTGGACAAATTGAAAATGTTAGGTTAGGCAAAATTGAAATTGGGTAAATTGAAATTGTTAGGTTGGGCGAATTGTTAATTGTCAACATTGAATGTGCAATGTTGTGTAAGTGAATTATTTGATGTTGGTGTTCAATTTTGTGATATTGGATTACATTGTATCTAATTATTGAAATGGTTTATGGTTGGTTATTGTTGAATTTGGATTATGAATTTGGATGAAATGTTATGGTTGGTTATTGTTGAATTTGGATTATGTAGGTAAATTATGGCATCATCTTCCACCTCTGGTCGTCGGCTTGCATGTGGTCCTGCGGATCCATCTGTGTTATATTTTCAGAGACAACACGTCTCTAACAACATATGGGCAGGAGTTTCATCCGAAGATGTACGCTGCCGACGATATGAAGGAATAATTTGGGATGTTCCCATCCATCAATATGTCTTGGCAATAGTGGACCAGATGGGGTTTGGGGGTATGTTAAGGTGTGGTAAACCAAAAGACATTGACCACCATCTTATCACAGCTTTGATTGAACGTTGGAGGCCAGAGACTCACACGTTTCACTTTCCAGTCGGTGAAGCGACTGTGACACTGGAAGACGTGGAGGTCTTATGGGGCCTGAAAGTTGATGGAGAGGCTCTGACAGCTTACATCCCCCCGACGGAAGCGGGATATTGGAAGGACCGGTGTTTGGATTTTCTAGGATTCATACCGGACGCATCCGAGTTGAAGGAAATGGCTTTTAAGCAGACGAGCTTATCTCGTCAATTGAGGATTGAGCTGTCTGGTGACCACGACCACTACATATATGCACAGCGGGCTCGTATCTATTGTCTGCTATTACTTGGTGGTCTGATGATCCCCAACGCCTCCGGAAATAAAATTCTGTTCTTCTACCTACAATTTTTCATGGATATAGAACTGTGTTCTACATATAGCTGGGGTGGGGCGACGCTTGCTTGCTTGTACCACAATTTGTGTGAAGCGGCCGTTGCTAAGAGGACGGATGTAGGGGGAGCCTTAACTCTATTACAACTTTGGGCTTGGGAGAGAATCCCAAATATTAGACCGAGGATGCTAGATCCCGTGCATACAGACTATCTACCATGTGCAAGCGCGTAAGTTGTTCATTATTTCATTTTTTAAACTTAATGTTCATCAATTTTCGTGTTCTTCGCTCATAATTTAAATTTTTTAGATGGAATGGTCCGGCGTCATATGTAAAAGCACCCGGACATTGTATTGAAAATTTCCGCGATCAGTTCTCCATGATGCATCCTAATCAGGTACTTCATATACTTATAAAATGTTTTTTGTTTTTTGTTTTGATGGTAATTATTTTGAAAAATTTGTGTCACATGTAGTTTATTTGGAGGCCTTATCTCCACCGGGAGTTGCCGGAAAGTTGTGATGCCGGCCGTGCTATATGGATGTCGGTAACAACGCTGATTTGTTGGAATCTGGCCGAGCCACACCTGCCACACCGAGTGGTGCGCCAATTCGGGATTACCCAACCGTATATCCCGGATCTCCCCCGGTTCCACGGTTCTGATTTTTTGAAACAGGATCGCCGTGGAAAATCTGGTCGGAATTGGGTTCAATGGCACGCCAATTATATACAGGAGTGGGACAACAGGCACTTAACGGTATGGAATGATCTGGTGGAGGACAGTACTGAGCCTGTTGCAACGGAAGAATATATGAATTGGTTTCGCCAGATCACTGTGGTGTATTTAACCAAACCCGGCGTGCATGCTCAAGAGGGATTCCACGAAACGGCATCTTCTCATAACTTTACGGTACATTATTTATACTTAACTAAACCCTGATTACTTATTTAAATTCATATTATGATATGTACTTAACTTTGAAAAATTATAGGTAGAGACGCTTCACAATATACGTCACTTTCTAAGTGCCCGAGCTACGACAGGACATTTTTGTCCGGATATGGTAACCATTTCGAGGATGGTTGAAGAAGGACTGCAGATATCCGGTGAGCCTCAGCTGATGGACTACCCTCCTTCGCAGCGCTCTGCAATGGACGTGGACGTACCCATAAGGCAAAAGGCAAAACGACGAACCAAACAGAAAACCGCCCGCGGAGAGTCGTCATCTCAGTTCGTACACAACTCCGATGACGATTTTGTGGAACCACCTCCACCGAGCTCTGCACTTCGAGGCCGTTATTCTATCAGCCATACCGGTGGTACCGGAGAAGATATTGGCGTCAGTGATGTCCCCGCTTCTCCACCGCGGTCGTCTGTGCAGGAGGATCTTGAGAACGCTGTTGTTGAAGATACTCCTCCCTCAAGGATCCCTAGATCTACTACATCCAATATTGGGAAGGGGATACGGCGTCTGTTTATGCGGAAACGGCGTGACGAATGAACTAATTTAAACTCTTGATATTAGTGTAATTTGATATTGATGTTTTTTTATTTGCTTTGAACTCATTGATTTTAAGTCTTAATGATTAAGCCTTTTGATGTCTGAATTATTAATTCTTAGTTGAAATGAAAACAGGTAAATTTCCAGATATAGGAAGAAATTTTGGTAAAGTAAGTTAGAATAAATTTTGTTAAACGTAAGTCTCTGTGGAAAACGCCAATGGTATTGGCGTTTATAAGTTAGACGAAATTTTGCTCGTTTTTTCCACGAAGTTTCTGAACAAAAACGCCATTCCCGTTGGCGTTTTTGTTAACACGCCAATGTGACTGGCGTGTTATATAAAAACGCCAACGTCATTGGCGTTTTTAAGTTAGCGTAAATTTTCCTTGTTTTTTCCACGACGAAAGCGGACATTCTGAATAAAGCCGCCAGTCCCGTTGGCGTTTTTAAGCTGAAACACGCCAGTCACATTTGCGTGTTTAAGCTAAAAACGCCACTCCCGTCGGCGTTTTTTAATAAAAAACGCTACCCCTACTAGCGTTTTTAGCTGATCAGTTCATCATTTCTCAATATATAAGTACATACAAATATTACCCAGCGTTTTTAGCTGATCAGTTCATCATTTCTCAATATATAAGTACATACAAATATTACCCAATACATTAGTCCAAATATTGCTAAATACAGAAATCCAATATTACACACTGCATACGTTCAATTGTCTCGCCTTTTCCGCGTAAAAAAGCTACGGATCCCCTTCCCGATTCTGGCGGTTGAGAGTCTAGACGGAGGAGTCTCTCGCACAACGACATTCTCTAAATCAACCCCGAAATATTCGTCTCGCACAGAAGACCGAGGTGGAGAATGTGGGACATCACTGAGACTGATGTCTTCGCCTGTACCACCAGTGTGGCTGACAGAATGACGACCTCGAACTGCAGATTTTGGTGGAGGTGGAGGCATAAAATCGTGATCGACATCATGAGTGTGACTGACAGAATGACGACCTCGAACTGCATATCTTGGTGGAGGTGGAGGCATAAAATCGTCAGCGGCATCATCTACCAACTGAGTATCCATCCTTGAAAGAGCATTCGGGCAGTTGCGCCTGTCGTGACCTGGTTGACGGCAATGTTTACATCGGCGTCGGGCTCGTGGCTGGTCAGCTTCACGGACATCCATCTGATTAGGAATCCTAGTAGTACGGTATCGACCGCGACTTTTAGGCATTAACTGAGCTCTTGAACATTGCAAAGTCCATTCAGGCACGGCCCAATAATCTTGGTGTCTGGGTGGATTGAACACCGTAGAATATTGCTGTACCCAAACACTTGTGCGGTATACGGGATTAACAAGCGACAGCATGTTGTCGTTTCTAAAACGCGCAACTGCCGCTGCATGTGAACATGGAAGTCTCCACATCTGCCACTTTTGACATTTGCAGTGCGAGTCCAAGTACTTTACCTTCCACTTATTAGCGCCCTTTCCACCAATTCGACGCTTTGTTCGAACCACATAATGCCCTGCAATTGTGTTGGGTGCTCTCACATTATGCAATTGACCTTTTGCATCATTTTTGCACACCTTTTCATGCGCCCACGGGGTAAGTGGTGTGGCACACTGTGTTGATGCAATTGACCGGTCATTGAACCATTCTATTGTCCTCCAGAATATCATATCAATGCAAGCTTTAATTGGAAGTTGTCTTGCGCCTCTCAACACATTGTTGTAAGATTCCACCATATTAGTGGTCACCTCGCCCCATCTTTTGTGTTTGTCATACGCCAGATTCCATTTTTCTAACTCCACGGCATCAAGGTACTGCAAAGCCTCGGTGTTGACGTTTCGAAGTAAACGACGTCTTATCTTAAACTTGCGCTTCTTGGTAGCAATACCAATTTTCCAAACAAGTCTTTTGACCATGATACCTTTGTGATTCTGCAAAACATTCTTTCTAACATGTACCAAGCAAAATCTGTGATGACCCACATTGGGTTCTTCTTTCCATATGGGAGAATTCATCGCATCTATGATTCCCACATGCCTATCAGATATGACACATATTTCATTCTTTGCTACATGAAGTCTAATGCGTTCCATAAACCAATTCCAACTTTCTTTGGTTTCCTCATCAACAATGGCATATGCAACAGGCAAACATTTCTTATTAGCATCAAATCCAACAGCAATAAGAATTTTACCTCGACATCGTCCACGTAGATGAATTCCATCAACCGTTAAAACTGGTTTGCATAGTTGAAAAGCCTCCACAGCTGGTCCAAAAGCCCAGAATACGTACTTGAATACCTTGTTTATACCTGTGCTTAATATGTCATCGTGCAACCATTCCACAATTGTGCTAGGATTTTGTCTTTGTATTTCATTCAAATAAGCTGGTAACACTTTGAACGACCACTCCCATCCACCGTATACAAGCTCAATCGCTGTCCTCCGAGCATACCATGCTTTTTGTAACTAACTTTGACATGAAATCTGTTTTCAATATCCGCCACAATTGCTTTTACCTTGTAGCAAGGATCGTTTTCTATTTGATGGCGAACACTCAACGCTATCATACCAGAAGAAAGATTAGCGTGGCCATTATAGTTACGATCCCCCATGCAAGTATGAGCAGTGCTAAACACTCTAATTTGCCAGTGTTCATCATGCTTCCTCAGTGTTGCTCGGCACTCCCACAAACATGGCGGTAAGGACTTATCTTTCGGATTTCCCTGTGGCCACTTACAAACTGCATGCCATCTCTTTCCTTTACTTTCAACAACTGTATATTGTCGGATTTTTTCCAAATGCCAATGAGTCACAGCTGCCTTCAATTCCAACTTCGTTCTAAATTTAGTATGCAAACAGACATTGGTAGGATCCTTTTCACTCCAATAATGCACACTGGGATCATCACACTCAAAGTTTTTGGGATCAAAACTATCATATGGACCTGGTAAGGTGCGAAAGTAGTTGATTCCAGGCTGTGGGAACTGTGGAACTACTCTTCCTCCAACTGCCCTTCCACCAACTGATGTTTCTCCAACTGCTGTTTCTCCAAGTGGAATGGATGGTCTTGAAGCAACAAATTGTTCATCATCCGACGGATCACCATCTGAGTCTGTACTAACCGTGTCGGAATCTTCAGAATTATAAGGTGATTGTGGATCAAGAAAGTCGGCTTTATCAGGACCTATTATGTCCTCCACCACATCACAATTGTCACGATCCCCTAAATGCACGCCTCCAGCTTCAAAATCTTGTGTTGCAGCTAAATATGGTTCTTCGGCTCTCGTAGACGTACCAACATCAAAATCTTGTGTTGCAGCAAAATATGGTTCTTGGGCTCTCGTTGACGTACCAGCATCATAACTTATGACATGATGACTATGATGTTGAGTAATTGCCGAATACTCAACATATAATTCAATTACACCTCCAATAACCATACTCTCACTAAACATTAGTTGCATGCATACTTCTTCTAGTTGAACACCTATAAACGTGACTCCAGATCCAAAGCATATAGTACGTTTCCATATTATTTGAATATTGTTTTCATATATGCTTATCCCCATCCTTTCACAAATTTTTTCCACAAGGTCATCGTACGAAATTGTTTCATCCAACATAATGAATCCTTTAGCAAAAGGAGGATCATACGAAATAACTGCTCCGGGAATTATCTTTCCACCCCAATATAAATTGACACACCACGTCATACTATCTGCAATAATGTAAAACACAAATAAATATGTATTATTTTTACATTCATCATTATGTAGAGTCAGCCAAAAAATTGACAAAATAATTCTATTAAATACACTACAATATGTATTATCATAACAATCCATAAAATATACTATAACATATAATAGCATAACAATTTGTCAAAATATTTCCATTAAAATATATACTATCATAATAATCCATCAAAATATTAGTGTACCCATAATAATTGGTCAAACTATTATATTAATTACACTACAATATATATTATCACAACAATCAATCAAATATTGGAAGACTAATGTTTAGAAGAATGAGTCTAAAATTTGATAGACTAACCGATTAGAAGGACTAATGGTTGAAAGAATTAGCCAAATTCAAAATATCCACGCTTAAATCCACCACCGGGTCGACCCGAGCGAAAGGTTTTTATGCGTTTGGGAAGGGTTTTCGCGTTTTGGGGAGGGAAAGTGTTTAGGGTCGCGATGTTGGGGGAGATCTGATAAGGATATGGTTCAACAGAAACACGCCGCTCAAATTGGCGTTTTTAAGAATAACACGCCAACCTCAGTGGCGTTTTTATTAGTAAATACGCCTACTGCATTGGCGTTTTATTAATTAAACACGCCAACTACATTGGCGTTTTAGCTTAAAACACGCCAATGAAGTTGGCGTTTTTTACCGCCGCTGTATTTGGCGAAAATACACCTCCAATACGACGCGAAGATAAACGCCAATGAGGTTGGCGTTTTTACTAATAGAAACGCCAATGT
The DNA here is from genome assembly GCF_004379255.2 of Salvia splendens. NCBI lineage: Eukaryota > Viridiplantae > Streptophyta > Magnoliopsida > Lamiales > Lamiaceae > Salvia > Salvia splendens. The sequence continues at coordinate 32,725,429 of NC_056033.1, read as the reverse complement.
GGTTGGCGTTTTTCCCATTTTTGGAATAGATAACAAAATGGGTACATTTACGTAATCTTTAGTGTAAAGTGCCCCATAAACCCGATTTTCCCGAAAAAAAATTGAGGGAGAGAGAACTACTACTCCTATTAAACTAGAATACTCCAAGAAAAGATTGTCAGAAGAAAAAAAAAGCTGGTTCTTTGAATTGAAAACAATACTCTACAAACAATCCCTTGAATTATTTGTATTTTTCTCAGCCTCCCACCAAATTAGCAACAATCTGAGATCTCATTCTGACACTAATCTATCAAGATTTTCTCTCTGCCAACAAAATTCCAAGAAAGAGTTTCTTTTCTTTTTGTTATCCAATCTGCGATCCAGGAACAAGCTCTGTCACCATCAAACTTGTATGGGTTTTTCCAGCTAAGGCTGTTGTTGAAAGTTGGCACAAAAGCTATGGAAGGCCCCCAGGTTCAAGGTATGAAAAAATAGAGAGAGAGAGAGAGAACGCCACCCAATCCATATTCTCTGTCTCTGCACTTCTCAGCTAAAAATTAACTATTGCTTTATTGTCTCTGCAGAGACAGATTTTGAAGAGTAAATTCGGCCCATACCCTTTTGGTTTCCTTCAATTTGTATCTTGTATATTAATGGTGTCTAGCCCTTGTACGGCTGTTGGGTATAACACTTCTGCTATGCTTAATCTGGAGTTGAGGTTGGGATCGATGATGAACATGTTGTCTGCTGGCTGTTTTGGATGATATCTGCCTGTGTATTTATAGGTTTATGGTTTAATTCAGTTGTTGTGATTCTTTGTTAGATAGATCAATTGGACATGTAGGTTTTATATGTGTATTGTTACAACTTTTGTGTTGTGTTGTATCAAGTAGTTGTTGAATAGAGTAAATGATGGTGAAGCCTTGTTGGAGACCATGTGTTGAGGGAGATGGGAGTGGGAGTAGGGATGATCCAGATGGTAGGGCTAATGGGCTGTGGTGGTATAAGGATCTTGGCCAACATGTTAGTGGAGACTTCTCAATGGCTGTGATTCAAGCCAACAATTTGTTGGAGGATCAGAGCCAGCTTGAATCAGGGCCACTGAGTTTGCTTGACTCGGGGCCTTGTGGTACCTTTGTCGGAGTTTATGATGGACATGGAGGGCCGGAGACCTCCCGATTTGTCAACCAGACCTTGTTCACCAATCTAAAGAGTATGTCTCTCAAGAAACTTATTTGTTTGCATCTTTAATTCCTTTTGTGAATGAGTCTTATTCATCATTCATCATAAGATACCAATACAAAGGGACAGAGAGAAGAGGTGGTATAGGTTTAGATTGACACAAATGCATAACTTCTACCATATGTTAAGTTGCTGCATCCATTATTTCATTATGAGATTGATGCTTACTTTTTTGGTAAAAATATGTTTAATGCATAATCCAGTTTATGACTCTGAATTGTTTGGTGGTAGTTAATCCTTGTTAGCTTAAGCTCGTGCCACGAGTTGTTGATGACACGGTCTATGTTCTTTCCTGTTGCTAACATGACAATACTAAGTATGAAGTTTATCTAGAATAAACATGTGCATAATCATATCTTCCTAAATGTCAATTGTGTGTTCAAGTTATGTGATTGGTGTTGTTGGTGCAGGATTCGCCTCCGAGAGTGAGGAGGTATCTGCAGATGTAATTAGAAGGGCTTTCTTGGCAACGGAAGAGGAGTTTCTGAGTCTAGTAAGGCAGCAATGGTCTACAAATCCTCAAATGGCTTCAGTGGGGACATGCTGTTTGGTAGGGGTGATATGCAACGGGGTCCTTCATGTTGCCAATGCTGGAGACTCGCGAGCTGTCTTAGGCAGGGCAGATAAGAGTGGTAGAGGAGTAACCGCCGTTCAATTATCCACGGAGCACAATGCTAGCTTTGAATCAGTTAGAAACGAGCTCCGGACCTTGCATCCTGATGATCCACATATTGTAGTTTCAAAGCACAAAGTGTGGCGCGTGAAGGGCATCATCCAGGTAACCACCTTTGCATTTCCTCGTCTTTAATCCAAAAAATATGCGGCTACCAAGATGATAATGGAGCTGGTTTTATTGCAACAACAGGTATCAAGATCCATTGGCGACGCCTATCTCAAGAGGTGGGAGTTCAACAGAGAACCACTCTTGGACAAATTCAGGCTGCCTCGACGGTTCAGCAAGCCAATTCTCAGCGCAGAACCGTCAGTACTCGTACACAGGCTCAACCCTGAGGATCAATTTCTCATCTTCGCGTCAGATGGTTTGTGGGAGCACCTAAGCAACCAGGAGGCAGTTGATATTGTCGCCAGCAATCCCCGTAATGTTAGTCTCTCGTCTCTCTGATTCTGCTAGGAAATGAAACCAAAGAGTTTGAAGTAGTTTTTCAAGCAGCGTATATGATTTTTGGTACAACGTTGTTGGACAGGGCATAGCTAGGCGACTGGTTGAATGCGCTCTTCGAAAAGCGGCCAAGAAGAGAGAGATGCGCTATGCAGACCTGAAGAAAATCGAACGAGGCGTGAGGAGGCATTTCCACGATGATATAACGGTTGTCATCGTTTTTATAGATTGTCAACCATCAATTGCTCGATCAACTCCCGTTGTTTCCATAAGAGGGGGTGCTCGCCTTCCCAGTCGTGCAAATTCTTAATGTACCTACCTTATCTTTCGTTTTGAAAAGATAAAATGAGAGAAGGAATATATTGTTTTATTGAATCTCAGATGACTAGCTCATTTGGGAATTGGGATATTAACCATCGACTCAACAGATAGGTCATTCCATTTCACATCTTTATTTTAAAAAACAATGACAACTTATAATGATTTTGATATAATTATCAGAAATAACAATACCCTTATCAACATATTTAATTTCTCTAACTTGTCTATGTCCATTCTCTTTACATTTTCATTTAAGTCACTAAACATACCCTCCTTAATTTCCATACCCAAAAAAAACACCCTTTGAGACGGATCTTGTAACTTATTACGAGAAAGATACAGTTGGAAAAGGATAATAAGAATTAATTCACAATCATTCACATACAATTTACAGATTCATTCACAACAATTATCTGTTTGCACTAGCGTAACACATGTTGTATGTTCAATCGATTTTTGAGAGACTGAAATCATCCATAATAGAAACAGATGGTATATAGAAAGATCTGGAAACATCCCTCTAGCCGACCAACCAAACTATTACAAGTTCACCAAGCATTCCATGCTAACTTGCATTGCTAATTAGGAATTACTACCTGAAAATAAAAGAAACCTTGCTAGCATTGCAACAACTATTTCCTGCAGATTCAATTAGCATTTAGCTAATTCACCTGGCATGACCATACATGGTCAACAACCACAGACCACCTCCTGAACGGCATTTCATCTCAAGGACGAGCCAACCATTTCAAAATCACCATATGATAAGAAAATATTTAACCATCATCCAAATTTTAAATAACAGAACTACCAAAACATCAAACAAACTAGAAGGTTTAAAATCATTTTAACTGATACTACCGGAAAATCTATCAGACCAAATACTTCTCAGAAATTTTCTGGAAAAATAGCACAAAATCACTAACATAGGGAGAAGAAAAAAGGGCCGTTGAGTAAACCAGCATTAACCTTATCAAAAGTTGATACTTTTTTAAATATCTCTAAACAGCAACGATTTGAAACGCATATCATCAATCAAGATTTTATCAGTCACTTCCACATAAGCAAGCCACAGGTGGGCATATAGCAAACTACAAGCACAATGACAAGTCAAGGTAGCAAATATTAGATCAAACACATTCTAACAACACCTAACAGAAGACTTCACATGGACCAATATGACCACTTGTTATCCAGTTCATACAAAAGTACTCATGCCTATCAATGCTAGCGGTCAGACAACAAGATGCATGTATGAGAAGGAGAAAAAAGCTGAAAATTACATAGAACTACACATCTAAAAGACCTTTTAATGCATTAAATTTTTGAAATGGATGGCATGCCGATTCAAAAGCACTGACATAGAGGAGGTGGTTGTTGAATGTTGCAGGCCAAGAACCCATAACAAAAGGAGTCCAAATTACATAAAACAAAAATCACTTGTCAATCACGGATGGCTATGCAAACGGGTGTTCATGTCAGGTTGTCAGCAAGAGGGTAGCAGGGGAGTTGAAGACATTACCCTAACCTACCCATCCTGGAAAAAAAAGAGAATGATTCATCAAATTAGGAAATGCCATAAAGAATAAGTAACTGAGCTTTTAGGTTGACAGAATCTTAAAGACGAAGAAGAACGAGGTTTGAAAAGATAAATTTCAGATGAATGTCTTACTATCGATTATAGACCAATATTTATTTAGGTTCCTCCAACAGCTTTGCCAGATATTGCTGTCTTCTGAAATGTTAAGCCCAGGAATGAGAAAAGGAACCAATATATATTATTGCAAAAACACTTTCCACAACAATTATTATTATTATTTTGATAAGAAACATAGCATCTCATTCGTATATTTATAACTGACCACCTCAATATTTCCTTCTCCATTTGCCTTCGGGCTAGACTGAGGCTGCGAAAATCTGCATTGTAGCAGTCCAACTCATTAAATTAACTCTAAAAAGTTTCAACTCTTACAAGATTTTATAATGATTAGCACAATTTTCAATTGTGAGTACATTGAAAGTATACTTTCACCAACATTATAATAATGGGGTAAAAAAATGTGAACATGCTATACCTGAGTGCCCTTGCTTTCTTTTTATCTTCCTCTGCTAAATCAGTCACAGGAGTTGACCCAAACCTAGCAAGTCTAGCTTTTTTCTTAGCTTCCTCATCAGCCGATACAGCTGATACGGGTTTGGTAATCCCAAACCTGATGAACAATTGAAATGGGTAAAATGAATTAATCCAATTAATCGCTCACTTTACAGCAGCTTCAACAAGAAAACACACACATAAGCACACAAGGAAGGGCAAAGAAGGGTCAAACCTCTCTGCTCTAGCCTTCCTTTTCAGATCTTCTGATTGCTTTGATGAATCCAATCCATCAGCACCAGAAGCTTTACCAAACCTGTTTAAAAGCATAAACTTAAATAAGCTTATCTGCAACCATATTCAGTGAGACAAAAAGTAACACAATATTTTTTTTAAAAGTCTTAACACTAACAATAATAACAGTACTAGTTAGCACCAAAAGAGTAGAATGGGGTATACAAGAATAACCATCACAGCATACCAGACCGCTACACTCTGATTATCATTTAAAGCCAACTATAAACTATAAATTGCAAATTCAAAGTATACACAACCAAATTAAAAGACTACATAATCGACCCATAATGTTCTACTATAATTTTTATGTCTAACTTAAAAAAATTAAGATGGCAATCCATAAATGATAATTAGGTCGCCGCAACTTCCCAGCACCGATTCGTGAGCAAGAACTTGATGAGGTGCAATTTTCTCGAATTCACAGCTCAAAACACCAAATGTCGAGCCATAACCCTCACCGTAAACACAACATTAAGGTAGAAGTTACATGGAGTAATACACAACCAATTAGTGGAGGCAACATTATATATACCTCTCGGCTCGAGAATTGCGCTTCTCCTCTTCCGAAAGGTTTACCGGCATCCCAAACCGCTCCGCACGCTTCATCTTCTTCTGAATATCCGTGGCCGCATCGCATCCGTCTACATCGCTGGTTTTCGCAGCCGCCGCATCCGGAGTCGCCTTCGTTTGGTCGCCTGGAAGTTCAGAAAGTTGCTGAGTCGATAAGGCATCTTCAACGGGCGATGGCGCTAAATTGAGGTCTGTGGTGGTTTTAGGGTTTTCGACTTTAGATACCGTCGCGGTGGCCATTGGGGAGAGAGAGATATTGGAAATCCTGAAGGTGAAGGAATTGAATAGGGGCTCAAAATCGTAAGTCCAGAGAAAATATACTACAATATGTATATACAAAACTCCATATTTATTCTATACTTAAAAGCATCCACGTTAGGAACTAGCACTTCCCAAAAATACCTTCTACCACGTAACTAGGATTTCCCATCCCACTGCTATATCACTAGGACCTCCTACTGCACAATAATGAACTAGCATTAGGACAAGCACTATGACTTCCCAACAAACAAATTCACATTTTATATATGGAATTTAAATACGGAATTAAAATTTCGACACGAATTCGGAGAAAATACAATCATAATTTCATTAAATTAAAAATATTAAAAAAATTCAATTAAAAAAAACAATTTCAAGAAATTACATTAATATCAACGTGCACCCCTCCGCGTCCACAACTCTTCAATTATATCCTGCTGGAGTCGAATATGGGCTTCTTGTTGGCGCATGTCGGCATGTGCTTGGAGTTGTCTGGTGTCATCATGAGGTATCCCCATTCGTACACGCGGTGGCCACGTCGTGGCTTGGCCCGGCGGCATCTTCATTGGTCCAATCAGTCAGTTCTGAACCTTCTTGTTCGACGATCATGTTGTGTATGATAATACACGCGTACATGATATCAGCAATGCAGTCGTCATACCACAAACGGGTTGGACCCTTCACCGCGGCCCATTGAGCCTGGAGCACACCAAATGTCCGCTCTACATCCTTGCGCGCTGCCTCCTGTCGGCTCGCAATGTAGACCTTCTTTTCTTCGATTGGACATCTGATCGTCTTCACAAAGATGGGCCATCTAGTGTATATCTCATCCGCCAAATAGTAGCTCATATGATGCTGGTTGCCGTTGGCGACAAAACTGATGGCCAGACCAACGCCCATGCACTGCTCGTTGAAAAGGGGCGACGACTGGAGGACATTGATGTCGTTGTTCGACCCGACTACCCCAAAATATGCATGCCAAATCCACACTCGGTAGTCAGCTACGGCTTCGAGGATCATCGTGGGATTCTTGCCTTTGAAGTCGGTCGTGTAGTGCCGCTTCCAGGCGCTGGGGCAGTTCTTCCACTCCCAATGCATACAATCGATGCTGCCCAACATTCCCGGAAACCCATGCTGATTCCCATGTGTATCCATCAGAGCCTGGCAGTCTTCGGGGGTAGGCTTCCGCATGTACCTCTCCCCGAATATTTGAATGACGCCCTGATAAAAATACTTGAGACAGTCGCGGGCAGTGGTCTCGGCAATGTGGAGGTACTCGTCGAACATGTCGGTCGCGCCTCCGTAAGCCAACTGCCTAATTGCAGCAGTGCACTTCTGTATAAGCGAGTGACCGGGTCTGCCACTCGCATCCTCCCTGAATCGGAAGTACTTGTACCAACGCTCTAAAGCGTTCACGATACGCATAAATAGATCTCGGTGCATCCTAAAACGCCGCCGGAATAAGTTGTCCCTGTTGGAGTTTGTATACTAAAAGATGCTTCAAGCGTACATGCCTTTATACAGTCAGCTTGTGCATGTGTACGAGAAACGCCGCATCCACTTGTTTACCTAATTATAAGAATAAATAATATAATATAATATAATGGTTTATTTATTGAAATATAATAAACAAGTCTAAGACTTCTTACTAAGAAGGTCAAAGTAGGGAAATTCGATGAATCCTCATGAGTTTTCCATTAGGGGACTTGACCAGATCTAGTAAGAAGAAAAACATATTCACAACCTAGATAGGCTTTGGCTACCTATTGTTTGTGATAATTCTCTCTTAGCTAAGAAGAGATTAGTAACACCGGTGTGGTAAAGCATTGAAAGGATCTAATATGAAACGTATTCTTTATTGCTATTTACTGAAAGAATATATTTTCTAGTCCATGAAATTGATATCAATATTGTTTATTTAATCAGACGACACTTTGACTTATCATTATGTGAGAGTGTGTACGTAACTCAAACATGATATCTTGGGTGGTAGTAATTGAATAACATGAAGGTTTTGGAATATTATTTCATAGAATTCGCGTGCCCAGTGTGGTATGATTAAATCCCGAGTTGTTTGAAAAAGGAATTTATTATTCAGAAATCTGCACAGTTGGAATTTATTTCCACGAATAATAAATAAAGTTTCAAACTAGAAAATTCTTTGGAGAATTAATTTAATTCAAGTCACGTAGCAGACAAAGAATTAAATTGACGGATTAAGATAATCTTAAACGCGGGAAATATTATAAAATAAAATAGACCCAAGTTATTTGTAATTTGGTAATTTAGATGGGAGTGCAATATTATTCTTTAGTGAAACAAAATAATATTCCAATGATAATATATTAAATTATGGGTCATTTGATTTAATTAAATATTTATCTAATGAGTGAGCCCAACATCTATCTCATTCCATGGATCCTCATCCTAGCCCAACAAGTCCAAGTCTATAAATGGTGAAGAGGTGGGAATCCTAGCACACCTCAACACAACACTCCAAACCCTAACCCTAGCCGCCTAAAGTCGGCGCCTCTCTCTCTCCCTCTTGGCCTCACTTTTCGTGCCTAGCACATGGGAGAATTAGGGTTTTGGTTTTTGTTCTTGTTGTATCCAAATTCATAGGATTAGATCAAAACAATTTCGTGTTTGTGATTGGTTTTCCCTAGATCTCATATCACTTTTATTTGATTGTTCAAGATCCGCCCACACGGATGAATAATCGAGGATGTGAGAATAGTATAGAAGATTCGTGGCCGATAAATCAATGATCTCCGGGTGGTGCAGCTAGCAACGTTAATCCTATGATGGATCAAGAGGTAACAAACATATGTACGTCAAAATCGCATGGTGTATGTGTTTTGATGTGTTTCATCTATAGACCTAGAATAATTGCATGAAATTGGAATAGAATGCATAATCACCTAAATAGATCCGTAAGGACTTGTTTATTTTCCATGTCCCAACAGTCCTCAAACCGCGGCTGCTCAGTGAAATAGTCGTCAAACAACCGTTGGTGTGCAGCGACGTGGTCGCGGTGTACTACAGCTCGATGTTGGATGGGGCGAGGTACCACCGGCTGTTGCTGCTGCATGGCCTCCCTCATCAGGCTATTAATCTCAGGGGACGTATAGGCCCGTATCTGTTCGCGGATTTGCCGCGCTGCTTCACTATCCCAGCCACTCCACCCTCACCTAGACGTCACCAAACCGAACCGGCCCGGCTGAACCGGCCCGGAACCGTCACCGGCGGTTCCGAACCGGAACCGGAACCGTGGTCGGCGGTTCAAACCGGCACCGGAACCGCCGGTTCCGACGGGCCGGTTCAGGTTCAATTTTTGGCGAACCGTAACCGGCGGTTCGGAACCGCCGATTTCGCCGGAACCACCGGTTCGGAACCGGCGGTTCGGCGGTTTCCGACACAATTTCAGGCCTACTCCCTAGCCTTTTCAGAAACCACTCCCGCGGCCGCCGGTTTTGACGAAAACCGTGGACGGAAACCGGCGGTTCCACCGATAAAACCGGCGGTTCCGGCGACAAAACCGTCGGTTTCCTGCTGCATTTTTCAAAATTTGAAATTTCAAACGGTCCTCAAACCGCCGGTTCCACCGAAAAGCGGCGGTTCCGGCGGGAAACCGGCGGTTTCGCCGTGATTTTTTCAAATTCGATTTTTTTTTATTTTTTTAATCACAATTTTCCCCTATAAATACCCCCCTCCTCTTCATTTCTACTTACCCCATTCTTGTGTTAATAAGAATTTATCTCTCAATCTCAATGAGGAAGAAGGAGGTCCCGTTCCCCAACAAATCGACGTCCTAGATTGGTGGGGATCACACGAGAAAGATTTTCCCATCCTTGCATCACGAGAAAGATTTTAACTTGTAATTTGTAATTTTAAAGTTGTAATTTGTAATTTTAAAGTTGTAATTTGTATCAATAAAATTACATTTGTACATCGTTTCATTCTAATTTTATTTACGCAAGTTTTTTTTTTCATTTTTAACTTGAATTACAATTTACAATGTAAAAAAAAATCGGATGAACAGCCGAACCGCCCGAACCGGCCCGGAACCGGATAACTACCGGCGGTTCAGCCGGTTCAAGTGAACCGCCGATTCACGGTTCATGAACCGGAACCGTGAGGTCTTGGCCGAGCCGGTTCAGGTTCCACCAATTCTTGAACCGGAACCGCCGGTTCCGAACCGTGAACCGGCGGTTCACGAACCGTGGTGACGTCTACCCTCACCACTACCACTACCACTACCACTAGTCATTTCAGGATGTCGAGAAATGTAGAGTGAAACAAGATAAACTCGTTAATACAAGTGGTGCGAATGAAAATGAACTGAAACGAGCCGTATATATAGATTTTAAAAAAATTAATAATAATGGAAAAATGCTCTCGTCCGTCGGGTGCCCACAATAGCCGATGAGCCGACGGACAGCACGACGGACGAGCGCCTTACCCGACGAACGAGGGGTCGTCTGTCTGGCACGTCCGTCGACCGCTCGCCGGTCGCAATAGTGGACGAGCAGCTCGCCGGTCGCTCGTCCGCCTACTCGTCCACTATTGTGGATGCTCTAAGGCTATTCAGTTCTTAAATGAAAATTCGTAATCACTAAGTTAAAAGCCCAAAACTCATTCACCAAGCCGCTCGTCCGCCGGCTCGTCCACTATTGTGAATGCTCTAAGGCTATTCAGTTCTTAAATGAAAATTCATAATCACTAAGTTAAAAGCCCAAAACTCATTCACCAACAAACACTCCTACAACATTGTCAACCCCTGTATACTAAAAAAAACTCTTGTTTTTCATTTTTATTTCTCTATAAATTTATGACAAGTTAAGTCACATTTTTTGCATTAAAATTTGTGTATTACACTTCAAATATTATTTTCATGGACAAATAAAGTGGAATATAGTACTTTATTTCATTTCATAATCTAACACATGGATTTATGTAGTATTATTCGTTAGTTAAATAAATATAATAAAATAGAGAATGATGTTTCTACTTTACAAAAACGTGACAATTAGAAGGTGATATTCTAAAAAAAATGTGTCACTTTGAATAGAAAGGAAAGAGTATTAACTTTAAAGATAAATGGTGATAACTATAGGATAAATAGCAGATTGTGTCACATCATTTGAGGTGTTTACTCAAAAATATAAAACCGTTTCGATAAGTTGTCATTTTTTGTAATAAAATTTCTTATAAAAAAACCTACAATAGAAACATTGACATAGCCACTGAAGTTACACATCACTTGCCTATATGTCGGTGGACATCTAATATATAACTTGCAGAAGTGTTAGCTTACACGATTTATATATTTAGTCGTTTTTATCAAATTGTTAAAAGTTTCTACCCGGTTATGTCTTGGAGTAGTTTTTATCACAATGCGAAAGATAAAAACCGATTAGCAGACCTTACAGAATCCACATATTCTGCACCACCAGATTGCGGAAATTGTGCTTCCGTCTCAGCTACCACAAGCTCGCTTTTTTCAGTGGGTGTGAAAATAGATCTTGACGGCACAATTGAAACTAGAGTGAGTTTTGTCTTTGTTAAGGCGGGATGGTAATAAGACCCAAACCCTAGGGATAAATTTGTCATGTTCGGACTAAATACATTCCAATAAACCAAATGATTGACATAAATCTAGCAGTGTGTGGTGCATCACTGTGGTGGATAATCAACTACTTGTCTAGCTCATTGGCGGGCGCAGTGTGGGATCAGAGGCGTCCCATTCCATCATAGCCTCACCTCCACAACAACACCACACTTCTGTTCTTCACTCTAACTGCAGAAAAAAAATTAAGGAAAAAAGAACAAATTTCCGAGCCACGAAATTGGTTTCCACAATGCACACCAATTCAATCCAAATCCATTTCAATTTCGATTTCAATCTGCTCAAGTCTTCCCCAGTCAATTGCCCTAAGAACGTCGCCAGTAGGTTTATTCTTCGCCGCTCTCGCCCCCATTTCTCAGGTTTAATCTCAAGCATGCATTTTTATGTAAAATGATTCTCTGTCACATTAGATGTTGGTGGTGACTTTTACCAGTTATTTTGGAATAATTTCAGGTGGATGTTGTTGTAGTAGAAAGTACCATTTAACGTCAGCGATCTCAGAAGGTGTTCTGAGCAGCAAGGCCCCAAGGAGACTTAGTGCGAAAAAATATTCGACAATTACTTGTGCAAGGAAGACCGAGCATGAGGAGAAAGCTTCTATTTCGCGAGATGATACAGGTGATCTTTTTGTTCTGTGTATGTGTGTGTTGATCTGCTCATTGAGAGTTTTCTGCATATAGAAGTGTCCCGATTACTTTATTTTGCATCATTTATGGTGGCCTTACTTGAAGCGATATCTTGTGGATCTTCATTAACAATAGGTTGTAAAATTTTGCAGCTTTCATGTGTGGAACTGCATGCATAAACGGTTGTGCTGATTTGTTATTTTTTAACGGAAACTGGTCCCGTATATTGCAGCTCATGATGTATCTAGATATCAGTCATCCAATGGCATGGATGACCGCGAGGACTCATGTGATGATGTCTCCCGTGCTGATGCTGAAGAAATGAATTTGAGGACTGATTATGCTTCATCTCTAAGAACTGTGGGCTTGTGTGTATGTGTTTCCTGACTGTATCCTGGCCATGCTTAAGTTGACTTATATCCGTGAATAAGGTGAATTGAAGTCTATTTAGTAACCTTTGTTGTAGGTGTTCTCGGCTGTGGTATTTGGTGTTGGTGTTGGTTTGAAAGATGGGGTTGGAAAGGCATCTGAGTTTTTTGCTGGGTATGATTACCGATCTTCCAGTAGCACACCTGTTCTTTTGGTTGTATGCAAGTTCTTCACATAAACATTACCACTGTTCCTTTTGGTGTTCTATAATCTGTTTTACATTTATGCTCCAAGCATGGCCTTTCAAATACAATATTATCAGAGAATTTGACTAATATGGAAAGTTCAATTATCTCCATGCATGAGCTCGTATAAATTGAAATATGTTATTCACTTATTCTTCTCATAACTTGTTATATAGTGACATTTCCTCTTCCGTATGTTTTTTGTATTATAGCTGGGTTGTTTTACTCTTTTCAGAAGGATGACAAATGATAATTTTTTAATATCCTTAGTGTTTGACTATAATTTCCTATGCACAAATGTTGTATTTTGTGTTTATGCATTTCTATTCATGGTTGACTATGTTTAGGTATCTGCTGGAGCAGAGTTTATCCGTAGACAATCTGTTTGTATTTGTCCTAATATTCAAGTATTTCAGAGTGCCGATCAATTATCAGGTTTAACACCATAGTCCTATTAAGATATTTGACCTTTTACATTATGTCATTTCTTTAAAGATAATTAAATGTAGTATGCTTACTTAGTTTTGTGTTGGTTGATGATTCATTATGCTTGAAATTAGAACCGCGTGCTTTCTTATGGTATTGCTGGTGCTGTAGTCTTTCGATTGTCATTGATACTTCTTGGGACAGCAACACTTCAGGTCAGTTGTAAAGTTCAATGTATATGCATGCTAAAATGTAGAGGACTACATGCATGAATAATGTATCAGTATCTCTATCCCAGAGGCCATTCAAAAAAATTATCTTCTGCTTTCTTCTAATTATGGAGTTGGTTTCTCTTGTCATTATAGAGATTTGAAGCTGTTAACCTATTTCTGGCAGCAATACTCCTCTATTCCTCATTCAAGGTACTATCCCAATATCCCTCTGGTTCATGTGACCACCATTGTGTTGTCATTCACGTTTCATATCTTTCACAATATCATTCCAAAACTCATCAGCAATCAGAGATTGCATTTGAATATAATTATGCACATAGAAGAGGATTTAAATTTATATCATTTGGAAGCTATCGTGAAGATAACTTTATTTTTGCCTTCTCTGGTAGTCTAGCTTAATTCTTATACCTTTTGATACCTTTGCATGAAATTCAGAAAGACTTTCTCCAGAAATTGTGAAGTTCTATTGTCCTGTGTCTGAGTAAAAATCATAGGATAATATCTTATCATGCTGCCTTACAACTTTATGTTACTTTGGAATCCCCCTGATTCTCAGCCATATCAAGTAGAGCAAGATCGGTCAAATCGACTTCATGGATATATACATTTGTTTTTTGACCATGCACAGTGGCCACTCTATGGACCTCTGTGGAACCTTTTCAACTAAAACATCTGCTGCATTCCATGAATATCATGAAATTAGATTCATTTTCTGCAATATGATTTATACTAGTACTTCTTCTGTGGATATATGTGATCCTATCTGCTGCATTCATGCATTACTAGCATGTTGTAGAATGGTTCCTATTCTTAGTCATATATCTTTGGTTATTAGGTTTTCTTGTTGCTGCTCTCTTATTCTGGCTATATTTTTCTTATCAGCTATTTGGCGAGGAAGATGAAGATAGTGATCTTTCAGATAATTTCATTGTGAAGACATGCAAGAAGTTCATCCCTGTAACTTGTAATGTTCCTCATCCATCTTCATCCCTCTTCTTCTGGAAAATCATTTGTCATAAAAGCACCAGGCACATGCCTGACTCCCAAGCTCATCCTTTACATTTCTGGGAGTGCCTTTGTGAAGTTCCTTTTTCGTTTTTATTTTTCCTGTTTGGGCATGGATCACGTTGTAAAGTTGAAATGTTGCTCTAGAAGTGTAAAATTTAATTATGTTTTTATAGAGGTTTAGGTTAGCGCTTAAATTCAGATCATAAAACTATGTCTGTTTGTGTCTTTGCTTACCCCATATCATTCAGAAACTTATTGGCATTTGGTTCCGATCCCATCATTTAGCTTAACAATGCCTAGCACCATCTATCATTTCTTTTATTTTGACAAGTTAATGACTCTAACTCCTTCCACATGTGGAATCTGCAGCTGACTATGATGGAAATCGATTTTTTACTATCCAGGATGGCATCTGGAAAGTAAGTTCTCAATTCAATATCTCACTATAACTAATGTGACCTCACCTCATGCTGAGACATTTTTCCACTTGATGCATGGAATTTTGGGCAAAGGCCTTTTCTAATTTCAACCAAGTTCCTCGACTCTCTCATTCTGAATATTTCTAACTGTTGCAAAGGGGACCTAAAAGCCTCTATCATGTGTTTCACGTTTTCAGCATCCCATGTGCATAATGTTTTTAAGAAATTGATTTCCAGCTTCGTTTCTAACAGGAGTCAAACATTTTGGACAGGCTACACCTTTGCTTCTGACAGTAGCAGTTATTGAACTCAGCGACATTGCATTTGCTGTAGGTGCCCTATTCCTCAACTATCTGAAATGCACATTTGGAAGCTAAAAGATTACTGGTGTATCATTGTCATATTTTTCTTTCTTGTCAGGTGGACTCTATACCAGCAGTTTTTGGTGTCACTCGCGATCCCTTCATAGTTTTTTCGTCTAATTTCTTTGCCATTTTAGGTACTACTTGTCTGTTTGTGTCCCTTTCTTATAGTGTGTACATAGTATGTAAAAATGATCATGTTAAGGAATGATTGATTATGTTGATTAAACCAGGTATTTGAGGTAGTTTTTTGAAACCTGAAAGTAAGCAATATGAAACTATATAGTAAGTAGTATATTTGAATCTTAAATTAAGCTATATCAGTTTAGATGGCGTCCTCAAAAACTGGTTGGATGACATTAAAAATGTACTACTACTAATTTAGATGTTTTTTTAATAACCCTGATTACTTTCCTCTGGACTAACTGGCATACAAACCTGGTTTTGATGTGCAATGATTCTGGACATGGAACTAACTTCATCAGAATTTTGTTTGGCTTGTAGGGTTGAGGTCCTATTACACACTCATCTCTGAAGGAATGGCAGATTTGGAGTATTTGCAGGTGAAATTTGCTTGATTGGTTTAAGATTAGATGTTTATCATGGTTTGAGCCTTTGAGGCTATGCACTCCACTCCACGGT
The DNA here is from genome assembly GCF_004379255.2 of Salvia splendens. Taxonomy (NCBI): domain Eukaryota; kingdom Viridiplantae; phylum Streptophyta; class Magnoliopsida; order Lamiales; family Lamiaceae; genus Salvia; species Salvia splendens. The sequence goes on along the minus strand of NC_056033.1, from coordinate 32,709,588 downwards.
CATAGGTTTAATTTGAGTTACCATTTCTTTGATATGATCAAAAGTTTGTAATGTGGCATTTGGTTGTCATCATAAGCTACTTTTACCACATACTAATGTAATTGCCAATTTTCTGCCAATCAGCCTGCTATTGGGGTGGTTTTAGGATTCATCGGGTGCAAAATGATACTGGAATTCTTTGGTGAGTGTTTACTATTGAAATAAGCTCAGCTCATGAATATCTGTAGTCTCGTTTAATGTATGTATTTCATTCTGACGTTTCTCCAGGTTTGCATATATCTACTGAGGTTTCCCTTGGACTGGTTGCCACATCTCTCACGAGTGGCGTCTTGCTGAGTTTACTGAAGAAGTCGACAGAGTGAGAAGCCGATGATGAACTCGCTACCCGCCATTGACTCTTTTATTACGTGATTATAATAACTTCTGTCGACCAACATCTGATGAAATCAGAATTGAAATATGTATTCTTATTTGAATCATGATATCACGAAATAAAGCTCTACGCCAGAATTTAATACAATTGCTTTTTAACGATTTATAATAATTCGTTGGAAGTCTTTTGGATGGAGAAAATATGCGAACCTATCTATATTCATTATTTCCTTATTGCCATAACGCGTCAATTATTAATCAAACTTTTTTTTCCTTTCAAGGTCGGGACATAATTGATTACAGTTGGGATTTTAATTGAATTAATAGCTGCATTGAACTTCATTATAGCGAATATTCACACTTTCACCACATTTTCCGTACACTTGCACACTTTCAAGTTGAAGTTTGTTGATTTTGAAATTTACACAGCAGTCAATCAACTACGTGTTTAATCCCTAACTGCATATTATTCACAATCTCAAATAATTTTGCAATTGATTTATGATGATTTGATCGATTACTATCTGCGCGCAAAATACACTCAATTAATTAGTAGATGAAACTATCCATCTCTTTGTAATCTTAGTAGCAAGAACGATTTCTTCTACTTTTAACTCACAAATTTGCTATCTTAATGTAAAACATTCTACATTTTGATGAGATAATTAAGATGCAACACTGCTCTCCTCATTCTCTTTGCATTTATATCCACGTCTTAACAATGTCGTGTTTTACTACAGACGAGATGACACGTTCCTTAAGAACATGTTCGCATCATTACAAAAACAAAAATTCAAGATATTAATCTCATAAATCAAATTTATTCACGTAGCAATCCAATTCTATAAAATCTTGTCATTCACTCATTATACACTATCGTTGTCCATTGTACAAATCAGATAATAATAATAGTAATAGCTATATACATTCTATAACTGTACGAAAACCAGTCATCTACACAATTATCCAAAACAAATACATGCACCCTACGTAGAAGACGATCAAGAAAACAACGCATGACACAGAATAATCCAGACATTCACAGTAGAATTCCGAGGAAAAAATTATTTAAGTAATAGCACAAACCTCAGAAACGGTTGTCAGTTTGTTCTCTTCTGGGGCCAACGCTTCCATCAATTCGTTTCTTATCACCTTTGCCTTTTGTTCTAGGAGGAGTGCAAGGTTTCCAGAGAGGGTTCTGAGCAGGATGTGTTTCAGAGTCGTACTTCTGTGAAGACAGATATGTCAGAGCTGTGACAACGTCTGCAATCATGGGTCGCAGGTTAGGCTGCTCCTGAACGCACATTGCTGCAATGGCGAGAGCTTGGTAAAGGCCTCTTGTTGGGTATTGACCTTGGAGCACAGGATCAGCAATCTGTGGGAATTTCCTCTTGTCCTTGAACAACGGTCTTGCCTGTAGAAATAGCAAAGGTCCATCAGAATCAATTCAAGCAGCTGAACCAAGAATATAGAACTAAGCGACAAACTTACCCAAACGACGAGATTGTGCTCGTTCCCATTCTTTGAATTGTCAACAGCTTTCCTGCCTGATATGATTTCGAGAAGAACTACACCAAAGCTATAGACATCTGACTTGAGAGTCAGTTGGCCAGTCATTGCATATTCAGGTGCACAGTATCCATAGGTGCCCATGACCCTCGTGGATACATGCGTGTTATCCCCAACAGGTCCCAGTTTAGCCAAACCAAAATCAGACAGCTTTGGATGATAACCCTCACCGAGCAAAATATTGGAGCATTTTAGATCACGATAAATGACAGGAGGGCTAGCTTTGTCATGTAAATATTCCAATCCTCTTGCCGCACCGGCAGCAATTTTCATTCTTGTGTTCCAATCAAGTATTGCCTTATCAGGCATTGGATCTGCACAGTAATAGTCCAAATCATTAGCACTGCCAAGTAAAGTGGGCAAGGTTAAGTAACATACCATGAAGATGGTCCTCCAAAGAACCTAGCTCCATATATTCGTAAACTAGAAGTCTCTGGTCCCCATCAGCACAGTATCCAATTAGATTGACGAGGTTAGGGTGATCAAGCAGACTCAACATCAATACTTCAACAAGAAATTCTCGGTTTCCTTGCAAGCCATTCCGATCAAGTTGCTTGATTGCAACAGCCTACAAAAATGTGCGAGATAAACTCAAAAACTAATTAAAGGTAAAAAAATTGAAATAGGGGGGGGGGGGGGGGGAGAAGTACTTAAAAAGATAAAATGCCAACAATCAATGTTGTTTACATACTTGACTGGTTCCTTCCAGCTGTCCTTTATACACTCGGCCAAAGCCTCCCTCCCCTATAAAAGATTCTCCACGGAAATTTTTTGTGGCAGCTGCCATTTCACGGAAAGTAAAAGTCCTGGCTGCAATTTTATTGGACGATCCATCTTTGGTGGCATCTCCAGGTTTACCTTATAGACAATGAGATAAATACTAGGTGAAGAATGTCACACTAATACCAGACAAGTAAAAAGATAAAAAGATCCAGATATAACTACGTATGCAACTTTGAAAATGTTAGGCACACCAGGTGCACAAATAAGTACTTTTGAGGACAATGATTAGTTGTTTCGAGCTGTTAGTGTTAGGAAATAAGCACAGATAATCACGAACATAAATGAAATAAACACAAGAATTGTTTACCCCGGTTTGATACGATGTGTAACTACATCTGGGGGCAATGTCATGCCAAAGATTTCACCAGATACAATTTACAATGAGAGAGGGGATATATAGGCAAAAAATTGAACCATAATCCTATCCGCAATAGGTTTGGGCTGCCCCCTGCGACCCCAGCCAACTCACCGACGAGTTGGATCGCCATTGTCGAGGATCTATTCACTTCATTTCAGGCTCTATACTCAACAGTTAGCACTTACTTTTATTCATTAGCACTGAATGAATAGGATCTCAGATAATTGTACAAGACAGAAGTACTCTTTTCAATTTTCAAAGAATGCAAACAGGTGTCATAGTTAACTCGCCAGTAAATCTGCTTTCAATTACAACACCAACTGAGTCATGCACATTAGTTGATTCAATAACAACCTTGTACTCAACACTAACATCTTTCTCTGGTACGTTATAATGGAAAGTGACAGCTTTATCACGAGACCCGCATATCATTTGCTCCCGGGATTTCAGTTCATTGTCAATATAAAGAACTCAAGATCATATCTAGTTTTAGGAGACACCTTCAAATTTAACAGAGTGATCCAACTTGAGGTCCATATTTAAAATTATAAGCTTATCCTAAAAACTCTACTATAGAAACTTTAACCCTAGCAATAAGTGATGTCTGATGATGTTTGATGGTCAATAAAGGATGTCAACAAAACAAGAAATCTCTCTGTTATTTTGTAATAATTGGTAGCAAAAACATTAACAGTTCCCAAAATTCAACAAAACGAAAGCCATAGTTAAAAAATCCCAACTCCCTCGAGGTCTATCAAGAATTACACCCTCAAATCAAATTACATAATCGAGAAAGGAAAGCGTGAAATGATAGATTGCTGGAAGTACCACATAATCAACAACATTCAGAAGAGTTGACAAATTTCAAAATTCAAAGCAAACATGTGAAAAAGGTCAATCTTTATGGAAGCCCTACCTGAAGAGGGCTCGACTGGATCAAGTGACCTATTCTTCTTCCCCAGCTTTTCCTTTGACTGTCCCGAGCATGGGAACCATCCCATTTGTTGCCGTCTCTCTCTCTCTCACACACACACGCACGCACGCACAGTTGCTGCGTTGGCTGAGCGCTGCAGTCTGCAATGCGACGTTGAATACTGCTCGAGAGAAATCAAGAGAGGTGTATCACTCAGTAATTTAATTCAGTAGTATTTCCCAAATGAATCAGTAATCTAGTATATGCCTTTTCTGTGTCCTTTTCTTTTTTGAGTTAAATAATTAATTTGGGAAAAGCTCTTTGCCGTAATATGGGTTGATTATAGTAATAAAACAATACGTAATTTAACAAATAAGGTATTGAAGTAATATTAAGTTATTAAATGCAAAAAATTATACTACTAGTACAAAAATTAAAATATTTCGTGGGCAGTAGCAATTATGGGTGTCATAATCAATATACTACTAAAATTAAAAATAATTTATGAGGCGTAGCAATTATGGGTGTCATTTATGTAAAGGCGATGTCGGATCTCTGCCCACAACTTGAAGGCACCATTACTGTAGAGAATTGATCATTAGTGCGAGCCCATTAACTTCAACAATGCCGTCCACATCCCAATACATATGATCACTATTATTTCATTTCAACTAAACTCAGTTGAAAAGCAAGAAAACTTTTTGGACCAATCATCGTTGCTCTAGTTTTTTCAAACAAGAATTCAATGATTCACCAGTCTCCGACTCCATCTCCAATAAAGGAAGAAATACAGAATAAGATAGCCAATAATTAAAATTTGGTTACATATTGTTTGATTGTAGAGAATGATGAAAAATGCAGAAAAACAAATTAAGTTACATTACATCCCAGTTAACATGCCTCATCAATGATTGGGAAGTCCGAGCAAAATCTTCTCTCTCCTTGGATGGGTTCAGTTTTTGGTACTTGTCTTGGATGCCTCTACATTTGCAGTTTTCATTGGCATGGCATGGCTGTGTTTGCCTTCATACGTCGTTATGAATGTGCCTGGATCTTCAGAGGTTCTCTCTACATACTTCCTCACGTTGCAGTCCGGGTTGGTGCATCTGTAGTAACTCCTGCAAAAATCATTCATACCATGAATATGATAGGATCAGTACTTGAAACATCAGCTTTGTAAATGAACTACTCATATTTCCATTTAACTTTCATTAATCAAGAAACTCTTGTTGTTTGGTCAAAACATACATAATCTTGACAATCAGAATTCTTCACCTTTAATATCATCTTGAACAGGTTCCATGGAATATGATTCGTAACAGTTCAATGTATTATTATGAATGCTGAAATAAATGAACCAGATAAGCATATTTAGTGCTAAGTACTAACCTAGGGTACTTCTTTCCCCTCACTACTTTCTGGCCGTACTTCCTCCAGCGGTATCCATCCCCGATTATGCCAGAATCAGTATGGTTCTGAACGACAATGGATGAGGCTTCCCCAGCCATGCTTGCTCTGGGTAATTGGTTGTCGGATTCCCTAGAGCAATAAACAACAGTTTGAGAAGGCCAAGTAGTCTGGTACTGTATCTTAGAATAATGCATCTCTAACATGAAGCTGCACAAAATAGCAATCTTGAACATTAAAAACGAAAATTTATTTACGTTCTTTTGCTTCTGAAGGCACCACCTTCTGCATCGACAAATCTACCAACTTCATCACATTCACCCAGCGAATTATGGGACACTGAGGGGCCAGCATTGCATGCTGCAGATGCAACAGTATAATTGGTTGGTGGAGTAGCGGAAAAAGTTGATTGGTTAGATGATTCGGTAAGATCCTGAATGTCTGATCCCCCTTGATGAGCTCTCACTGCGTCAGATTGTTGATTTATCACATGACTTTGCACCTCTTTCCGAGCGGCATCATAAACTGGCATCTGTGTGTGTCCATCTGCTGGAGTGTGATCAGGTGGCTGGGGCTTTAAGTGGTTATGCTCACCATTGTAAACTATCTCTGCAATCTGCCCATCGAGTGATTTTTCTACTTTCTTTTTTACGGGACAGTTCGGGTATGTACACTTGTAGTAACTTCGAGGATACTCACTTCCTTTAACCTGTTTCTGTCCATATTTACGCCAATTGTGACCATCATATGAAGTCCGATCCCTGATATTTGCAGGGATTGAGAATTTGGTTTCCTGTGCATGATTTTCTACTGAAGTAGTTGCCCTATGTTCCGACTGTGTGGGGAAATCAGGATGGATCTTTAATTTGGTGCCGGATTGGTGAGTTACTTGGTTTGATGAAGGTACTCTATTACCATCCTTGCCAACTTCTTGTGTCGGGGCAATACCATTACCCCCCTAAATGATCGAAAAGAAAACATCAAGATCTTGATGGAAAAAAAAGCATGGGTAAAAGATGTAAGCCAAAGCTATAAAACAAATTTTTACAAGAATTGTGTTTCCCCAGGAGGCCTAATTAATAGTGGTATAAAAGAACATATGTGGGTCTTACATAGTATAACATAACATAGTTTATATACTAACCAAATTCGACAGGAGAGAAACTGTTGTCCTTGAAACAAGCTTAGCTATTGGTTTGTAGACCACACTGCACGCGGTGTTAGATTCTAGGGCCCTTTTAGTTGGATGGCAAGCAGCAGCCTCATCCTGGAGTCATTATATATATTTGAGAAACAACAAAGATTACGGAAGTTTTCATAATAAGCAAACAGAAAGTAGTCTTTGATAATTAACAGCTCCAACCAAATCAAGATTGCTGTCCGGCTTAAAGCGCACTGTCGTTGGTCTTATGACTGTAGCAGCTTCAGTAAAAGCAGGAGGTGGAGAAGCATCAGTTGTAACAGAGAGAAGGACCGATAATGATTTCGAATTGGAGAAACGAGGTCTACATGCAACTGGTTTGGCTATCACGATTTTCTCTTTCTCCTCGATTTCCATCATGACTGTAGCAACTGCTATGACTCTCCTGCAAAGATAATGTAATAAATAGGATTGCAGGTATAAGATCCTAATCCAAACTTATGAGAAGCAGATTAAAGAGCTCCATGTTCATCAATTTTGAGATTAAGATTAAGATGAGAAACATCATGCATCCATAACCTCCATTGACAAGGTCAAAACATATCTATAGACAAAGGAAACAAGAGACAAGATTTAAACCGTTTTGTCTAAGAACCTAACAAACATATTTGCATTTCAAATAAAAGTGATATCAATATTATAGCATACATTATTGCTTAATGAAGGAGAAGTAATATCCAGGAGCATAAACGCAGCATAATGAGACATAATGAGCCACTCACCCATTAAAAGGCCTTATAAGGGGAAGGGTTATCCACACTTATATAGTTGAGCTAGGATGGTTACCAAGTCGAAAAGGGACAAGAATTATGAATTTTAACACTTATGCCATTTTTCTTCAAGGTTACTCCCTAAACCCATTCCCCACACCTCCATAGATTGTTTGTGATGGGAAATAAAATAGTGGTCACCGATTAAACAATCTTCATAAGGTCATCATTTCAAGCCATTTCTGCAGACTGCAGTAATAAACAGTAATGGGAACATACAAACAAGAACCTTTAGTAATGTACTGATTCCACTGTCCATCTAAATGAAGAGATAGAAGGCGCCCAATCGAATCTAACAAATCAACAGCCCTAACAATCATTTTCAAGTGTAAATTCATATCTCATGATACATAATTCTCAGCCACACGCTCTAAAATTGCAAATGCATGACTTACAAGTAGATTTCTAGAGCCAATCTGCATCCATTCTCATCACTGAATGATAAAACTGCATTCAAAAGATGAAATTAAAACGGAAGGAATATTATTGGGAGCATTCGCAATGGCCAATAATATAGCTCAAAATTCAATTTTTATTTTTATTTTTTAAAAAGATAATTTTCTGTGGAACCCTTTCTGCTCTTCTTTCCAGCTACAAGGATTATTGCCCACTCCAATGGAATAGCAATAGAAAAAGAAAAGAAAAGAAATAGTATCTCTCTGTTTCTGTTTCAAAATTGCCCTTGTACTAACGACAAAAGAGGAACACAGTTTTGATCAAAGTAAAAGTGTATAACACTGTTAATGGAGGGGAAGTGGAGAAGGCGAGGCAGAGGTGAATTTTGGTCTTGCTGTGGATTTTTTAGAAGAGATAGCATGTCAACTAACTGTCTCCACACCTCATCTTCATTCTTCTAATTAAGTTTAATTACGTGTGCTAACTCAGTTTAGCATAACTAATAATGATGGCCTAAAATATAATCGGCTTCATATGCATTATGTTTGATGTGAAAGTGGTGGAATACCATTCGGTGGGGGGGTCGAGTCGACTCGCCTTATTTTAACCTTGCGAATGGTAGTTGAATTTTGGAGCACACTCAATGCGCACGTGCTAAAACCACCCACCAATTCATCTTTACACTCATGCCTATCAATTATTTAATCTGTATTCTGTTTCTATTTTTTTTAGTTGGTCAATTTATTAATAAGTACGTATCTACTAAAATTTGGAACTCAAAAATCAATTTTACATTACAAGACACTAAAGTTGATTTTTAACGTTTTATGTTTGATGAATCCGCGAATTATTGATGATGATGAATGCTCGTAAAAATAAATTACGACACGGTGAATTTACGTGGTTCGATTTACTGAGGTAAATCTACGTCCACGGGAAGAAGGGAGGGCAAGATTGTATTGCTTGATCTGGGATTACAGCTTACAACACAGACTTGCTATATGATTTTATCTCTAGAGAGCTTAACCCTTTTCTATCTGATCTAAGTTCTATTTATACATTGAACTAAGATCGTGGTTTGCAGCCCCACTAACAAGATCGTGGGTGAGCAATAACTGCTCAATAACTGCTTCATACCACTAAATAGATCGTGGGTATAGTGGAGGTCGTGGAGGCCTTTCATGAGTCCACTAACTCCTAGTTCGGTCGAATGCTGAGACCGGGCTGCTGGACTTTACCGATCAGCTCTTGCCGATCTGAGAGGAGAGCTTGACTGATCGGCTTTTACCGAGCTGTAGGCTGAGTCCGAACTCTTTGGTCGTGCCGAACTCTTTGGTGCCGAACAGATGATGGGCCGTCACTGTTATTGGGCTTGCCATTAGGGTTTAGTTCGTACCCCATCACTACCCCCCCCGAAAAGCGAAGTGAATCACTTCGGCGAGGTGAGTCACTTCGGCATTCTGGATAATGGTAAGGGGGAGGCTGACGTCAGGGGACGTGCCTTGCGCGTGCCTGCATTAAATGCGACAGTAAAATCCGGCCGTTGAATCCTGAAAAGGTGGGATTCGAAACGGCGCAACGATCTCGAAATCTTTCCCGAATCTGATAAGTATGCTCCTTTTTCCTCATTTGAACACTTTTGCTGTTGCGTCTTCTATACTCTCTCTTTTTCGAGAAATTTTCTTCCGCTTTCAAGAGCTTCTTCAGACTTTCTTCATCTTCAAAAAGTAAGAAAAATGTCTTCTTCTTCTTCGGAGTCGGGTAGCGGTAGGAAAGGGGATAAGGGGTCTTCTGGCCGGAAAGAGTCCGGGGAGAAGACCGTAGAGTATTTCCCTAGTATTTTGAGTAAGGATACTGTGATATCCCTACCCGAAAAATACTTTTTTCCTGGGGGGAAGGCGGTGGTACCTGACGGTGATCATAGGGCTGACTCCCCGCCGGAGGGGTACGCCACCGTGTACGAGGCCTGCTTAGAATGCGGGCTTCGTTTCCCCCTCCCTTCTGCCTTTATAGATTTACTAGATTTTTTTCAGCTTCCTTTAGGCCAAGTGACTCCGAACTCTTGGAGGCACTTGTCGGCCTTCGCTGCCGAACTCCGTAGGTTAGGAAGGGATTTGTCTTTGAAGGCGATCCTTAAATTCTTTCAATTTAAGAGGAAGGGGTCTTGGTTTTACTTGATCCCTTTACAGCCCTTTAGAGCCTTTTGTAAAACGAAGTGGCCGAAGTGGCAAAATCGCTTCTTCTACTATGATAGGACCGCGGCTCCTAGTTTTCCCTGGAGAGGGCCGGAGTCCGTTATCCGTCACCCTCGGCCTGAACCGTTGGACGAGCTCGATGGCGAGCTCAACAAGATTCCCATAGTTAGGAAACAATACCCGGAGTCTGAGCTCGTCAAGGGCGACGTCGTGTTCGACATCTCGTCTTCGGACGAAGAGGCCGAGGGTGAGGATTTCTCTTTATCTTTATGCTCTACTGCTTTAACGAAGAAAACCTGACTTTGCTTTCTTGCTTTTTGGCAGTGTACATGCTGAGTAAGGCTACCCGAAAATCTTCGGAGTCCAAGGAGCCGGAGAGGCCGAAAACGACCAGCTCGGCGTCTGATGCCGAGAGGACTCCGAAAAGGCAAAAAACCTCTTCGGATCCGAAGAAGCCGGAGTCGACTTCGGCAAAGGGGAAGGGGAGGGCCCAGAAGCCCCCGAGAGTGCCAGAGAAAGATGTGGTCTTGGCGCCTCCTTCGGAACATATCTGTGAGCCGTTTTTATGGCCCACGGACTTCGCCGAGGTGAACTCTCTTCTTGATTTTCTGGCCTTGCTTTTTTTTCTGTATTTTTTGTGGCCCCTTTGTTGACTTTTTTCTTTATCCATTTTCAGAGGAACGATATGCTCTCCAAGCTCGTCGCCGTCGAACTCTCCAAAGCGTCCAATGACTATGCCGAGATGCAGAGGAAGTTGGCGGCTGCTTGTCATCGGGCCGGACAGGCTGAGGCTAACTTTGAGAAGGCCAGAGCTGCTAGGATTTCGGCCCAGGATGAAGCTCAGTTTGCCAAAAACCAGCTCGTCATCCAGCGAGAGCAGACGAAGCGGAGCGATGCTGCTGCCGTGGTTGCCCAAGGGGAGGCTCTCCGTGTTTACACGGAGAAACTCTTTTTGAGCAGCCAGTTCTCGGCCTTTGTCGGTAGCCTGGTAAGGCTAATTGCCGATAAGGGCGAGCAGGGGGCCGACGTCGTGCTGCCTCTGTACAGCCGAGAGATAGCAGCTCGGCTTCAGAATCTGCCGCTCCTTGAGGAGCTCGCTTCATCCTCGGTCCTGCTTTCTGCAGACCGAGTCCGGAGTTGTCGAGCTGATCGGGACGAGAACCTGGAGGCTATCTTTGCCTCCGTGGGACCCGTTTCACCCGCTTCGACTTACAACGGAGAGGGTGAGGCCGAGCCGCTGGAGCTGGAGGCCGAAGTCGAGCGGGCCGGGCATCCGGAGAAGGAGGCCGATCAGGAGGCGGAGGCGAGGCCGGCAGGAGACGAGGCCGGGGCTGAGGTAGTTCAGGAGAAAGAAGCTGAACCAGACCAAGGAGCCGGAGACGAAGCTGGCGAAGTATGATTTCGTCTCCCTTCTCTTAGTCTAGTTTCTTCCTTGTAAAATGGCCTTGAAGCCCCCCTAGTGTAAAAAATTTTCCTTGTGAATGAAAAATTCTCTACACTTGTCTTCGTATAGCTTTTCGTACTCGCCTTTATTCCTGTAGTATTTTACTATCTGCTCGGTACATCTGCCGAACTAATATAGCTGCTTTGTACTCAAGGAGATGGAGATACTTCACTGGAAACGGCTGTACTCTTCGGCTTTAGACGAAGCTGAGAAAAGAGCTATAGCCGATCAGACGAAGAATGACGAGCTTCTGGCTCGTTTAGTGAAGCTGGAGGCCGATAATAAGGACTTAGAGTCCGATAAGAAGGATCTGGAGGCCGAGCTGAATACGACCATTGCTGAGAGGACTGCGTACGAGGATTACATCCGTGTGCGCGGGGGCTTGACCATATCAGATGTTCAGAGTCGAGTTGACGAACTGTGGGAGGAATATCATGTACTCCGGAGGAACAATGCGCTGGAGAGCTCGGCTTGCCAACAAGTTGTGAAATCATTACGGCGCTGGGCTTCTCAGTACGACATTGTTCTTTCTCGGCGCCCCTCCATAGAAAGATTCATTCGGCATATCGTGGCAACAGATGCTCGCACTCCAGATCAAACCTCTGGTTCCCTTGTTCAAAATCCTACTCCCAGTCAACAACGAACTCCGGAACAGCCGGAAACGTCAAGACGAGAACGGGCTCAGGAGCAACCGGAATCGTCAAGACAGGGACGGACTGAAATTCGCCGAGGAGTTGTGACTATGAGCGAGCACGATCAGCAGATGCTTATTGCAGAGACTCTTCATCGCCGAGGTGTTAGGACTTCTCGGGCTCGGGGAAGAGGCGTTGGGTCGAGGATAGCATCTCGTCGACCTGCTTATTCTTCATCTGCTCGGAACAACCGAACTCGGCTTCCAGAGGGTTTTGCAGATAGGTGGCTTAACTTCAGCAACCCTGGACAGTAGAATAGTCCTTTGTAATAGCGTAACGCCATTTTGTAGGGTAGCGGAGTTGTATGCCGAACAAGATTTGAAAAATGAAATTTTGTTTTCGCTTCTAACACTGTATTTACAGCTTAGCGAAAAAATTTCATCATACTTGTCCTCGGTCTTATGAAGTAAACTTCTTTGACCGGACTTGGTCCTTGGTCTTATGAAGTAGACTTCTTTGACCGGACTCGTCTTTGGTCCGATGAAATAAACATCTTTGACCGGACTCGTCTTTGGTCTGATGAAATAAACATCTTTGACCGGACTCGTCTTTGGTCTGATGAAATAAACATCTTTGACCGGACTCGTCTTTGGTCCGATGAAATAAACATCTTTGACCGGACTCGTCTTTGTGTTCTAATTTGGCGATTTTTGTCGCCGGGATCGAACTTTCCCTTGTCCTAATTCGGCGAGTTTTATCGCGTGGATCGGACTTTCCCAGTTAACCGAAGTGGTCTTATGCAGTAAACCTCTTTGACCAGACATGGTCGTCCCCGGTCTTATGAGGTAAACTTCTTTGACCGAACTTGGTCGTCCTAATTCGGCGAGGTTTATCGCGTGGATCGGACTTTCCCTTATTGCAGTTCGTTTCAGACGAAGTGCTTGTTAAGCTGAATTGCGGTCTTGTATCCTCTTTGGAAGCTTGGACTCACAATCGTTGGCTTATTGCAGTTCGTTTCAGACGGACTGCTTGTTAAGCTGACTTGTGGTCTTATATCCTCCTTAGAAGCTTGGACTCACAATAGTCTTTAATAATCGATCTAAAAAGGGGATCAGTCTTTAAAGAACGATATACCTTGGTACCATTTGTAAGAGACGACAAGCACATAGAGACAAAACACAGAGAGAAAAAATGAAAAAGACGAAAGAAAAAACTTTAAACTTTTTATAAAACGACAAGTAAAAAGTACAAGTAAAAACAAACAAATAAAAACATGTACCCCTATGACCGAACTAGACACAAGACAGACTGACCGGACTTTGTCTCTTACAAGTGGAACTTCTTGAGGTTGGAGACGTGCCATGTTCGGGGTACTTGTTCTCCTGACATGTGAGTCAATTTATAAGACCCTTTGCCGAGGACTTCTGACACCCGATACGGACCCTCCCATGTGGGTTCGAGTTTGCCCAGCTTTTCTGCTCGGCTTACTTCGTTGTTTCTCAAGACGAGATCTCCCACTTGAAATTGAAGCTTTTTCACCCTTTGGTTATAATACCGGGCTACTTGCTCCTTATACTTGGCTGCTTTTATGCACGCCAATTCTCTTCTTTCTTCGGCGAGATCTAGTTCGGCTCTCAGTCCGTCGTCATTCATTTCTGAGGAGAAATTTAGAGTTCGGGGACTGGGTACACCGATCTCCACCGGAATTACGGCTTCAGTGCCGTACACCAGACTATACGGGGTTTCACCGTTGGAGGTTTTGGGTGTAGTTCGGTAGGACCACAGGACTTGAGGGAGATTTTCTACCTATTGTCCTTTGGCTTGTTCTAACCGAGCTTTTAACCCTTTCACCAGAATCCGGTTCGTTACTTCCGTTTGTCCGTTTGCTTGGGGATGGGAGACCGAAGTGAACCGCTGTTGAATGTTCAGCTCTTGGCACCAATTCTTGAACTTCTTGTCGGTGAACTGAGTCCCATTATCCGAGATGAGGATGTGGGGTATGCCAAATCGGCACACTATGTTCTTCCAGACGAAGTCCAATGCCTTTGAGCTCGTTATCGTAGCTAATGGTTCAGCCTCCACCCACTTCGTGAAGTAGTCCACGGCAACGATAAGGAATTTCATTTGCCGAGGAGCTTGAGGAAGTGGTCCCACTATGTCTATGCCCCATTGCATGAAAGGCCAAGGGCTTTGCATAGTGTATAGATCGGTCTGCGGCATCCTTGGGACATTTGCATGAATTTGGCACTTCGTACACTTCTTGACGAGCTGCACTGCCTCTTGTACCATGGTTGGCCAATAATATCCCCATCTCAGAACTTTTTTAGCTAAAGCTCTGGCTCCGATGTGGCTACCGCACGATCCTTCATGAACTTCTCTGAGGATGTAGTCCGTCTCTTCTGGTCCTACGCACCGCAATAACGGCTGGAGGTAAGACTTTCTAAAGAGGACTCCTTCATGAAGTTCGTACCGAAGTGCTCGGCACGTAATCTTCCGAGCTTCTCTCTTATCCTCGGGCAATTGTCCTTGATCCAGATACTGCAAGATCGGCGTCATCCAGTTCGGCGAGCTGGATACTGAATGTACCTCGGCTTCATCAATGCTTCGATGCATTAATTCTTCCGCCTTTGAGCTCGGATCTGAGGCCAACTTACTTAAGGTATCTGCTCGGCTATTTTCCGCTCTGGGAATGCGGATTATCCGAAAATAGGAGAAACTTCGGCTGATGCTTTGCGCTTTGTCCAAATACTTCTTCATTCTCTCGTCACGAGCTTCACTTGTACCCAACATGTGATTTACTATGACTTGTGAATCACAATGGACTTTGAGAGATTTGACGAGCAGACTTTGCGCTAACTGGAGTCCGGCCAGGAGGGCTTCGTACTCGGCTTCATTATTAGTAGTGGGGAATAGGAACCGAAGTGAGTAGGTTACCTCGTGTCCGTCGGGAGCGACAAGTAAAATACCAGCTCCACTTCCCATCTTGTTTGAAGCTCCATCTACGAATCCGCTCCAGCAGTCCGGCGGCTCTACTTCGGATTCCAAGGGCTGTGCTAGTTCGGCATTGGCAGAATTCTTCTGTTCGGCAATAACAGGAATTGCTTGATCGAACTTTGCTTCCGCAAGAAAATCTGCCAAGGCTTGTCCCTTGATGGCTTTCCGAGGTAGATATTCAATTGTGTGCTCTCCCAACTCTATAGCCCACTTGGCGATTCTGCCTGATGCTTCTGGTTTGGTCAACACTTGCCGAAGTGGCAGATCAGTTAGGACGCATACCTTGTGAGCATAGAAGTATGGCCGCAGTCTCCTTGCTGCATTTACTAATGCCAGAGCAATTTTTTCCAGAGGTTGATACCTTGTTTCTGGACCTCTTAATGCTCGGCTTGTAAAGTAGATGGGAAGCTGCTTTAGGCCTTCTTCTCGTACAAGCACCGCGCTGATGGTTTGATCCGATGCCGCTAAGTATAAGAATATTACTTCGGCTTCGGTTGGAGCAGAGAGAATAGGAAGCTCGGCTAGATAACTTTTGAGCTCGTCAAAGGCCTTTTTCTGCTCGGCTCCCCACTCGAACTTTGGTGCCTTTTTCAACACCTTGAAGAACGGCAGTTGCTTTTCGGCTGCTTGGGAAAGGAATCGATTCAGTGCGGCTAGACATCCGGTTAGCCTTTGCACGTCATGTATGGACTTCGGCATCGCCATGTTCTGAACGACTTGAACTTTTGAGGGGTTTGCCTTGAGTCCGTCCTTTGAAACCCAACAACCCAGAAACTTTCCCGAATCTACCAAAAAGGTACACTTTTGGGGATTAAGTTTGAGGTTGGCTTTCTTGAGCACGTTGAGAGTGGACTTGAGGTTGTGCTCGTACTCCGAAGTGCTTTTGCTTTTGACGACTATATCGTCAACATACACTTCGACCTCCTTTCCAATCAGGTGCCGAAAAAGCTTGTCTACCATCCTTTGATAAGTGGCTCCGGCATTCTTTAAACCGAATGGCATCTTTTTATAAGCGAAAATGCCGAAATCAGTAATGAAGGCCGTTTTTGAAGCGTCAATCTCATCCATTAAAACTTGATGGTATCCTTTGTACAGATCAAGAAAACAAAAAATTTCAAAGCCTATCAAAGCTTCTACTTTTTTATCTATGTTCGGAAGGGGATAGCAATCTTTGGGACAGTGCTTATTTAGATCGGTGAAATCTATGCACATCCGCCATCCTCCTTCCTTTTTCTTGATCATGACAGGATTGGCCACCCACGAAGGATACTTCACTTCGAATAACACATCCGCCTTCAATAATTGACGGACTTCGTCATGGATGACTTGACTTCGTTCTGCCGCAAAGAGTCTTTGCTTCTGTTTTATCGGCCGGACTGAAGGATCAATATTTAACCGATGAGTGATTACCTCGGGGGGCACTCCGGTCATGTCCAACGGAGACCATGCAAAGACGTCTTTATACTCCTTGAGGAGCTGGATGGTTTTTTTCCCGAAGTAGGGGCGTTCCCGCGAAGCCGATCTTAACCGTTCTGGATGGATCGTCTTCGTACAGCTGAACTGTCATCGAGTTCGGCTCCGGTATGACTTCGGTCATCGCCTCTGACTCCGGCTGCTGTGATTGCTATGCTTGGTGGTGCCGATCTGACTGCTCGGCACTTCTAAGCGCAATTTGCAGACATTCCTTTGCTCTCTTTTGGTCACCTCGGATGACCGCTATCCCTCCTTTAGTAGGGATCTTGATGGTGAGGTGATAGGTGGAGCAAACGGCCCGAACTGTGTTGAGCCAGTCTCTTCCCAGGATGACGTTGTACGGGGACCGAGCTTTCACCACGAAAAACTCAATCATCGTACTGGAGCTAGTAGGCGCTTTCCCCACCGTGATCGGAAGGCTGATAATACCTTCAGGGCGGGTGTCCTCCTGGGTGAAGCTCTTCAGGGGAAGCGGAGCCGGACTGAGCCGAGCTGGGTCCACTTCTAGTTTGTCGAAGCACTCTTTAAAAAGAATGCTAACCGACGCTCCTGTATCCACAAACACCCTGTGGATCAGTTTGTTTGCCACTCCGGCTTGGATGACAATGGCGTCTTGGTGAGGAGAGATGGCCGGGACGGGATCAGCAGCCGAGAACGTAATCACTTCGTCCTGCTTCAGCCTTTTATGCGTTGGCTCCTCTCGATTGGAGCCTCTGCGTTCTGACTTTAGGGACGACTTGGTCTTCCCGGCAGGGAGCGCGTCAATAGTCTGGATTACTCCATCATATTGCGGCTCGTCATCGTCTTCGGGATCCGGCTGCCTTTTCGGATCCTGAGGAGCGCAGTTCGCACCACTCTGCTTTTTATTCTTCTTTGGCTGCTTACTTCGGTATTTTTTCAATGTCCCTGCCTTCACAAGAACATCGATACCTGCAGCCAAGTTTCTGCACTCCTCGGTATCGTGACCGTGGTCTTGATGGTAGGAGCAGTAGTTATCCTGGGGTCGGCGCGCGGCTGATTTCGTCATCCGCTTTGGCTTTTCGAACAGGTCAGAGTGCAGTTCGAAAATTTCCGCTCTCGGCTTGTTCAGCGGTACGAACTGAGCGGGCGACTTCTCGGGATTGAGACGAGGTCCCAATCTGTCTTGCACCGGAGCCCTTTGAATTCTTTCAAATGGAGTCCGGCGAGGATGCCCCTGATCGCTATGATCGGGCTTCCTTCTGTCTCCTCGGGTCGATGAGCTGTCTAACGACCGTTTGCGACGGTCTGCCTCATCGGCCCGGGAGTACTGGTCCGCAATGTCCCACATTTCCTGAGCTGTCTGCGGACCGCACTCAACGAGCTTCCTGTAGAGAGCTCCGGGCAAGATTCCATTTTGGAATGCCGAGATGACAAGCAGATCGTTGAGATCGTCTACTTGCAGGCATTCCTTGTGGAATCTTGTCATAAAGTCGCTGATTTTTTCGTCGCGACCTTGACGAATGGAAAGCAGCTGAGCCGAAGTGATTCGGGCTTCCGCTTTCTGAAAGAACCTCCTGTGGAAGGCATCCATTAGATCTCGGTAAGATCTGATGCTGCCCTGGGGGAGGCTATCGAACCACCTTCTCGCGTTCCCGATGAGCAGCTCGGGAAACAGCTTGCACATGTGGACCTCGTTGAGACCCTGGTTCGCCATGTTATATTGATAGCGCCCCAAGAAATCGTGAGGGTCCACGAGCCCGTCGTAAGTCATCGACGGAGTTCGGTAGTTCTGTGGTAGGGGAGTTCGGGTGATGTCGTCCGAGAACGGAGTCTTCAGTGCTCCGTACACGGCGAATCCGATATCTCGTCGGTATGGAGGAGATTGAGTTCTCCTGTGATTCCGGTACCGAGGAGGAGCTGGAATATGTGGGGGACGGGGATTCTTTCTCCTGGGAGATGCGACACTACTGCGGTAGTGACTTTCTTGTGCGGAGGGAGAAGGAGAATCCGTCGTTTTCGTCTCCGGCGGCTTTTGGCTTTTTCGCAGGAAGGTTAAGAATTCCTCCTGCTTTTCAGCCAAAAACTGCTTGACAGCCTCATTCAAATCGGGCTGCTGGGAAGACTCAGTGGGACGGTTTTTGGAGCGGCTTGTTCCTTCGCCATGAGAACTGGTGGTGGATTTATCCCTAGGCTGTTTTCCCGACCTATGGGATGGATTGGCTTCCTCCTGGTTCTCACGGGCTGGAATACGGGTATTCTGCGATCTGGTATGCATTTTTTGGGTGGAAAAAATGGATCAAAAATTCGCTTTATCACAAATTTTGTTCTCTGCTTCCCACAGACGGCGCCAGTGATGAATCCGCGAATTATTGATGATGATGAATGCTCGTAAAAATAAATTACGACACGGTGAATTTACGTGGTTCGATTTACTGAGGTAAATCTACGTCCACGGGAAGAAGGGAGGGCAAGATTGTATTGCTTGATCTGGGATTACAGCTTACAACACAGACTTGCTATATGATTTTATCTCTAGAGAGCTTAACCCTTTTCTATCTGATCTAAGTTCTATTTATACATTGAACTAAGATCGTGGTTTGCAGCCCCACTAACAAGATCGTGGGTGAGCAATAACTGCTCAATAACTGCTTCATACCACTAAATAGATCGTGGGTATAGTGGAGGTCGTGGAGGCCTTTCATGAGTCCACTAACTCCTAGTTCGGTCGAATGCTGAGACCGGGCTGCTGGACTTTACCGATCAGCTCTTGCCGATCTGAGAGGAGAGCTTGACTGATCGGCTTTTACCGAGCTGTAGGCTGAGTCCGAACTCTTTGGTCGTGCCGAACTCTTTGGTGCCGAACAGATGATGGGCCGTCACTGTTATTGGGCTTGCCATTAGGGTTTAGTTCGTACCCCATCAATGTTCATCCAAAACATTGATCCCAGATTTTCAGCCGCAATCGCACTTTGATTACATTAATATTACGAAATTTAACCACAGCAACAATAATTTTTACACACCACTTTATTTTTCCAATTCATCATTTTCTATTAATCTTTAATTTCACATACTTATTGAATTTGATATATATATATATATATAGGGTCATGATCTATGGCAAACACCTCTTAACCATATAACTAGAGAACAAATAATAGCCACAAGATCAAAAAAATCAAGGGCTAGTATTAATTTTTGAATTTAATGAGATATTAGTTCTCTCAATCACAAATTTACTCCACAATAATAAGGCGGGGGTATAATGGTCATTGCACATCCAAAATTAGATTACATCATTGGCATTTGAAAAAGAAACCGCATTCTTCTCTCCTCCTCCTCTTCCTTCTTCTGCAAAATAGTTCTCAGCTCTCCTACCGCCGATTCGTCCGATTGAAGAGGAATTCGATTGGAAATTATCAATATTTTCGCGATTCAAGTGACTCTCTTTCCCCGACGAAGGAATCTGCATCGGTGTCTCCAATCATCACTCTTCCAGCGGCCAACAACACCGCCACCGTCAACAAGGCGGCGGCGGCGCTCCGGAAGGAGCTCATCGCGGTGATCAAGGAGAAGAAGGAGGCGATGGCCAAGGGCGGGCCGCTCTACGACATCTTGTCGCACATGATCGTGGCATCTGACCCCGAGCGGGAACACACAGATCTATGGTATAATTTAGCCTGCATTTCCCAATTTATCTTCTGTTTTTCTTAGTTTTGATTTCCTTTAATTAGGGAATTAACATTAGGTGATAAGCTATCGTTGCAATTTTTATGATGGGATGTAGTGTAGTATTTGAATTTTGTGAGATTTTAGCTATGCATTTCAAATGTAGCCCCTTTCTGTTTCTTCTTGCTCTGATCTAATTATAATATCAATGTTGAATTGTCCCAAAAATAATCATGCTAAGAGTGAAGAGTGAAGTAAAATCATGCTAAGAGTGATGTGTTTTGTAAACAAGAGTGAAGTAAAATCAGAACAAGAGTGATGTGTTTTGTGAACAAGAGTGAAGTAAAATCAGAACAAGAGTGAAGTGAAATCAGAACAAGAGTGATGTATTTTGTGAACAAGAGTGAAGTGAAATCAGAACAAGAGTGATGTGGTTTGTGAACAAGAGTGAAGTAAAATCAGAACAAGAGTGATGTTTTGTAAACAAGAGTGAAGTAAAATCACAATAAGAGTGATGTGTTTTGTGAACAAGAGTGAAGTAAAATCATAATAAGAGTGATGTGTTTTGTGAACAAGAGTGAAGTAAAATCAGAACAAGAGTGATGTGTTTTGTGAACAAGAGTGGAGTAAAATCAGAACAAGAGTGATGTTTTGTAAACAAGAGTGAAGTAAAATCAGAACAAGAGTAATGTGTTTTGTGAACAAGAGTAAAGTAAAATCAGAACAAGAGTGAAGTGAAATCAGAACAAGAGTGATGTGTTTTGTGAACAAGAGTGAAGTGAAATCAGAACAAGAGTGATGTGTTTTGTGAACAAGAGTGAAGTGAAATCAGAACAAGAGTGATGTGTTTTGTGAACAAGAGTGAAGTAAAATCAGAACAAGAGTGAAGTGAAATCAGAACAAGAGTGATGTGTTTTGTGAACAAGAGTGAAGTGAAATCAGAACAAGAGTGATGTGTTTTGTGAACAAGAGTGAAGTGAAATCAGAACAAGAGTGATGTGTTTTGTGAACAAGAGTGAAGTAAAATCAGAACAAGAGTGATGTTTTGTAAACAAGAGTGAAGTAAAATCACAAGATACATCAGTAACATTAAACGTAGACGGAAACTAACTATATCGAAGACGAATCTTAGAGCCTACAGCCACCGCGCCCCGCTCTTGTTCAGAAACTCCGCTTCTCTTCTACGGCAGCTCATCGTTGCGTCTCCTTACCCGCCGACGCTGATTCCGGTGAGTCCGACGTAGAGGTAGGTTTTGATTTGGGGTTTTTTCAGCATTGGCGCGACGATTGAATCCGCCAACAGCCCCTCCGCCCCGATCGCCTTTGCCAGCTCCCCCACCGCCGCCAGTATCCTCTCCGGCGCCACCCCCAGTTCAGAATTACGATTTGGAAGAAGAAAGGATCGCAGATTTGGAAGATTTCGCGTAATTTGATCGCATGTTTTAATTCAGAAAGTAATTTCCAAAAATACCCTCAGCATATTTTATTTTATTAAAATTAATAATATTTGTTCCATTAAGATGTGTGGCTGAGATTTGTTCTCTAGTTATACCCTTAAAAATAGTTATATCTTGATCACTATATATATATATATATATATATATGGTAGTGATCTATGACAAACACCCTTTAACCAAATAACTAGAGAACAAATTATAGCCATACGATCAAAAAAATCAAGGGTTAGTATTAATTTTTGAATTTAAGGAGATATTAGTTCCATTAATCATAAATTTACTCTATAATAAAAATGCAGGGGTATTATGGTCAAAAGTAAAGATCTGTGGTAAATGGCCACTCAATTGAATGAAAGTCTACGTCTACGAATTGCCACCGAAATTCAACTCCGACTGGCTAGCAAACAAGCGGTACAACAGCCATCTATTCGCGGCGGAGGTGGCCATCCACCGAGTCTTGTTGAGCAGTGATATTCGCACGTTCGAGCCATGGGAGGCCGACTTTTTCTTCGTCCCCGTTTATGTCTCCTGCAACTTCAGCACCGTCAATGGCTTCCCCGCCATTGGCCACGCCCACTCCCTCATCTCCGCCGCTATTGATCTTGTTAATTGCATTTCTAGAGAGAGAGAGAGAGGCGCACGATTCCATCTTGCGGGCGGTGTGGCGGTGGTAGCGTTTGATTTTGGCGGGGGCTGCTGCTCCGCCTCCTGCTCGTTGCCCGACGCTCCTTCGATGTGCTCGCTGCCGGAGCCGCTTTCCAATAAATCCTCTTTAGCTTTCGCCATCGCGGTGGCTGATTCTTCCTTCTGCTTTTTTCTCAGAATCAGTCAGCCATTGTTTTCAATTGCAACAAAATCAGAGGAGATCGATAGTGTAGAAGCTCTTACTGGGAGAATTGGAGAGAACATGTTGAAAGGGCTGATGAGAAATTGATGAAGATTAGGAAAACCAGAAACATTTTTCAGGTTCAGCGTGGTAGAGATATTTGGATGGGCTCATTTGTTTGGTGATATGTTTTGAATTTTGATCTCAGATATATGTACTATATATATTAATTGACACATGTTTTAAAGATTGCATTACTGGATTTGTATTTCATATACATTATATCCTTGATTGGTGATTAATAAAAAAGAGTTGGTCTCTGAATTCTGCAAAAAATTTCACCTTTGACATTTTGCATCCGTGTTTTTTTGTTAATAAGAGTGAAGTAAAATCATAATAAGAGTGATGTGTTTTGTGAATAAGAGTGAAGCGATATCATAATAAGAGTGATGTGTTTTGTGAACAAGAGTGAAGTAAAATCATAATACGAGTGATGTGTTTTGTGAACAAGAGTGAAGTAAAATCATAATAAGAATGATGTGTTTTGTGAGCAAGAGTGAAGTAAAATCATAATAAGAGTGATGTGTTTTGTGAACAAGAGTGATAAGGCTCGTTTCATGCATTGTTTTTTGGTAATATTACATGCTTTTTGGGGGAGATAATGCGCAAATTTGAGCTTAAGTGTGCAGATATTTGCTGGGTCAAGTAGATGCTGCAAATTGACCGAACAGATGCAAAATGAGCAGAAAAGGAGTAAAAAGTGTCAAACATCTGCTAGGTCAAGGAGAATTATCATGAGAGCAGGTGTGTGAAAAATCTGCCGGACCCAGGAACGCACACAAATTACCCGGGGCGGGGAAAATGGAGTAGAGCAGATTTAAAAGATCCTATTTTAAGGGTACAAACGTCAAATCATGAAGAGCATACCCTAGGGATTCGAGCTTGAAGCCTCCCTATATAAAGGGACCAACATGAATGAAGAAAAGGAGCGCTTAACGCTATGGTAGTTTAGGTAGGGAGCTCTCGGTAGCGCTTAGCGCTATGGTAGTTTAGGTAGGGAGCTCTCGGTAGCGCTTAACGCTACCGTTCTCGTAGTTTAGGTAGGAAACTCTCATAGGCGCTTAACGCCACTGCTCTCTTAGCTTAGTTTAGTTTAGTTGCTGATTTCTTAGCTTAGTTCAATGGTTTCGACGGTGGAATTGACGACTCCGACGTTGGATCCTTGCTTTCTTTACCGCTTTTGAGACGATGTAGTTGGATCTCGAGTTTCATCGGAGGAATTGACGACTCCGCCTTTGGATCTCGACCTATTTCTGGTTTTATGAAGCTTTGGTGTTTATTTTCATGTTGATGATGCTATTTACTTATGTTTCTTGGATGCTTTTCGCAATTGATGGCTTAGATGTTTAGATCCATGATGTTTACATGATTTCCAGTAGTTTAGAGGTAGAGGTCTAGTGATTCTCGTGCTCGATTCTGAGATCTGTTAGTTTAGGTGATGCATGCAAGGTTAATTTGTGTTTATTCTGTTTTCTGCTTGATCCAGGAGAGTAGATCTGGCAGTTCTAGCTTGAATTTCGTGTTTACGTTTCATTTTCGATGTTGGATTGTGGTGGATCTGAATCTGTGCTGGTGGATTTGAAGTTCTCTGTTTCTATTCTGCATGATTATGGCTGTTTACTATTCGATCTCGCATCTGCTAGACCCAGTAGCGTAGATCTATTAGTTTAGGCTTTAATTTCATGTTTAAATTTAGATCTGAGATTGCTCTGTTTTCATGGTGTTTAATGCTCTGTTTTGTTATGTATTTCTCGTTAAATTCATGAAGAAGATGAAGTTTGCTGGTAGTTAGAATCAGATCTACTTTAGTTTGTTAGTTGCAGCTTTCTTGTCAGTAGCTATTAAGGGAAATCTGTTCTGCTGCTTTTCTTACGATCTGTTGTCTGGCTGTTTTAGGAAACTTATTTGCTTGACCCAGGAAACTTATTTGCTTGACCCAGGAAATTTGGTGAATGAACTAGAGTTAATTTTCTGTTTCAAATCATGATTGCAATTACATTTGAAGCACATTCAGTTCTCTGGATCTAGTAGATAGAATAGATTAGGTTTAATTTCCCAGGTCTAGGAGTTAAAACTCAACCCTCTCGTTGCGTGGCAGCAGCCGATCACTTTTCTGAATGTGTCGTAGAAACAATCTCGAGTAGGTCCCTAGTCTCAGTGGTTCGACCCCGCTCTTGCCGCTTATACTTCGTAATATTTGTTGCATTAGTGGGAAAATTATAAATCTTGTTGAAAGGAGGAACACGTGCACACGACACACGTGCAAAAATCCTCTCTTCAAATGGCGCCGTTACCGGGGACTATGGCGTTATCTACTTGATTTTGTTTCTATGACACTGTAAATAGCTTTCGGCTTTCTTTAATTTTCTGTTTTTGATCATTTTCTTTTGTTTAGGCATGACTTCTTATCCAAGGCGGTCTCCAAGGTTGAAAAAAAAAATCAAGGGCTGAAGTGGAGAAGGAAAGCTCTCCTAATACATGTGGCTGAAAGAATGCCAGTGGGGGCAGGGAGTTTTCTTGTTCTTTCAATTTTATGATTATTGGTTGCATATATAATCATTGGATAGTTTAGAAGCTCATTTTGTAAATACTTTTAGTTGAGTTTTAATTTTTGTAAATAGTTTTCTAAAAAAAAAATTTTCAAAAACATTTTAAAAAATCAGAAAATTACAAAAAGATTTTATGTTTTAAAGAAAAAAAAAATTTAAAAATAAAAAAATAAAAAAAATAGTTTTTAGGGATAATTCGGAGTTACGCATAGTGGAAGAAATTCCACTATGCATGCACCTTATTATTGCCTAGGTCAGTTTGCTAAGTACTCTTTGGGAATCTGTTGGGTCAGGTAGATAGGAAGGAATTTGAAAATTTTTGGACTGAACCAGTTTACTCCCAAGAATACTTGAGCAAAAGTTGTACATAGTGTGAATATGTTTTTTCTGAAATTCCTTATTAAAATCCAAACAAAGAAAAAAATTTAATCCCAAAAATATTTTCAAAATTCTAAGTAAATCTAGGAAAGAAGTTTATAAATGAAAAAAATTTGGATCTTACATCCACTTGACCAGTTTGCTAAGAATTTCAAGTTTTAGTTTTGTAGGTCAGGAAGAGAGTACAAGGGACCTCCAAGGAATTCCAAGGATGAAGCTCCCAATTCAGGAATTAAGGATGACGACTGCCTGACCCAGCAGAATGGCAAGTCAGAAACAGGGGAAACAGATGATTATGCTCAGCAGGGGGTGGCCAAACCTGCTCTACAAACTCCAGAACTATCAATGTTGATGTACCAGCAAGAGAGGACTAACCCCCATGACCAGCAAGAGGACCAAGAAGGCAAGCACCCCAGCACCCCCAGGAAGGCTGACTCTCAAAGGAGCCAGGGTCTGAATTGATCCACCACCCCCAGTAACCAAGTAATTTTTTTTTTGTGTTTTATTTTTGTTTTAGTTTTTAGTTTTCTTTAGTGAGCATACTAGGTTGTTGTTTTTGTGCCTTCTCCCACTTAGGCTTTGGCTTGGCCTAAGTGTGAGAAGTTTGTATGCCTAGTATGTTGTGTTTCTTGTGTTTTTCTTGCGTATCTTCTTACACTTAGCCCATTGCTTGGCCTAAGTGTGAGAAGATTGTTTTGCTTTTGTTCGTTGTGTTTTTGCCTTCTTACACTTAGCTCAATTCTTGGTCTAAGTGTGAGAAGTGTGTGTCTTGTTGTTTTTCTGTTTTTTGTTTTGTTTTGTCGCCACTAATTGGCCTGCTTTCCACTTCATAAGGATTGCTTGGGGACAAGCATAAATGAAGTGGGAGGGGGGAAGCAGTTAGTGCAGTTAGTGTCTTGTACATATTCTGTTAGGTCTAGGAGTTTGCAGATGTTTTTTTAGGTTCTGTGTTTGCTTAACTGGTATAATAGATAGCAAAAGCCCCTTAGGGAGAGTAATTGAAGAGAAAATACATGCTAATTTGTGAATCCTTTTCTCTTAATAAATCAAAGTCAGTTGGATGAAGTAAGAACGATAGAAAATGCCTAAATTTTAAGCTTACTGTGAAGCCCCTCTATAAGAGTGAGTTATAAGCCTAAACACTTTGAGCTAACAAAAAAAGGGGGACCGCCACTGAATGCTTAGGGATAAGAGTCTGACGGAGAAAAAAAAGGGTTTCTGGAGGTATAAGCTGGACGAAGTCCAGGAAAAGGAGGTATAAGCTGGACGAAGTCCAGGAAATGGAGGTATAAGCTGGACGAAGTCCAGGGGAGAAATAAACTAAAAATTCGGAGGTATAAGCTGGACGAAGTCCAGGGGGAAAAATATATATATAAAAGGGGGAATAGAAGAAAAAAAAAAGAAATCTAAGGGCAGGAAGCAATAGTAACCTGACCCAGGATTTAAAAGGAAAAAGGGGACTGTAGAAAGGAGAAACTCTCATAACCCGAAGCATCAGTGGTGTGTCATTGACTTAAGAGTGAATCGATCCTAACATCCCTGGTGAGGAATGAGTGATCAAGTGAATCCAACAGAAGATAAAATTTAAGGCTATCTTGACGAACTGACAGCTTGACTAGATAGAAGAAGGGAAGGGGAAGAATCTGAGGCTGTAAATGCTTGGATTGACCTTAAACTTGTGGGGATGGCTGCTAGGAAAAATACCAGCTTATGCGTTTATGTGTTTTTTTGTTTTTCTTTGTCAAATTGTTTTCCGTATGAGTGTTCGTGTCTGTTTTCTGTGTCCAAGTTTTCCTAGGTCTAGGAGTCTTAGTTTGGTTTTCTTTTCTTAGGGTCGGTTAAAAGGGGAACATGCATTGAAACTTGCCTTATTTCTTTTTTCTTGTCTTTCATGCTTGAGGACAAGCATGGTTTAAGTGTGAGCAAAGAGTGAAGTGAAATCATAATAAGAGTGATATGTTTTGTGAACAAGAGTGAAGTGCAATCATAATAAGAGTGATGTGTTTTGTGAACAAAAGTGAAGTAAAATCATAATAAGAGTGATGTGTTTTGTAAACAAGAGTGATGTGTTTTGTAAACAAGAGTGAAGTGAAATCATAATAAGAGTGATGTGTTTTGTGAACAAGAGTGAAGTAAAATCATAATAAGAGTGATGTGTTTTGTGAACAAGAGTGAAGTGAAATCATAATAAGAGTGATGTGTTTTGTGAACAAGAGTGAAGTGAAATCATAATAAGAGTGATGTGTTTTGTGAACAAGAGTGAAGTGAAATCATAATAAGAGTGATGTGTTTTGTGAACAAGAGTGAAGTAAAATCATAATAAGAGTGATGTGTTTTGTAAACAAGAGTGATGTATTTTGTAAACAAGAGTGAAGTGAAATCATAATAAGAGTGATGTGTTTTGTGAACAAGAGTGAAGTAAAATCATAATAAGAGTGATGTGTTTTGTGAACAAGAGTGAAGTGAAATCATAATAAGAGTGATGTGTTTTGTGAACAAGAGTGAAGTGAAATCATAATAAGAGTGATGTGTTTTGTGAACAAGAGTGAAGAAAAATCATAATAAGAGTGATGTGTTTTGTTGGCACATCAAATAGGAGTATTTAATTTCACCATGAATAATGTTCTCAACTTTCGTCATATTGGATGATTCCACTGCCTACGGCAAATTCAAGGGTTCATAGCCATTGGCAAATTATGTGAGTAGTATATACAATAGTAATTGTTAGCAAATTTGACAAATGGAATAATTAGTTTTAAGTTGAATCTCATGTATTTTTGTTAGTAATATGTTTGGAGTGATTGGATTGATAGAATGATTCTTCTAAGATAAGTTTATTTTTTGACAAACCTTGATTCAAGTTATACGTACAGAAAATGCCAATCAGTTGCTTAACAATCAATGCAAATTTACAACAAAAACATGAAGAAACACAAGATCAAAACATACAAATAATCCATTCAATCAAAGCTCATCCTCTTCCTCCTCATATACAATCACCTCTCTCTCCTTCTCCTCAAGATACCCATACTTCCTCATCACATACAACACCGCCCTAGTCATATTTCCGACGAACACCACCGCCATCAGCACCAGCCACAGGATCATCGACACCCTCGCCACGTGGTACCCGTGGAAGGCTCAGCAACGTCGGAGCTACGATCGACGTCGACAAGTGGTACCCGCAGTGTATCCACGATCCTACAATTATTTTATTTTAATTTAACTATCACCAAATCCACAATCTTAATCATTCTCTAATAATGCAAAATATTGAGAACAAACTTGTTTGATCCCCTCTAGATTTCAGAAAAAATTGTGCACCGGCGTCTACCGCCTTTTCGCCGGCGAGAGGTATGCCGTCATTAACCTCTGCAGCAGTTGGTCGGACACCTCCCATGTTTGAGCTCGGCGGCGGAGGCTGGGGAGAGAAGGAAGAGAGGGGAGAGGGAAAAGAGTGTGAATAGAAGCCCAATTTTTTCTGAAATTGGAGTTGGAAATTTGAAGGAGACGATGGAGTTGAATACAGATTCCAAAAATGCCCTTGTTAATTTGTTTTTATTTAAAACATGTAAAAATAGCTAAGCCATGTGATTAATTTGGAGTATTAAGATGTGTGGCTGAGATTTGTTCTCTAGTTATACACTTAATATTAGTTATACTTTGATCATCACCCTATATATATATATTTATATATATATATTTATATATATAGGGTCATGATCTATGGCAAACACCTCTTAACCATATAACTAGAGAACAAATAATAGCCACAAGATCAAAAAAATCAAGGGCTAGTATTAATTTTTGAATTTAATGAGATATTAGTTCCCTCAATCACAAATTTACTCCACAATAATAAGGCGGGGGTATAATGGTCATTGCACATCCAAAATTAGGTTACATCATTGGCATTTGAAAAAGAAACCGCTTTCTTCTCTTCTCCTCCTCTTCCTTCTTCTGCAAAATAGTTCTCAGCTCTCCTACCGCCGATTCGTCCGATTGAAGAGGAATTCGATTGGAAATTATCAATATTTTCGCGATTCAAGTGACTCTCTTTCCCCGACGAAGGAATCTGCATCGGTGTCTCCAATCATCACTCTTCCAGCGGCCAACAACACCGCCACCGTCAACAAGGCGGCGGCGGCGCTCCGGAAGGAGCTCATCGCGGTGATCAAGGAGAAGAAGGAGGCGATGGCCAAGGGCGGCCGCTCTACGACATCTTGTCGCACATGATCGTGGCATCTGACCCCGAGCGGGAACACACAGATCTATGATATGATTTAGCCTGCATTTCCCAATTTATCTTCTGTTTTTCTTAGTTTTGATTTCCTTTAATTAGGGAATTAACATTAGGTGATAAGCTATCGTTGCAATTTTTATGATGAGATGTAGTGTAGTATTTGAATTTTGTGAGATTTTAGCTATGCATTTCAGATGTAGCCCCTTTCTGTTTCTTCTTGCTCTGATCTAATTATAATATCAATGTTGAACCATTAATACATTAACACTACATTCATTGAACAATAATAATAAGAGTGATGTATTTTGTGAACAAGAGTGAAGTAAAGTCATAATAAGAGTGATGTGTTTTGTAAACAAGAGTGAAGTAAAATCGGAGTAAGAGTGATGTGTTTTGTAAACAGGAGTGAAGTAAAATCTGAATAAAAGTGATGTGTTTTGTAAACAAGAGTGAAGTAAAATCGGAGTAAGAGTGATGTGTTTTGTAAACAAGAGTGAAGTAAAATCAGAATAAAAGTGGTGTGTTTTGTAAACAAGAGTGAAGTGAAATCATGCTAAGAGTGATGCGTTTTGTAAACAAGAGTGAAGTAAGATCATGCTAAGAGTGATGTGTTTTGTGAATAAGAGTGAAGTAAAATCATGCTAAGAGTGATGTGTTTCGTTAACAAGAGTGAAGTAAAATCATAATAAGAGTGATGTGTTTTGTGAACAAGAGTGAAGTAAAATCATAATAAGAGTGATGTATTTTGTGAACAAGAGTGGAGTAAAGTCATAATAAGAGTGATGTGTTTTGTAAACAAGAGTGAAGTAAAATCATAATAAGAGTGATATGTTTTGTGAACAAGAGTGAAGTAAAGTCATAATAAGAGTGATGTGTTTTGTGAATAAGAGTGAAGTAAAATCATACTAAGATTGATGTGTTTTGTAAACAAGAGTGAAGTAAAATCATAATAAGAGTGATGTGTTTTGTTCTTTCCAAAGCACCCTTAAAATTTAATTTCAATCTTAAACAAATTCTCATCATTTGAAATTTCGAATCCAGATGTAATTGGCACACTTTTTCCATCAAGTAATTGATCTAAAAGTATGTACTCTTTTCGACAATATATAAGTTGGAAAATTGTTCAAATAGACGGTTTTTGACAAATCAAAACCTTTAAATATTGCATATGTCGTGATACAAGTAATACAAATCATAGTTATAATTAAATAATTTCTAAAGTATCATATAGAACAATGGATTACATATTACAGTATTGAAGTAAAATTTGAAGACTTGCTTCATAATCGCCATCTTCCTCCTAATCTCCATCACCGTCATGGCCATTTTCTTCGTGACGGAGACCCCTCAAGTTGCGACGGAGCCAGATTCGGCGAAGAAAGGGCAAATCCTGGTGTTTGGGGAATTATTCGGTGCGCTGAAGGAGCTGCCAAGGCCGATGTGGATCGTGATGCTGGTGACCGCTGAAGGAAACCGCTTAATTGATTTAATTCTCATAATATAATTTACAAAAATACCCTTAGTCTATTTTATATAATTAATATAAATAATATTTGTTCCATTAAGATGTGTGGCTGAGATTCGTTCTCTAGTTATACACTTAAGATTAGTTATATCTTGATCACTACCCTATATATATATAGAAATTAAATTATTAAATATTCGAAAAATACTTAATTGAGATTCCTAAAATTACATAAGTAAAAATTTTAAATTAGTAAATATAATTTAAATATCAAAGTTACATGACCTAAGACAAATAAACTTCATAACTTTAATCAGTAGAGTGCCAATTTTCTTCAATGAGAGCTACTAGGTTTATTTATAGATTAGTGAAGAATCCTACCAACAATAGGAATTGGATGTACTGTTACAACTTACAACACTTCTCTCTCTCTCTCTCTCCCCTGCAAAATGACTATTATTATGGGACAACATAGAATCACAGCCAAACTTATTTGCATGGTGCAATGGTAAAAACTAAGCACCTACAGCATGAAAGAATAAAGAATGGATGAGGTAAAATACACCTACAAGAATTTTCACCGTTTTGACGACACAGTCTTCCTACGCAGCCATTGATGCAGAGATTTCTTGGTCACCTTTAGCCTTTGAAGAATTACAGGTCTTCGTGTTGGAGATTCTGATGTTTCTGCCAAGCTACTCTTTTTGTCTACTTCAAAATTTAAACTCGGACTTGTAGGACTTCCCTCGTTATCTCTGTCACTCCCAGTTCTTGAACCAACTTCAATAACCTCAAGCGCCAAGTCATGTTTCAATAATCGAATCACAGCTTCCCCAACTCCACTATCATCTCTGCTGTCACGGTCACCGTGCCTCTGTTGCTCTAGTATGATCGACAAATCATCTTTTATTGATTTTCCTGCAAACACAATTATAGGTGAAATTATTGGTCTTGTTAATCTTGACTTCTAACAGCAGAAACAACAAACAATGAGGATGTCAACTTTATTTAGTCACTGTTGTTTCTCATATTTTGAAGAATCATTTTCAGATAGAGATTATGAAGGATATGAATGGTTTCAAAATCACCAATGGGGAGTATTGTATACGACATTGTTACCTGCAGCACACTTCTCTTTGATCTTTCGAATAACTGCAAGAACAACAATTCGAGCTTCCACCTGCCATTGTATCATAGAAAGCATGGTGAAATCGAGCAACATGTGTTTAATGATATATATAACCAGAGAGCAACTACTTTCAGCAGCATAAAATTGATTGAATACTACTACTATTTAAGTCATAACATCATTTTTGTGGATATGTTAAATTAACATCATTTTTGTGGACTCTGTACAGCTGTTCCACTACTAGTACAACTTAAGGATGTGTAAGTATACCTTGGTAAGACCTCGGAGGTCAATGAAGAGACTTTCAGCATTACTATCTTGCAAGTATTCTGTAACTTTCTCCAGCAGCAGGCTTTGACGCCCAAAATCTGTTATATGAGAAGCATATTGACCTTCACTTCGACGTTCGGTTTGCAACAAACCTTCGCACCAGTCTTCAATGAGTTGCTTCAGATGATGATCATTAGGTTTGTACCTTCAGAAGGTTGGTTGATGCACTGAAGATTAGGAACCGTGAATAAAATTTATCACCACATACCAAATCCTAATACACAAGGGCATTACTGAACAAATCAAAGTAAACCTCATCATGTTCATGATTGATACAAAAGATGAATACAACATTAAGAAATAAATCTCAGGTGTTCATACCCTGCTTTTCT
Source organism: Salvia splendens (assembly GCF_004379255.2). NCBI lineage: Eukaryota > Viridiplantae > Streptophyta > Magnoliopsida > Lamiales > Lamiaceae > Salvia > Salvia splendens. Next base: position 32,676,682 of record NC_056033.1, on the reverse strand, counting down.
CATTTGCTGATATATTGCAAGACACTGTTGTAGTCCCCGCAGTGAACCATCCACACTACGGGCTCTAAGAATAGTGTTGTAGGTCACCTGAAATTCAAATTTTTAGGTAAACTGCAACTGACAAATTAAAGGGAAGAGGAAATCAATCACGGTGAGATCCTCTACCATATTTGGTTTTATTTGATATTTCTTCATCTCTTTAAACAACTTAAATGCAAGCTTTGGCTTCTTCTGTTTTACACAGATCTGCAGTCGAAAAGTTAAAAAACTATAGAAAGCAAACCAGTTATTTTTAAAAGGGCAGAGTATTCAAGCATACTCTTCGAACCAGTATAGGGAGCTGGAATAGTTACTGAGATTATGCACCTTAATAGCTGTTGTATAGGCAATAACATCAGGTTGAACCCCACTTTCACGCATGGATGTCAAGATCTGCAAAGCAAGAAAAAAGGTCATCTCCTCTAACCTTATTAACTTCCACTGCCTATCGTGGAAAATTTACTCAATGATACAACTAGATATGAGTGAAACTCCAAAGCCCAAAATAAGCCTGTACAAAGAACTAACATTTCTCTTTTCACGGTTCACTTGTGATATAACCTTTTACCCATTTGCAGGATTATGGAATGGCAGGCAATACAATATAAGTATAACTTAGACTGTAGAGCTGAAATTCTAGACCTTGCAAGTCAGGATCCTTTTCATATGTTCCAAGTTACATACAAATGACATCATTATGATAATTTCTCATATACTACTATATCAGAAACGAACCAATATTTCAAATGCAGCAGAATTTATTATTCTATGCACAAATGTGATATGAAGCTTTTCAACACTGCCATATTATTATAGGCTGAGACAGACCTTAGAAAGTTAAGCATTATATGACAGGGAAAGTAGAACTGCTTACTTGTAAAGCACTCAGTACATTTCCTGAGTCTCCACAAACATCTATTAATATTGACCAGCTAATATGATTAGGAGTAAGGTTGAAAGTCTGCATTTCATCAAACAAATCTTTGGCACGGTAATAATCAGTCCCACAGGCTTTCATCATAATATTATAAGTCGAAGTAGTGGGTCGAAATGGAATTCTCATGGTTAAGTGTGAGGACAATGTAAGAGGAACTCCCATTTCAGTCATTTGGTCCACTGCTTCATTGTATGCACTATTAAGCTTATCACCACTGATAGTTTGTTGAGAACCCCTCTCTTTCCAGCATTGGAACAGCCGAAAAGCCCGATCAAATTGGCAAACCTCAACACAGGCATGAAGAAGGGTATTGAAACACTGGGTATTGGGTTGAGCACCAGCTTGAAGCATATCATCAAATAGTACAATTGCTTTCTCTACGAGACCAGCATTCGCACATGCACTGATCAATGATGACCAAGTAATTGTGTTGGGAACGATACCAGATAACAGCATATCTTCTTTGATTTCGAGTGCCTGTTTCCACATTTTGGCATCTGCAAAGACCTGAATATTAATGGGAAGAGGGGACACATTTAACCTTCTCACTCATAATTCCTTGGAACAGAGAACAATCGTAGTATTCAAGGATTTTTCTTGTAACGGAATGCATATAGTTGAATGCAATGGTGAATACTGCAAAAATGGCATCTATTTTAATTGCAATAATATTTGGCTATCACATCCTCACAAATTGGTAGTCTATTTATCATGAAAAAATGGAGTACAAGGAAAAATACATCACAAGCATTCCTCACAGGAGAATGCAATTAAATTTTGTACCCTAGCAGGACTAAAAAGGCCAAAATTTTAAAAACATATGAGTCAAAATTCAAGATTATACCTTAATGATCGTGCTATATGTGAAGTCATCCAGTTTCAATACACCTTTTGACTCCAACTCCTGTATCTGCTTATAAGTATCTTGGGCAAGCTCAACTTTTGCAGCAAGACAGCATGATTTGAGAAGTATGTTATGTGATGTAATATCAGACATCATACCAAGTGTCTACATTTTGCAATAACTTGAGTCAAAGAGCTGATATAGTATTTCAGCTATACGTTAAAAGAGAAGATAGTCAAGAAGTAAAGAGAGCAAGGAGGTTAAAATCCTGCATCTTGTTATTAACGAATCAAGTTCGGAAGAGTGCATGAAAGCAACAATGCCCATGGAGAGAAGAAAGATAGAGAGAACCTTACTTCCATGTTCTTGTAGATATCCAGCGTGTAGTTTAGATCATGGGAATTCACATTCATAAGACTGTTGAATACATATATGTTTGGGGTGATATTTGCAGCAAGTAAACCCTGGAGAAAAATCATTTAATACATCAGGCATCATTTATAGGTTATAACAACATAAGACGCCCAGGGGAATAATTATTAATCAGTACCAGTTAGACATAAATTGTGCATAAGAGAATTCCTGATAATATGACATTGACAGTTCATATTTACATAATTTGAACATTGTTCCAAGATAACTAATAAAGAGTAAAATACACCCTTATCATAAAGGTCCATACAGGACAAGCATAAGTACCTCATAAATGGCCCTTGACTTCAAGTAGTCACCACAAAGACCACATACATCTATTATAGTCCGGTGAGCGTGCATATTACGAGAACTTAATATTTGCTTTGATGCTTCGAAGGCTTCCAGTGCAGAACCCAAGTCCCGTTTCTTCCCAAATTCAAGAATTATTGAACAAAATAGCACTTCAGCATGGGGAAAATTCTGTGCATACCTGAGAAAGTTTGATCAAGTCTTAGGAGAGTTTGTTATTCAATTAAAGGTTGCCCTTAATCAATACCATTGAGTCCTGGGCCCTACGGCTTACTAAATATTAGTACAAAACATTTTATTCTGTGTAGGAATATATTAAATGCATTTAGCATGAAATGAGGTGACTGGTTTTGATCGAGGGTAGAAAAAATGGAATAGAAAACCATAAGAGAGAAGTAGCAACAAACAGGTTATGAGTTCATAGTAGGGAGTTAATAAAAGAAGATGGAAGAGAAGGCAGAAGATATTATCTTCCCAGCCAGACCAATCATCACAGATCTATCGTCTTTTACTTCTAATAAGCTTCACCTCAACACATATTTAACAGAAAATGATCTATTATAAACCAAAAAAGAGTTAAAGTAAACCTGATGGCTGCTGTAGGATCCCTCTTGGTGATGCAAAGTTTTATGACCTCAGATGGCTCCACCAGCTCTTTGATTATAAATTGAAATCCTGAACCAGATAAACACACACTTCTGGGATGTAAAAATCTTGCAATCAATCTGATCAGGCTCTCTAATTCCAAAAAAAATTGAATAATACTACTAATAATTATAAAAATGATTAAGCTCTCCAATCTATATATATAGTATATATATATATAGACACTTTTTTCTTGCAATTCAATGTAAACTGTTTCTGCTTAGGCCTATTGCCCGGAGCATTAATGGTGGGTCAGTTAGTTTCATAATTCCTCATCAAATTTGGGGGAGAATAAGCATGCTGATATTTACTGATGAGGTCATTTGCAGAATAACAACCATAAGGTACTTTACTGATACAGTGATACTACAATTTAGACAGTATAAAATACTAAATGCTAGAGTTGAGTGTCATACCAGCAAACATTTCTATCAAGCTCACGAGCCGATCCAGCTCACCGCATTTCAATAATCTCCGGCACTCTGCCTTCAACGACTCAATAGCAACTGCATCAAACAGCCCCGCCGGCTCGACGCCGAGCTTCTGAATGCCGCTGAACAGCGTACCAACAATACTATCGAGCTTTCCGTCACGAAGAAGTCTGACAACACCACGGGCTAAATGTTCCGAATTCAGCAAAGCTAGAAATTCCGACATGTTTACCCCCGATGCGACGACGCTCTCTGCTATCAAGAGAAAATCATCGAACTTGCCGTCCTCGGCGAGCTTGGATGCTAGCTTGGTGTAGTAAGCCAGGCTCTGGCGATTAGCCCAGCGCGAAGAGGAGAGAAGAGGAGAGGAAGCGGGAAATTGGGGCTTTTGCTTGGGGTTATGATTTGGTCTGGATTTGGTGGTGGTAGAGGTGGCGGAGTGATGGTGACGGCGGCGGTAGTTACCTGAAGGGGTGGCTGAGGGAGGGAGGACGGGGGCGGAGGCGAGGATCGATAGTGCGTCCCTCATTTCCTGGCCAACCGTTTTTTCGCCTTTTTCCAGTTGCCGGTACAAATATTAAGTCAAGTGATGGTATTATGGTTTATTAACTTTATTTTCACTTTTCGTTTTTCAGGATTGAATTCGAAAGGCGGACGCTTCATTTCTTCACGTAATGAGATAAATTCATATAAATATTACGAAAAAATACGATTCTTTTTAGGAGTATTAATTTATTCGTGAAACAACTCCAAAATATTTATGAAGTTATTTACAAGTAACATTTTCACATTTTTTCTTTTCTATATCTTGTTACCTCAACATAAATTTATTTTTTGTATTTGTTCATATGTATTAAAACTTATATTTATTCAAAATTATTACTCAATATGAAAAAGATTAATCCCCGTGTTTTATAGTAATTAAAAGCATACTTAAAATTACATTGAAGTTACAAATAAGCAGTACTGTTGACTGTTTTATAAAATTACTATAAAAATACTAGTGTATGTAGTATTTTTTAGCATGTCAAATGTTTATGGTTAATTTTGAAACACGTAGTATGCATATGAAAATATTTATGTTTATTACGGACTTTTTTAAAATTAGAAAAATAGTTTGGGCCAAAAATTTCTGAGTAGTGGGCCAAAAGTCGGACGAGGAAAATCCAATAGTAAGATAGTTCGTTGGGCCAGACTTTGTTCACAATACGCGTATTGCCCTTCCTACCCACACATAGTGTTTCTCCACCGCCGGCCGCCGCCGAGCTATCACTCAAATTTCTTCGACGCCAACAACTGCATTCGGTATCAATTGAAGCGAAAGCAATCTTCAAGGAGAAAAAATGCCTCCCAAGCAATCGAAAGCTGAAGTAGCGAAGAAGCAGAAGGCGGTCGAGGACAAAACTTTCGGATTGAAGAACAAAAACAAATCTAAGACTGTACAGAAGTACGTACAGTCTCTCAAGCAGTCCGGACAACCCAAACCCGACCCAAGCAAACTCCAAGCGCAGGTCAAATTATAGTATTCTAGTTTTCAGTTATCAACGATTGCTTCTATCGCTCCAAGTTGTGTGTGCAAATCGCAGTTGCTACCAGCCTCATTTTTCTTTTTCTTATTTTTTAAATTGACTAAAAATGTACAGAAGAAGAAAGAGGATGAGAAAGCTAGGGAGAAGGAGCTTGCTGAGCTGTTCAAAGTCGCTGTGAAACAGCCTAAAGTCCCTGTTGGTGAGTTTTTCTCTGAGATTTTATCTATTGACTTACTAGGAAGCTATTATTAGGAGTATGTATTTGGTCAGATGCTCTCTGATTTGTATGTCTTAATCCATGTTTTCAATCTTATTTACCAATTTGTTAGTGAGGGGCGATGTTTAATTTTTTGAGTCCTCCTGTGATTTGTTATTATTGTTTGCTTATACTCTTTATAATGCTGTCTTCAGGCGTTGATCCGAAGTCTATACTGTGCGAGCATTTCAAGTTGGGGCAATGTGCAAAAGGGTTCAAGTGCAAATTCTCCCATGACCTGAATGTGCAGAGGAAAGGAGAGAAGATTGATATCTATAGCGATACACGGGAGGAAGGTTGGCACTCTAATTGTCATTCCCTAGTAACTTCACTTCAAGTCTAACCCCAACCCAAAATTTAATGCATGCTTTTTTAATGTTTAATTTTTGCACCAAACAAAAAGAACAAGGAACCATGGAGGATTGGGATCAAGAAACATTGGAGAAGGTTGTCGCGTCCAAGAGCAATGAATACAACAAGAATAAGCCTACTGATATCGTAAGCATTTGTCTGTTAATGTTGTCTAATTCTGTTACTTATTGACATTGTTCAACTGGATTGTTGGTATGCTTCCTTTTCCTTTAATGGAGTTCTTAAGGGCATCCACAATGTGGATCACGTCCAGAGGGGGCGGGACCCTCGCAGAACGCGATGTGGGTGGGGTGGGGGTGGAGGCTAGCATCATGAAAGCAAGCAAATGGGGCAGGCTATCCTGCCATGCCCCTTCCCTCGGTCGAGACCATGAATTAGTAAAATATTATACTTTGTGGGATATAATCCTATACATTAGAGAAGTTTTTATAAGTTGTTTCCCCCACCTTGTTCAATTGTGAATTAGAGGTGGGACAAAACTTGAGTGAATTTTGCCGTATGTTGAGGGATCATTTTATATGTGGTTTTCCCACTCTCATATTGCTTGTGACTTCAATGTGAGATATTGGTTGGTTTTACACTTGAGGGGAAAACTTTTATTGCTTTTTATATAAATATGTTGGGTTTAAATCCAAAGTCAATACTTAGCCTACTTGAAGATTTTCTTTGGTGAAATTAAAAGGTTGTGGGTTCAAAACCCACCTCACTCTTTTTTTAATTAATTTCTGTTTTCGACTCTTTTTATGTTTATTTCTGCTTTCACTCCTTTTTTATTGTTTTGTTTTGTTGTGTTTTTTTTTTTTTTGTTTTTTGCTTGTTTCTTTCTTATTTGATTTTTTTTAAATAGTAGTAGTATGTTTATATTGTTGTTAGCATGTGAATCCATTAGGATAGGAATTTAATTCATATACAAAAGTAATTAGCATTTGAATTTAATTTAAATATTAATTCAAAATTTTTAGTAAATATTGTTCACATATGTCTAATGAATTTCGTATTTTGAATTAAACTGAAAATTCAATTCAATTAGAATATGCATAATAAATAAAATGAAATAAGAGATGAATAAAAAATTAAAGGGTGGAACCTATGAATAGTTAAGGTAAGGAAGAGGTGATGTGATGGGTTGTAGGTGGTATTTGTTAAGGAAGAGAAGAGGTAAAAAGTGTGGTGGGGCCCATGAATAGTTAAAGCAAGGAAGGGTTAGGGGACGTGGATACTGGGGGCCTAATTGATTACATAGGATTTGTTAGATTCTAGCGCTCAACTTCTTGTAAGCACAAAAGGCTGTAATTTCGGAAGAGAAAAAACGAAACGAGGGATGAGTAAAATTATTCTGAATCATATATTGAGTAAAGTGATTATTTAGTTCTTCCAAATGCAATGTTTGGTAATTACAAGGTTAGAAACTCTTCTTTTGTTTGTTGGCTATGCATATGCTTGTTCGAAGCTTAATGGATGATCATCATGGTGAAACTAAACAAAGTTTATATAATATTCGTTGAATAATTTGAATTGCTAATGGAAAATGTTAGAATTTCATTTTGATAGATGTATGTAATAGAAAAAAGTTTTTTTTTTTGCTGTTTTTTATGAAGAGCCTCAGTTTATGACAAATGTAAATTTACAAATCTCATTTGCATGAGTAAGGAGTGGAGTCATTTTCTGTTGAGATAATTACATAGTCGATAAACATGCTGAGCTGCACTTCTTTTCTACTTAAAAAATGATTCATAAACAAAAGTTGAGCTATTGCGACTCTATTTAATTTAGCTTGGTGAGAATGTTTATGTGTAATTGACTAATTGTATAAGTGGTTTCTCATTATTTGGAATTTTGTGAAAAACTTTCTCTTCTCACCTGACTGCAGGTATGTAAATACTTTTTGGAGGCAGTGGAGAAGAAACAATATGGTTGGTTTTGGGTTTGCCCAAACGGCAGTAAAGAATGCCATTACCGGCATGCACTTCCACCTGGATATGTTTTAAAATCTCAAATGAAGGCCCTGTTGGAGGAGGAAGCTCAGAAGATAACTATTGAGGAAGAGATAGAAAACCAGGTAACTTCTGCCTGGTGGAGCCATATGTTCTGAATTCATCAGATTTTTTGTGGATTGTTTTGCTTCTTGAGTTTACCCTCCTCACTTCCTCCGAGCCCCTAATGTCAATTTATTGTGCTAATAGGTTTTCATATTTATTTTTTCAGCGTGCAAAAGTATCTACCTGTACTCCTATGACTACGGACTTGTTCGTGCAATGGAAGATGAAAAAGGTTGAAGAGAGAGAAGCTGGATTGGCTGCACAAAGGGCAGAGAGGGCCAAGAATGACCGTATGAGGTAATCCCTCTTCAGGAACTTCTCATATTCATGTTTAGGTATTCTAATCCTCATTTGCTTGCTGGGTATAAAAATATTCTTAATATATGTTTTCTTATTTCCCAGTGGCCGAGAGTTGTTCCTCTTAGATGCAAGCTTGTTTGTCGATGATGCTGAGGCTTATGACAAGTACCAGAGAGAAGAGGAACCGGACGTCGAGCAGAAGGTAGTGAGTTGTCTCTGTCCTACCATTCTTATCTCTTAGTTGGTGATCTGATTTGTTTCTGAAATGTTATCTGGTCCTCAACAAAACGTAGTCGATGGAAATTGCAAAAATATAAGGCAATTTAAGGGTTAAAATATGTTAGCACTGTCAAGTGATACTAGGTCCTCCTATCAGATACAGTTCCCCACATGGTGCTGTTAGTCAAATTAGCATGAAATCTTATAGCTCTCGAGAAGTCTTGCACACCTGTTGAAAGAAATAAATATACTCCAAAACCATCAACAGTTTGGCTCTCTTGTATTATCCTCTACATGGATCACCTTAGAGTAATGAAAGACGTAGTTTTCACTCATTATCTTTAGTCTTTACTTCTTTCTATCAAATTTGTAGCATCCAAATTGTTCCAATCTTCGATTGTGAAAATGTGCATACAACATACTACCCCCTCCTTCCCTCAATAGTTGACTCGGATTGTCCCATTATACTTGAGTCATTTATTTGTTTAGCCATAAGCAACATATTACATCTCTCTTAATTTATTCTCTCTCATACTTTGTTCTTTCTTCACTTAACTCATATAACACAGTTTTCTTAATTCCTGTGCCAAAAGAAATGTCTCTATTGGGACGAAGGGAGTACTGTATATATAGGCACAAGTGTGTATCAGATATTTTTTCTTACTTGCTGAGCTGATCATAGTGTCAGAAATAATTGCTTTTACTCTTATTATTTTTGTAGAGCTTCACAATCTTGTTCTCTTGTGCATTTTGATGGCAGTCTCTGATGTTTTGACTCACTCTTATATTCAGGCTGATAACGGTCCTGCCATGGACGGGCCAAGTTCGTCTTCGTCAACTGCACACAATGAAGAAGATATCACTAATCATGTTGGTGACAACGAGGAGGATGATGACGATGATCTTGACATGGATGAGCTGGACGAACTGGAAGCTAGCCTTTCGAGAACAACATTGCAAATCAAAGAACCAGGGGACAGCGCATGATAATCAGACTACTCCCAAAAGATGTGAAAAATCGATCAAATTTTTGACTAATTATCTGAATGAATGTATTTTATTCGATCTCGACTGATTGCTGAAGCAATTTTGTGAAAGTAGATACTGATTTTTGTTTGTAGACATCAATTACATTAGCAAGTTTTGGATTGTTTCAAGACTAAAAATATTTGTGGACTAAATTGCACCTAAACTGTATGCCAAACACGTTTGTGCAAAGAGTTTACTAATGGCAGGTTTATATTGATGGTCTATAATAAGTGATTCTCTCGTGTGATTTTTGTTCATACAAAAAATGTTGCTGGTATTTGTAAGATTGACTAAACGTTTCTATAATTCTATTTATAAAGAAAAATGTATTGTTATAAATATATTTAGACAAATAAATGTGTTCTCTCTCACACTATTTATTAGAAGCAAAATTTATATGCTTGTACATAAAGTAGTCGTGTTATAATTGATAGAATAGCTGCCCATGATACGGATGGGTGAGAATGGTGAGGGAGCACCGGAGCAGGAAGCCAGTCTAGTCTCGAAAGATTACTAAGAGGCCGTTCGGTTTGAAAGATTACATCTCATGATTGAATGTGTATTATACTTGGCTTATGAGATTAAATTTCACAACTTAATCTTAGATGGATAAGCATATGATAATGAGTCATAGTCAACCCATTTTAATTGAGTCTCACAACTTAAAATCATAGATGAATAATCATATGATGATAAATCATAGCAACTGAACAACACTCTATTAATTCTACTATGCCTTTGCATTTTCATTTTATTATCTCCTCCATTTCATTTCCTCTTTTATTCCATCATGCCAAGAAAATCCTTAATATTTGAGGATCAGAATGTCCAAAGCACAGACCAATATTTTGATAATATTTTTGTCTAAGCGACAATCCAACTTCATTGCAATTGAAGTCTGAATGTTTTTTTCCTTCTTTTCAATAAATGACTATAATGGTTCCTCATTTATTCCCATGATAATTTGAACTCCCGACCTATTGAATGGAGGAGACCCGTCTTACTATCTAAACCACACTTCATTGTCGCAATCGAAATTGAGGTTACTAGCTAAAAGTTCCCATAATAAAATGATAAATCATCTCCCAATCTACTGCGTGATTTTGCATGCAGTAACGATAAAGAACAACAAAGAATTATATGTGGTTTGGCAAATGCCTATGCCCACGGCCAGAAGAGTATCTCTATAGAAAGAAGGATTATACACAGATTAATCAAGAAGATCGACCCCCTCAGGCATCAACTACTACGAAAGAATTTCTCTATTATCTCATCCTTTAACTATTCATTGCCCTCACTGCACTTTTTACCCCAACTATTAACTAAGAGACAACACCTACAACCCTCCATCTCTTAACCATCTCATCCCTTAATTATTTATTCAATTTCATTTTTTATTTTTATTTCCAACAAATTCAATAAATATTTCATTGAAATATTAAATTAATACTAATAATTCATAAAATCATTAAAAACCACGAAAATTACAACATCCGAAAATACGAAAAATAAATAATTGAAATCATAATATTACAATTTATTGAAATCCGCATAATCATGGAAAGTGATGCGGTGATCGTCTAACGGTTGCCAAATTTTGCCCAAAATTTTGTGGGAATTATTTGATATTTATAGAAGTGATTGGTGGCTTAAAAAAATAGAAAAAAATTAAAATATTGGAAAAAATGGTTATAAACGGCTAGTCTTTCTGAGGGATTTTTTGTTCGATTTTTTTCGGAATTTAAAAAAAAAACATTTTTCAACGGATATAAACGGCGTCACGGCATGTAAATTCTCACGTCACATAAATAAAAATAAAGTCTTGACGCCCCCAAAAAACACATTTTATACAGCACACAAAATGAGTTCGGCCCCAAAACTGATGTCAACATCAAACTACCTATGCTCTAATTTGGCAGGAACAAAAACAAAAAGTTATGTGGACCACCTCGGGACACGTGTCGCGCACCGAGTTAGGATTGTCACAACAAGTGGCGGCCAATCGGTAACCACATAATATTAGAACGCTGTAAATCCTCGGATCTATTCTGATCGGACGGTAACCCTCGTGTTGTCGCTTTCGAAGAAGTTCAATCAAAGGGCCAACAGTAACGACGTGGCCACATGCGAAGGGAAGGGACCTGATTAATCCGGCGCCTATGATTTTCCCTCTAGTTCCACCAAACAAGTTGATTCGCATTCTCACAAACACCACACAACCGAATTCACAAACCACCCCGCCCAGCTGAATGAATTCCAATCCGCCGCCGTCCCAGCTCTCCGATGCCTCCGCCAAGAAGGTCCGGAAGCCCTACACCATTACCAAGTCCAGGGAAAGCTGGACGGAAGAAGAGCACGACAAGTTCCTTGAAGCTCTCCATCTGTGAGTGTCTCTATTTACTTATGCATCTTTGGTGTTTAACTTGTTTACAAGTCCAACGTTCCTGGTCAAATTCAGCTTCGACCGTGATTGGAAGAAAATTGAAGATTTCGTTGGCTCAAAGACAGTAATTCAGGTGCCAAATTCATTTTATTTAGGCATTTATTTTCAAAATTGGTGATTTCAGCCATCTCTCTGTATTCTATATTCTGTATCTCTATATATATAGTTATAAACAAGTGCAAAAGATAATTAACTTTCTGAAAGATCTGGGGAAGTTTGTGGCATCGCCTTGCTTGTACATGTGTAGGAATTATGGTCTCGATTTGGTGTTTCTAGTGATTGGCTCTGAGTACTGAACAGGATTTCATTTGAACTAAGAAATCTTACTAATTATATGGATTTTTCTCGTTTGATGTTTTGAAGACATAAAAGAATTTTAAAATGTTTTTGACAGATTCGGAGTCATGCACAAAAGTACTTTCTAAAGGTTCAGAAGAATGGAACAGTGGCTCATGTTCCTCCACCTCGTCCTAAGAGGAAAGCTTCTCATCCATATCCACAGAAGGCGCCCAAAAATGGTTGGTTCCTATGTGACAAGAAAAATACTTTTACTGGGCCTGAAGTTTGTGTTTCTGAAATCCTGAACTTGCTCTTCTCATTACTGTTTTTGGTAGTTTTGGTGCCCCTGCAAGCATCAATGGCTTATCAGTCTTCTTCTGTGAATTCTATAGCGCACGGATATCCGACATGGGAAGAGGCTTCAGTGCTTGTGAACAATGAAGTGCCTGGAAGCATGCCATCTGAAAATGAATACAATTATCTTGGAGTTGAAGGTTTGTTTATAATTTATTACTAATTGTTGTTGTGTGTGTATGATTGTCATAAAAAGGAGAAAAAATGAAAACAATGAGTTACTTATCAAGTGAATTTGCTCTTATTATGGCATGTAAACATTACTGATTCAGCTGATATTGGATCAAAGGGGGTTACAACTATTAGTAACTGCAGCATGAATGCCTTTGGAAGTTCCCCGAGAGCAACACCAAGTTCTGAGTTGCCAAATCAGGGAAAGCAAGGCTCTATTCATGGTAAACTTACAAACCTTGCTTCTAATTCATTCTAGTTACATTATCCCGTTCTGATTTCTCTCTTTCATCCTTTTGGCATCCAGATATTTATTGTCGTTATGGGTTTTGAGTTAAGCAGCCATATATTTTGTTCTCAACTCCTGCTTTGTAACATTACTAATTCACTTTTTGTTGCTTATCATTGTTGTGACTTATGAGAAACTTCTAGTTAGTACTGCTTCCTTGGAGGTTCAAATTATTTTGTTCAGTCAAATCAACCTCTTAGTATACTATACGAAATGGATAATTGAATGCATCATACCGTATCATATGACCTGCCTATAGGTTTATAAATATATGAGGTTAATGCCATATTTGTCTTTTCAGGTATTCCAGATTTTTCTGAAGTCTATGGCTTCATCGGTAGTGTCTTTGATCCAGATAGCAAAGATCATGTGCAAAAACTCAAGGAGATGGATCCGATAAATTTTGAAACCGTAAGCTCATATTAGCTTGATGTGGGTCATTTGCTTGAGAACTAATGCTGCAGTTGACATCTTGAATATGAAGTCAATGTGTTATGTATTCCTTCTTGCGATATACTCCCTCTGTCCCGGCTAAGATAATACATTTCTTCATCGGCATGAGATTTTGGGAGTTATTGGTTAATTGGTCGATTGAAGAGAGAAAGAGTGAGTTTATGTATTAAATGGAGAGCAAAGGGGGTTGAATATTTTATTGGAGAGTGAAAAAAGTGGTTGAATGTGTCATCTTGGTTGGTACAAACTAAAAAGGAAAGTGTGTCATCTTAGTTGGGACGGAGGGAGTACTATATAATTTCCATATCAAAATGAGGATATTTACAACTGGACATACAACTGAAAATATGTGGTTGAGAAGCGTAATAATGACCATCTCATGACTTATGGACCATCTATACCTAAAACAAGAGATGCAACTAATTCTATGCTACAAATAAAACAAAGGTTAACAATACTATCTCTGCTGTGGTTCTCCTTTCTCCATTCCCTTCTCATTCAGTAACCTGAAATTTTGGTCAAGCACCGTCAAGTATATTTTTTCCAAGTGTATGGAATGGGGTGGGTGGGTGGGGGTAGAGAGGGCTGGGATTGTTGTCTGCTCCCAGATGCTTGTAGCCAAGGCTCAGTTTGTGTTCATTACTTGGTATTTTAATGTGCACCTGTAAATGGAGAGTTATTTTGCATAACGTTTATTGACAAATTGTATATATGAAAGATTAATTGCTTCACATTGATTTGCAGGTCTTGTTATTGATGAGAAACCTGACCTTAAATTTGTCCAATCCTGAGTTCGAACCAATTGTAAGTGCGCTGCCTCATCTGGTTGCCCCAACATTTTATGTAGAATTTTCGATCTTGCCTACAAGAAGTGCATAGGTGTGCTTTCTGTTTGAGACATTGCGTTAAATGTAGTAGAATGAGACATTTATATTCTAAAATTGACCTAGTATAGTGGATTAGTTATTGACAAAATAGTAAGATGATATTTTTTCATGAAATTCTCCTATTAGTTCATCAGAGCAGGCCATACATATCATAAATCAGTTGTTTCAGGTTTATAATAAGTACTAGTACTAAAATCAATCATACGACCTCAACAACCATGAGTATTACCTCACTAATAAATTTTGCAACTCCAGAAAATTCTTGATTATTCGGTCTGAATCCCACTACTAACCACGGGCCTCTGGTAATCCAGAACCTTGCTTAAGATCGAATTTGACACGCAAGTGTTGATGACACACACAATTTCACCTTGGCTTCATGGAATATAATTCCAAGCTGGTATTGTTAATAGAAGTCTGCTATTCGTGTACCCTTCTTCCAGTTACATTTTGGCAGTAGTTTTGGGGTTCCAACATTAAACAGCCTATTATGTAAACTTAAGGCATTAGTATAATCTATGAAGTTCTCTCGCATTCCTGAAGATGATATCTCAACGTCACTAAGTGGTTTACAAATATATGTTTGCAGAAAGAGGTGCTATCATCATATGATGTGCACGTGAAGGAAGTACAAGTTTCACCTGGCACTGTGATCAGTGCTGAATGAGCTTACCGGCTTACCAGAGAGGACGATGTAATTTGATCTGTGTATAGTAACAGCTGAAGCATATTTATGTTATCTGGATCTCTCTTTGCGGGCATGAAAGACCTTTATATACAAGGTAGAAACAGCCAGCCCAAATGGCACCAGAGATGACCAGAATCACCGGCTTGATTTGTGTAGCCGAGCAGTTGCATGTGATTCCTCGGATCTCTTCTTTTGCCTCTGTTGTATAGAAAATTGTTTAGGTATGAGCATGACACCTTTCTCGCCGATAACTTGTATTCTTTTCAATTTTGGTGCACTGCAGTCTCCTTCTGATTGGCTGCAGCTATGTAGATAAGTGAGATTGTAGTTCAGTTCTTGGTGTAAACTTTCTAGTATTGATAGTGCATCTTGAAGGCTGCCTATATGATTCACTCAATCGAACTTATTAATAAATGTCGGAGATGTTTTTTCATGGGAATCTGCAACCGCTAGCCAAACTCGCTTTCCCACTTTGAATAGGAAGGAATCCCTTCAACTGAATATTCTGCTGGTTTAGTCTTTCCCACTTCTATTAACAATGCCATAGTCATGTACAATAAATTTACCATACATTCACTTGATCTTCTAAATACTGAAAAATTGCCAAATTCTATTTATAAAATACTACTTCTTCCGTCTCATAAGAATATGCAATCTCTTCTTTTTAGTTCGTCCCACAATAATATGCACTTTCCAATTTGGGAAACTCTTTTCACTCTAATGAGGTGAAACTCATTTTACACTAATAATACTTTAATTACTTTTTCTCTCTACATCTCTTTTACTTTTTTAATTTTGCACTAAAACCCGTGCAGAATTCAAAGTGCATATTATTTGGGGAGAGTATTAGTTATAAACAATTATGGAGTTTAGCAACAATGTACAGTTCTTAAGATCATACTACTATCGTTTTAAATATGGAACAAATTCATTTATGTGGTAAAGAAGTAGATTAAGCCCATTCAAATGGACCAGCGGCCTAATTCAAATGCCGCATGCTCACTAAAAAAATTCATTTATGGGCTAAAGAAGTAGGGTAAGCCCAATGAAAATGCGGAATGCGCACTATATATTACTCGCTGCTAACCCTAATTTTTTCACATTGAGCTCAAAACCCTAACGCTGCCGCCCGGGAAAATGTCAGCCGCCGCCCGCCCCCTCGTCACCGTGCAGTCGCTGGAGAGCGATATGGCTACTGACGGAGGATCCGCCAGCCTTCCACTTCCAGACGTCATGAAGGCCGCCATCCGCCCAGACATCGTTACTTTTGTGCACGGCCAGATCTCCAACAACGCCCGCCAGCCCTACGCCGTCTCCAAACGCGCCGGCCACCAGACCTCCGCCGAATCCTGGGGTACCGGCCGCGCCGTCTCCCGTATCCCCCGTGTTGCCGGAGGTGGTACCCACCGCGCCGGGCAGGGAGCCTTCGGTAACATGTGCCGAGGCGGAAGAATGTTCGCCCCGACCAAAATCTGGAGGCGCTGGCACAGAGCCGTCAATGTCACCCAGAAGCGCCACGCTGTCGTTTCGGCGATCGCGGCTTCTGCCGTTCCTTCACTAGTCCTTGCCCGGGGCCACAAGATCGAAGAGGTTCCCGAATTGCCTCTTGTCGTTTCTGATTCCGCCGAGGCGGTCGAGAAAACGAGCGCCGCTCTGAAGATCCTCAAGAAAGTCGGAGCCTTGGCCGATGCCGAGAAGGCGAAGGATAGCCAAGCTATCCGCGCTGGAAAGGGGAAAATGCGGAATCGCCGCTACATTTCTCGCAAAGGACCTCTTGTCGTCTACGGCAATGAAGGGTCCAAACTCGTGAAAGCTTTCCGCAACATTCCCGGTGTTGACGTGGCGCACGTTTCGCGTCTCAATTTACTCAAGCTTGCCCCCGGAGGGCATCTTGGGAGGTTTATTGTGTGGACCAAATCAGCTTTTGAGAAGCTTGATGAGGTTTATGGAACGTTCAATAAACCCTCGGAGAAGAAGAGTGGGTATGTGCTGCCCAGGGCGAAAATGGTCAATGCTGACCTTGCTAGGATTATCAACTCTGATGAGTTGCAATCTGTGGTGAAGCCGATCAAGAAGGAGTTGAAGAGAGCTCCATTAAAGAAGAATCCTCTGAAGAACCTCAATGTCATGTTGAAGTTGAACCCATACGCCAAGGCTGCCAAGAGAATGGCTCTTCTTGCTGAGGCGCAGAGGGTCAAGGCCAAGCAGGAGAAGCTTGACCAGAAAAGGAAACCAATCACCAAGGTACCATCCTCTTTTTTAATGAAATACTAATATCATTGTATTTATATGTTAACAGTTTTCTTTTTGTGTTAAATTGAATTCATTTTGTAGTTTCTTATGGTTACTTGGGCATGCACTAGTTAAGATACACTAAATGTTGTCTATGAAATTGAATTGCTCAATTAAATTTATAACCTTCCCCTCCATTTGTCATTGCGCATTGCATCGTGTATCATTTGGTTTGTTTAGCTCTTGCATAAGTTAATTGCGTGCTTTGTGTGTACTCTGCTCAAATTATTAGTAGTCCATTCCTTTACAATGTGTAATTCGTATATTTTACCTTGGTTGTAATAGGAGGAATCTGCATCAATCAAGTCAGCGAGTAAAGGATGGTACAAAACTATGATCTCCGATAGCGACTACACTGAGTTTGAAAACTTCACAAAATGGTTGGGCGTATCTCAGTGATGAATCTGCATTTCGAAACATTTTTGGGTTGTACCGTTTGTTTTGAGACCTGCCTTTTTTTAAAGCTTACATGGAGACTTCTTGTTTAAACCTTTATTATATTTACTTAATTTTATGTTTTCCCCCTCCAGTTCAATTATCTGTTTATTACGCTTGTTTTTCCTGTATCTTTTTCCAATCACAGAAACTCATAATGTGGCACTAGTTAGTTAGATTACTTTGTTTTAAATTATGAGTTTAGAAATTTTAAATTAGGAGTAAGAGTTCTCAACTTTAAATTCCTATTTTCAAGTGATGTTAATCGCAATCAGACTTGAATTAATAGTATGCCTCTTTTTCAATGTCAAATGAGCCGATTTTCCTGAATTTACAAAATAGGTTCTTTTCTTTCTACATTTGAAATATATTCATGTCGAAATTGTCACTATAAATTCTAAGCCGTTTGATATGTTTGCACACTAGGGCCTAATTGATGGTCGCATGCAGGACTTAATTGAGATTATCGAACAACATTATATAAAACCAAACAATACCAGTCTTGACTAATGACCTAAATATTCCATCCAGTACAGATCGTTTAGAGGGATGGTGGTAATAATATTTACAATAACCAAGTTTTCAGAAGTCGAGAAAAATAAAGGGTCCTACACTTCGGGACCAGGTAGCGATTGTGCTTGATTTGTAATCTCCTCCGAGACCCGCCTGATACATGCCTTTGACCTCTTTACAGATTGCTTTGGCAGGCCATCGCCTGAGCTTTGTTTGCAGCTCTCCTCACTTTATCCTCTTTATTAAATTTGATACTACTGTCACTATAACCAGTCCCATGTGCTTGCTCAAACCCTTGATTCACCTTTTCCGCGAAGCCATCAGCTAAGGCGTTGTTGAGGTCTTCTGGAACACTCCGTTCCTATAATTCTAAGGCTTTAACAAGATGATGTCCGTATCTTGCATCTTCCTCATAGATAAATGTGATAACACGATGGACGTAGTCCTCATAATGGCTAGGAACATCTAAATTGACAACTAGTTCAACATCTTTGACATCTAAACCTCTACAAGCAATATTTGTAGCAATCAATATATTGCAAACATTACTCTTAAAATCCGCTAATGTGGGTTCATAGCCTCTTTGATCCTTTCCCCCATGAAGTGATTCACACGGATATCCATATCTTACCAAATCCGTAAACAATTATAAATGTTTGTAATAGAAATGAAATAATTGATGGAAAGTGTAATGTGAAACATCCTATATATTTCTCAAATATTATCGATTTAACTAGAATGATGAAGAACGAAAAGTTAATGTATAGTTTGTAGTTTGATCGTGTAATAGAGATTGATGCAGTTGTGGATGCTGTTGAATATTATTTGGTGGACTTTTATCTGGGTTATGGATTAATTTGGCCCAAGGCTGAATTATTGGGCTAGGCCCAATGTGCTAAGCCCTTTAGCCCGGTGACCTTTGGCCTCCACCGTCATATTGCTGCCACGTTGCTCCCTCACTTGGATCCTGCTCCTGCACCGTTGGATTGTGGAGTGTGTTTGTTATGTGTGATGAGTATGCTGGTTTGTCTCTCACTTCTCACTTTGCTCTCTCTCTCTCTCTCTCTATTCACTATATTCAGTGAATTCTCTCTCTCTTCTCTCTCATCTCTCTTCTTCTCCAATGACTTCTCCGATGACTTCTCCAGTGGTTTTTCTCGAGTCCTTCACTGTTCCGTGGTGTGATTGACGGTGGTGTTAGCCGGCGAAGGCAACTGCTCCGGTTGCGTTTGTGAGACCTCTTGAATTTGGTATTCGCCATTGTTTAGGCTAGGGATCGAGTAAAGAAGATGATTTGTGGAATTTTGTGTTGTATTAGTCATTTTGACTACTTCTCTTTAAATAGAGATTTACATACTTTGTACAAGGTAAGATTTCATGGGATCATAGGAAATTAATTACTCAATCAATGTGAATTGATTTGGTGTTGATTTTATTCCCGTTTCCTTCCTTTGAATGATTCTTGATTTTCTTCCTTTCTCAACACTCTCCCTCAAGTTGAGTCGTGGGTTCTCCAAAGCTCAACTTGCCCAAAACGTTGGAGAGACTCTTGGAGTTGATAGCTTTGGTGAGAATGTCTGCCAGTTGATCTTCGGATCGTACAAATGGCAGTTCCACAGCTCCATTCTCGATATTCTCCTTGATAAAGTGTCTGTCGACTTCTACGTGTTTGGTTCTGTCATGTTGCACTGGGTTCTCGGATATACTGATCACTGCTTTGTTGTCGCAGAACAACTGACTTTTTTCTTGCGGCAATCCAATTTCTTTCATTAGTCTTCTCAACCATAATATCTCCATTAGTCCACTTTTGATACCCCTAAACTGATACCCCTAAACTCAGCTTCTGCACTTGATAAGGCGACTACTTTTTATTTCTTACTTCTCCAAGTAACTAGATTCCCATCAACAAAGGTGAAGTAGCCTCCTGTTGATTTTCGGTCAATCGGATTGTTTGCCCAATCTGCATCTGTGTATCCATAGATCCTCTGTGTTTTACTTCTTTTGAATAATACACCGTGCCCAACTGTTCCTTTTAGATATCTTACTGTAGCACCCCGGAAAATTTTGACTTTTTATTATTATTATTATTATTATTATTATTATTATTATTATTTTATTTGATGGCTTATTTTCGTTTTATTAATGTGGATGTTGATTTGGAAATGCATTTTTGGGAATTGATTTCTATGTGGTTGTGTTAACGATGTGAAATTAATGGTTGAGAGTTATGTTGAATAATATGATATGTTTTCCAATTGGGGGATTTAATTAAGTGGGATCATGCATATATTTCTAGCCATATTATTTGGAATTTTTGGCCCTCATATCCATTGGAAATAATACTTTCTTTCTTGGATTTAATTAATTGCTTTGGGATATTTATCCAAATTAAATTCAAACCAAATTATCTCTATGCTATCTACATAATTTTTGCCCATATGCCTTTCAATTGCTTGTGGGATTAATTTATTTGTTACCTATTTTGTGGGAGTCTTTTCCTACAAGAAATTACCAATTTAAATCCTATTCCTATTTAATTGAGGATTTAATTTTTTTTTAAAATACTCCCCTAGTACACGTCCTTTTTCCCTATTTTTACTCCACAAATTTTATTTTTATTTTTGTTTATTTAAGTGGGGAATTAATCCTAGAATATAAAAAGGGAGAAACCCAAACCCTAGCCCCATTATTTCAACGTCTTTTTCTCTCCATCTTCTCCCTCCCACACGCCTTTTTCCCTCTTCCCCACCAATCATTCATAAATTCTTCAATCTTGCTTCGTTTTGGAGTTGGAAACTCAATAATCGTTGAAGAATCGAGCCATTCGTTGCCTCTACCGATTGTTTTTCAAGAGAAAGGTATACTTTGATTCATCTTTCTCCTTCTTACCATTGAATCCTTGTTCTTGATTCCCTCATGCATATAGTGAGTGTAAAAGATCTAAGAATTAATCGGGTGGGATTGATGGTTACATGAGAAAATATATGTGTAAGCGTTTATTGATGTGTATGAATGAACTTGTGGATGATCGTTGGTGAATGATATGTGAACATATGAGAACATGGTTGTGAGATCTTTTTGAAGCATGATTATGTGTTGGAAGCATGAATAAATGGGTTTAGATGAATGATAGATAAACCCTAATTCGAATTTGTGAAGCATGAAAACTGTGGTGTTCGAACAGTAGATTCCGACGTGTGTTTGACCGACCAAACAATCTTATTTTGGCACGAATTTTTAACTGAGTAAAATTTGAGATGTCTTCTATGTTGTGTATAAATTGTAGCCTCTTTTGACAAAGATGAATTTTTAATGAATTTTTGAAGTTAACTGCGCAGTTCTGTCAGAATTTGTATTCTCGTCCAGTGAGTTTCATTTTTGATTTTACCAACCTAAAGATGTGATTTTAATGTGAAATTTTAACTGGATGATCTTTGATGTGTCTACCGTGTTGTGGTAAAATTTCAGCCCCATCGGAGGTCGGATGGATTTTTAATGATTTTTACAAAACGACTGCGCAGTTCTGCCAGATTTCTGTCATGTTAAAATAATACCTGTTGTCAAGTTTGAATGAATTACATGATGCATGTGTGATTAAGGAACATATCTTATGGCGTGGTTATGTGTGACACGTTGAGAAATATTATGGCATGTTTTCCTTATGTTGATGAATGTTTGGGATGGGTAATTTAAGAGAACGATGAAAGGAACGATAGGGCATGCATGTTAAATTGTATTGATGGAAGGCTGATTGTGTTGTGGAGTTGACAAGGGTTGTTGTGCGTACGTGAGCATAAGGAACGAGGGTTGCTTTTGACTTGCGTATTGTGTTGTCTAAGCAAGCGAGGTGGGCTTTCTTTTACTAAACTCTTTTACGTTTCAAAAATATGATTGTGGAGCTATAAGGGTGGTTTAAAGTGTTATGTCATGCCATGGTTGTTTTGATGTTGAGATTGTTGCCTGATGCCTAGTTCGTTTGAGCTTGCTCCGTTAGGCTATAGGGCTATGTTGAGATTGTGCTTGATGCCTAGTTCGTTTGAGCTTGCTCCGTTAGGCTATAGAGCTATGTTGAGATTGTGCTTGATGCCTAGTTTGTGAGTTCGCTCCATTAGGCTATAGAGCTAAGATAAACGAATTCGGGTCTGAGTAGGGCCGCAAACCCTATCAGGCTGTGTACACAGGTGGGATCGGGAGCCGTCCTTGCAAGTCGGCCGGTCTCGTGGGCGAATAGTGTGGCCTCACTTTCGTCGCACTATGGTAAGAGGATGTGAATGATTGATTGATGAGAAAGTGGGGAGATTGTTTTGTCTGGCCAGACTATGAAAATGTTTTTGTGTTCTCGATGATATTTCTTAACTACATGTAAAACTCGAGTTCACTGGTATGGATGACATAACTGTTATAAAATATTTTCGGCATGAGCCCATTGAGTACAACAAGTACTCAGCCCTGCATTTCTTTTTAAAATTTTACAGGTTGAGCGGGATGTTGCGATGGATGTTGAGTGAGCTTTAGGAATTCCCGGATGCGTCGTGTCTTCATACATGGGCGTCATCCTATGACTCTCCTTTGATACTTGTTTTTCCGCTGCCGTGTTTCGAATCGTTCTTGTTAAAGTCTTTCGTTTTTCCCCACACGACGTTATGACATTATTTACCTTGAGACATTAATCCGCTGTTTAACTATTCGATAGACCAAAATATTTCTTTTTGAAGTTAATTGGGTTTTCATATTCAATCTCGTCCTTTATTGTTATCTTTCATTGCGTCCCCCTTTTCTTCCCCGCTCCTTAGTCCCTCCCCTCGTCACGTTTTCCCCGTCTTCACTATCCTTAGTAAGGGCGGTCGTGACACTTACAATTCTTAGCGCAGCTTCATAGTGATCTCTATGTGGTTGGTGCATGAATTGGCTTACTACACCTACCGCGTAAGCAATATCAGGTCTTGTATGAGACATATATATGAGTTTTCCCACTAATCGTTGATATTTGCTTTGGTTTGCTGGTTCCGCTCCTTCCACAATCTGTAATCCATGGTTCACTAAAATCGGTGTGTCTGCTGGTTTGCAATCTAGTAATCATGTTTCTGCAAGGATATCTAGAATGTACTTCTTCTGTCTTAGGAAAATACCCCCTTCTGATCTTAGTACTTCTATCCCCAAGAAATACTTAAGATTTCCCAAGTTCTTCATCTTGAACTCTTGTGATAGGCCTTCCTTGAGTCTCTCGATTTCTTCAGTATCATCACCAGTGATAATCATATCATCTACATAGATGATTAGGCAGGTTATTCGACCATCCCTTTTCTTCAAGAATAGTGTATGATCTGAGTTGCTTTGTTTGAACCCATACTTTCCCATAGCTTCAGTGAATCTCCCAAACCAGACTCTAGGAGATTGCTTGAGTCCGTATAAAGTTTTCCGTAATCGACATCCTTCTCCTTTGCTGTAGCCTTCTGAAAAAACTGGGGGAGCCTCCATGTATACTTCTATCTTTAATTCTCCGTGTAGGAATGCATTTGTTACATCGAACTGATGTAAGGGCCAGTCTCGGTTTGCAGCTACTGAAAGTAGGACTCGGATGGTGTTCATTTTTGCCACTGGGGAGAATGTCTCGTTATAGTCTATTCCGTAGGTCTGCGTGTATCCCTTTGCTACTAGCTGTGCCTTATACCTTTCGATAGAGCCATCAGGTCGGTGTTTAATAGTAAACACCCACTTACATCCGACTGTATTCTTTCCATCTGGAATTATGCATTTCTCCCACGTACCATTTCTCTCTAGTGCTCCCATTTCCTTTTTTATTGCCTCTCTCCAATGCTTGTGTCTCCAGGCCTCCTCCACAGTACACAGGATTTCCTCTTCTTCATATAGTGCTGCCTCAAATGCATGGACCATCTCTGAAAGGTGGTGTTTGGCCAGAAAAACTCTTGAGTATTTGGCCTTTGTGTGGATGTCGGGGCTGTATCTCTTTGGTGGAACTCCTCTGTTTTCCCTTAGGGGTAATTTATACCCCTCAATTCCCTCACTAATCTGCTCTTCTAATAAATCACAGATTTCCGGTTCATCCAGATTCCCATCATTTAACTATGCACCTGTCTCTTGAGTCTCTTCAGTAACAATATCAGTATTATGAAGATCAAGTGTGGTATTTTCCGGTGGTGTGTTTGGATCAACAGAAGGACTTACAGTGGATATCGGGTCTGGAGTATTCTGGACCATGGTGTTGAGCGTTGGTGGCTGTATATGTGAGATCAAGCTTGCCTCCTCTGTTCCTTTCTGTATTGGCCAACTTAGTGGGTCGACCCTGTTGTCACTCTCCCCCTGACCGCTAAGGTGGCCAAAGTAGTAGTCCGTTTCTAGGAAATCGCAGTTCATGGTGGTGAACACGCGATTAGATTTAGGATCAAAACATCTATATCCTTTCTGGTTTACTCCATACCCCACAAACACACACTTTACTGCACAAGGGGATAGCTTGGTTCTTTCGTGTTTCGGAATGTGGACAAAAACATAGGATCCAAATACTCGAGGTCGAAGGGTTAAAGGTAAAGGAATTTGCTCTATCGTCGAGAGGATCTCTAGCGGGGTTTTTAGGTTTAGTGAGCTTGAGGGTAGTCTGTTTGAGAGATAGGCTGAGGCCGCAACTGCTTCGGGCCAGAATTTCCTTGGGGTGTTGGATTCAATAAGTATGGCTCGGGACATTTCCAGAAGTGTTCGGTTTTTTCGTTCAGATACTCCGTTTTGTTCTGGGGTGTGGGGACATGTAGTTTGATGTATAAGGCCTTTATCGTGGCAAAACTGTTTCATATCAGAATTTACAAATTCTCCTCCATTATCTGACTGAAGGGTTTTGATGGCTTTTTGGAATTGGGTTTGGACTAGGTTGTAAAAATGGGTGAAATGTTGGAAGGTTCCGGATTTTTGTTTCATGAAATACACCCACGTCATACGAGTACAATCATCCACAAAGAGAAGAAAATATTTAAAACCTTGTCCCCCTAAAACCGGTGAGGGTCCCCAAACATCCGAATGAACAAGATCAAACAAGGAATCAACTCTAGTATTATTTGATTTGTAGGTTTGTCTGTGGCTTTTGGCCAAAACACATGTTTCACAATACAAATCCTGACTAAATTTAGGAAAAAGTAGTTTTAAATAACCGGATGAAGGGTGTCCAAGACGGCGGTGCCACAGCCATGCTTCCCTGTCAGCCGTCCCATGAGCCATCATAGCATTTCCGTGTTGATCTATCTCATCCACATAATACAGCCCATTCCGCTCAGTGCCACGTCCAATAATTTTTCATGTCCCGATATCCTGCAGAAGGCAAAAGTTGGGTTGCATTAGCTGAGTGCAATTCAATTCTTTGGTTACATGACTAATAGAGAACAATTTATGAGACATAGAGGGGGCATATAGACAATTAGACAAGGTTAAACTGGGTGAGATTTTAACGGTTCCCGCTCCCTCTACCGGTGTCAACTCTCCATTTGCATTTTGAATATGACTCTTTGGTGCCCTGTGCATGCTGGAAATATCAGATTTATCAAAAGTTATAGTATCCGTGGCTCCACAATCAAAAATCCATTTGTCATTCTTGGCATTGGAAGAAACGGACAGGGCATAGGCTTCAGAATTATCGGATAAATTCTCAAGGGACTGGAATTTATTTTTGCAAACTAATGGGGCTGATTTGGGAAGATTTAAACTAGGAGGCCCTTTTTTCAGATTTTATAACTCGTTTGGGGTACTTTAAGGGATATTTGATAGGTTGGGGTTCATTTCCTAATTCTTTAAAAATAGTAGGGTTTGAGGATAAAATCCCAAACTCTAGCTTGCCCCCTTCATTCCCGCCTCCGTTCTGCGCCGCCTCTGATCCATTCCCTCCGTGTGCGAAGGACACCGTTCTGAGGGTTATCTCTTCCGTCTGGTCGCTTCCTCGGGATGTGGTGGCCTCGGTGCTGCCCCCGATGGCGGTCGGTTCTCTGTTTCCGATGGCGACGGCTGCCGTTCCTCTCCCTCCTCGAAACGGCAACTGGTGTTGTTTGGATTTACGCTCCTCCCACCATTCTGGATAGTCGTGGAGTTCGAAGCATGTCTCTCGAGTATGTTTCTTCTTCCCACAGTGATTGCATGTGAGTTTTAGCTTTTCTTCCTCCGTCCTTTTGGTCCAGTTGTTGCCGGTGTTGTTGCCGTTTCGGTGTGGGGGGTTTCGGTGCGTTGCTTGGTTCGTCCATGGCTGCCTTGTAATGAGTCCATCCGCGACTCCCTGTGTAGCCCCGATGTCCCCTGCTCTCAAAATGCTTGCTCTGGTGTCTTCTCGCCGGAGAATCCCATATGCTATTTCTACCGACGGCAGTGGCTCCAACCTAAGTATTTCTTTCTTGATCCCTTCATACTTGTCGTTCAGTGCTACGAGTAATTGATATAGCCTTTGTTCTTCCTTCTCAACGTTGTGCATTTCAATATCCTCTGGGTATTTAATTCGATTGGGCTGTTTTTGATCGATGGAGACCCATAGATCGTTGAGGATTGTCCATATATCCTCTAGAGATTCATCCGTTTGCTTTAACCTATTCGCTCTTGTGTATAGGTCATATACTTGGATTTTGTCGCCTCCACTTGCATACGTGACCTCCAGGCTCTTCCATACGTCCCTAGCTGTTGGGTACTGAGATACCCGATTCACCAACTTTGGCTCCAAATTTTGGATCAACCATGTGAATACACAGTGGTCTCCTTGCTGCCATCTTCCGAAGGCTGGATCGATTTTTGCTGGAGGGGTTGAGACTCCAGTAATGTGAGACACCATTCCCCTCCGCTAATTGCCGCCGTCATGTGGATAGCCCAAAGCTAATAATTTCCGTCGTTGAGTTTGGTTCCGATTAACAGCGGTGAGGCATCGATTCTTTGGGTTTCAATTTTGGATTCTGGATGGTTTGGTATGGTAGGTATGATTTGTTGGCTTTGTGCATGAACTCATCAAATAATCGAGCAAAATGCTCGTTTTCTGTCGGTTTTGGTGGCTGATTGTCGTCGGATTCTGACTTTTTTTTTGGGTTTGAACAGGGTCTGCCGGGTTTTGGCCTTTTGGTTTGAGATTGGTTCGGAGACAGTGATGAGACTTCTCTGAGTCTCACCCCTGCTCTGATACCATCTTGAATTTGGTATTCGCCATTGTTTAGGCTAGGGGTCGAGTAAAGAAGATGATTTGTGGAATTTTGTGTTGTATTAGTCATTTTAACTACTTCTCTTTAAATAGAGATTTACATACTTTGTACAAGGTAAGATTTCATGGGATCATAAGAAATTAATTACTCAATCAATGTGAATTGATTTGGTGCTGATTTTATTCTCGCTTCCTTCCTTTGAATGATTCTTGATTTTCTTTCTTTCTCAACAAGACCTAGGGTTTTGTGTGGAGAGAATTGGTGTGAGGCTGTGTGCTGTGGTTCTAGATCTGGTGTGTAGGGGCTGTGTTGGGTTGGTATTGACGGTGAGAGGTGAATCTCTGGTCAGATTCAACGGTGCTCCCTTGGGTCTAAAGTTCTGGTGAATAGATCTGGACTATAGTCGGGTGGCTAAGCCATCTGTTGTGATCTATCTGGTGTTCTCTGTTGTGTTCTTGTTCTACTTGATTGTAATACCTTAGATCCGAGAGGATCTTGTTTGTTATTACTAACTCGTGTGTCAAGTGTGCAGGTTGTGAAGTAATCAAGGGATCTAGCTAGGTTTTCTGTCAAGAACTTGTAATAGCTAGAGTTTCTTTACTTGTAACCAAGTTTGTAATACTTGATTAAATTCAGCCGCGTGGTTGAGAGTTTAGCTGAGCTCTCTTATACAAGAACAAAGAAGTCTCGGTAATTAGTGAATTCGGACCGGTCTGATCCCTAAGTGTGCGAAAATCATGAGGGAGACGAAGACATTTTAGATGAATAGTGTATAGTTTTAGTAAAGAGTGGGGGTCGGCTCAGTTATGGAAGATGAAACTAGAAAATCCACAACGCAAACAATATTATACTAATCCATGTGTAAACATGCAACTGGGTACTTATACACCACGTAAGCCTGTGGAAGCCCGTGGAATTTAATCGAAGTTTCTCGTTCTTCTACTTCTACTTTTACATATATATACACCTTGGAATTTAGATCACTCCCAGATTTTGCATTGCTAGCTTTTAATCAGGCCAAACTTTTCCTGCGATCATGAAGAAGTATCCGGTGGTGAGCAAGGACTATGAGGCGGCGGTGGAGAAATGCAAGAAGAAACTCAGGGGTTTAATCGCAGAGAAGAACTGCGCTCCGATCATGCTGCGTTTGGCGTAATTAATCTTCTTCCTTGTGTATTTAATTTCAACCTATTTTCATCAATCATCCTGCTTCATCTACTCCAATTTATCTATCTGCATCCTACTATAGTCAGAGACTGAGATCGCATGTGAAAACGATCTCTGAATTGCGATTCTAGTTGACGTCTGTTTGAATCATTGTTGTGTTGGCCGGGCCATTAGTCTAAGTGATGTTGGTAGAGATCGCCTCGTTATAAGGTTGAATTAATATTCATCTTAGCATGTTGGTATTCTTGAATCCAGATGGCATTCAGCTGGAACATATGATGTGAAAACAAAAACAGGAGGTCCATTTGGGACAATCAGGAACCATCAAGAGCTTGCTCATGGAGCTAACAACGGCCTCGATATTGCTGTTAGGCTGTTGGAACCAATCAAGCAACAATTCCCTGCTCTCACCTATGCAGACTTTTACCAGGTGGATTTATTCTCTCTCCACTATCTCCATCCATATTTATCACATAACAAAACATTAACATTTTGCTCACTCAATCTAGCTAGCTGGTGTTGTTGCTGTTGAAGTAACCGGAGGACCAGAGATTCCTTTCCATCCTGGAAGACCGGTAAGTCTTCCTCCCTTTTATTGGCGTGTTTAATGCTATTAGTTTGAACCTACAACACCTTTTTTTGCAGCTAAACCATGATGTTTCTTATCACAACTTTTTACGGTTTCTTAAAGAATCTTAGCAGCATATGTTATGGTTCTATTTGCAATGGCTTCTTTTTTTCTGATTGCATAACTAGCTAGTATCTCGGTATGATGATCAAGTCATTTAAGTTCAGCTTCTATTCTCATTCTCTCTGTTTCAGGATAAAAATGAATCACCACCAGAGGGTCGCTTGCCTGACGCCACGAAAGGTAACACTTGCTCCTTGTGTGTAATCTGAAATTTGTTTGTGGAATTGTTTTTTAAGAGAACCATCACTTAATGTCAGGCACGGACCATTTGAGGGAAGTTTTCGGGCACATGGGATTGAATGATAAAGACATCGTGGCTCTATCTGGTGGACACACCCTGGTACTCCACGAAACAAAACATTGAACTAGACTAGTCTTGGCTGATCACACCAATGATTTGTGATTCTTGTTTTCAGGGTAGGTGCCACAAGGAGAGGTCCGGTTTTGAGGGAGCATGGACATCTAATCCCCTTATATTCGACAACTCTTACTTCAAGTGAGCTCTTAGAACCTCTTGCTTCACATAATTCCTTTTGATTGATGAGCTTGTTGAACATAGGGAACTCTTGAGTGGGGAGAAAGAAGGCTTAATCCAGCTGCCATCAGACAAAGCTTTGCTAGAGGATCCCATCTTCCGCTCCTATGTCGAAAAATATGCTGCTGTAAGATGATCTGCTACATTGTACCGGTTCCCGTTGATCATAATTTGCTGATTGTGTTCACATGCTTTTGTATTAGGATGAGGATGCCTTCTTTCAAGACTATGCTGAAGCTCACATGAAGCTCTCTGAGCTTGGGTAAGTTTTCGTTTCGCCCCATTTAGATAAGCTGGGGAACGCAAATTGGATCCAGATAACATTCATCAATCAACATTTTGGAGCATTGTGATAATGTTATAGAAATTTGACTATATATATGTAATGAGTCTTTTATTTGTTGAGGTGCAGATTTGCGGATGCTGAGTAAACTATATGATGGGATGATCTGTGCGTGGCTTCTGGAATCATCAAATTATAGTTACTTTATTTTTGAGGCTATCTTTTGTTTTTTTAGTTAAGTGCATGTGGCTGCTTGTGTGGAATCGCATCACATCAATAAATAGTTTGGTCGTGTGAATTAAAGTCTATACAGGAAACGAATATTGCATCAGTTGTGGAAGCATGTAACATGTTTTAATGCGTGTGACCTTTTCGATTTGGAATTGCGTGATGGCGTGAAAAATTAATTTTTATTAGTAGATGATACATACGGAGTATTTTATTTGTTTTGAAAATTTTGAAGTTTGCAAATTTCTTTAAATGGGCTCGTTCGGGAATCCCTGGCCCGAAATGGGCCATTTCCTATTATTTTTGCTTTTGAGAGTTACGGATTTAGCAATGGCATAACTTTTTAAAACTCATTTTGCAGAAATCATAAACCCTAAATCGCCATTTTTTTTGCCAATTCCTTTTCTATTTACTTGATCTTCCGAATTAAAGTGTGTTGAATTTGTAGCCCATCCTTTCAATTTTGGGCCATGAATTCCCAAACGAGCCCATTTTTAAAAAATTGCCTGTCACGCCACGCCTTACATGTTTTCATTAGGATTTGATGAAAATCATGAAACTAATTAGTAAAATCGCTTTACAACTTAGAAAATCAAGCCAAGATTGTCAAAAAGAAAACAACCAACTTAAACACTACTACTAATATAGTGGAAAAGTATGGGAAAGGCTGGAAATACTTAAAGGTTAAGCAATAGCTTATGCATTAATCAATGTCAAAATTGGAGACAATTTGACGACTGTATTCCCATACAACCACAAACATATAAATAAGTATACGTTTGCAAAGTGACGAAGAATCCACAAATCTTTCTTTAAAGTAACCCACTTTTATATAAACTCGTCCCAAACTTTGCCTTACTAATACTTTTTCATCTGGAATATGCTCTACCAATTTTAACTTCTTTCTGCACAAATAATTGATTTAACATAATATTTTCTTTTTTTTGGAATTTAGTAAATCTGCGAGTTGGAAGAATATTAATTTTACTCCCGGTCTCCCCAAAGTATAGTACCGTTACCTATTTACCTTATTAATACATGGGAGGGGTGCACTATGGTCCATAAGTGAAATCCTGTAAAAAATTATATCAAATCTCAGCCCTTGGATCCTTAGATTGGATGACTGTGATAATAATATCCGAGCTACATTATTACACTAAAAACGTTACATTATTAGTCGAGCTACATTATTATACTACACAATCTACATTATTAGACTACAACGTGTTACATTATTAGCCGAGCTACATTATTAGACTACACAATCTACATTATTAGATGACAGACGACATTAATCTAACGGTTACATAATAAGATCCAATAACTATGATTTGCTTTGATTTTTGACATATTTGAAGTTATGAATATGAACACTCCCCTATTACCCCTATTAATACATGTATATATAAAGAATAACATGAGTTTCTTCCTTTATGCCCTGATCTATTATGAGTCCTTGCATTATTTTTGTTCATTAGTATGATGACATACTTCCTTTATTACAAAAGGCAGGCAAATTTCTAACACGACAAAGAAATTGCTACCAAACCCAAATAATAAGAGGGTCATATTTTTGTAGTCCCCACTTCACTTTTTCTACTTTCACAATTTAGAACATGTTTACTAGTGTCAAATATGTAAGTGGTAACTGGTAAGTGGTCTTGCACTTTAGTATACTATATGCGTGAATTTGCACGTAATAGAGTTCAAATACTACCATATTTTAAGCCACGAATAAACTTTAAATATTATTTACTACTTGTATCAACCGTCACCGTATATAATTAACATAGTATCATTTTTTGGTCAATTTTGTTGAAATATGATCTAATCAAGTCTCAGTTATAAACTTAATTATACTCTTTATGAATCATCAATGTACTTGTTTCAACTAAATTTTCATTTTTATCTAAAAATAGTCCATGTTAATTTGATTGGATCTACACCAATTTGATTGATACTACATCCCAGTGCCAAAAATAATTGCATCAGTCTTTTTTTTTCTTGCTTTTAGGTATGTATTTTTGGTTCTACCTAATCCAGAGGAAAAATAAAATTATAAAGTGTCAGTTTTAGCTTTATATTTTTCAATCTTGATTGAATGGAAAGGTGCAAGCCGTTGGTTTTTACACTAAAAATTGCTAGACTGAGTATAATCATATCATGTAATATTTTGTTTTTCTTAATTATACTACCGTTATTTTTGACGGGGAGGGATGAAAAGTCTTTAGAAAAGTTAATTGGCTTTTGCAAAAATAAATTTGAAGCTTAGTGGAAATACTTTAGCGATTCGGAATGTATATCCAGTCCTATTATCTATCATTATTTCCATTTTGTCACTTTAGAATTTAATAGTGAGGCTGATTTTTTAATTAATCTTATGTCAATCGCCGATGTTTTGTTGTTACTCTACAAAAGCTATATATATTACGACATCACATATTCCTCATGCACTTTGATGAAAATTTATTCAACTATTAACTTCAATAATTTGACCCCATCCTTATTTATGCGTTTGCTTTCTTTTTCTTAATAAAATTTTTAGGCCTTATTCAGTTTTCAATACTAATTTTCCCATTAAGAAATTAACGTGAATTATCATCTGAATGGATTAGGAAAATTTTCAAGTACGCTCTCAAATGTCAATTTTAGTAGAGTAATTATGAGGTTATTAATATGCATGGGAGAACGAAGAAAAAAAACTCTTGTATGGGCTATATTATCCAAATAATAATTGAAAGTATATTTTTGAATGATTTAGATTATTAATAAGGGCTTTTGTATAACAATTTACACAAACTTTAGATAAAATTTAAAAAAAATTTAAAGAAACTATTTAAAAGAATGAGTTGATTAAACCCCTTGTTCCATCACCTAGTTCCGCCAATGTTAATATGATTAAGTACGTAGTAAATAATTACGGAGTATTACTAATAGTTAATTAAGTACTCCATTAATTATCTGCTACTAATTATAATTAGGAATTGTTGTCACTGCGCGCATAACCATCTCAATGTGTGAGAGTCGTGTGTTTACGATTACGCAAGTCTATAAAAACAGAAACGGGATAAGTTCACAGTTCTCTTTTTTCAGTTGTTAGCAGCTCTATATTTAGCCACACCACGATACAGCCTTATTTTCATCCCAAAATATATCAATTCAATTTTTTTCATTTCAACTTTTTTTATTATTGTCGAATTCCATATATCTGTTTAATTTTTTATAATGGTAAAACAAAAAATTTTAAAATTAATTAATTAAAATTTCATTAATTAAATATGGAAAACTACATGAAAAAAAGCATGTTAATCCAAAAATTTCCAGAATTAAACATTGAGAAGAGTTGATGATTACTGAAAGACTAGATCTAAGTTATTACCATTTCCATCTGTGTCATCATAGGTGGAGTATTTCTTTTGGGTATATAGATTAAGGAAGAAGTGTTTGTCAGTTAAGGGTTTGATTGATACTCCTTATTTTGAGTTCGTACTTCAATAATTTATTCAAATATGATTGACTTCAATAATCACGAGATAACGACTTTTCTAAGATACCTACAAATCATCCAATAAAATAGTAGTAGCTTTAAGCAATGCTTAATAAGAGCTATAGAAGTACGGGGAATCATATCATTTGTTCTAATTAACGAGCCATAAAAATTATTATCAATTTTATTTTTGGAAAAAATATTAGTATAACAATTTTTAATCCGATAACATAAATCCGGTGCTAAATGTAAAGAAAGATAAAGTAGCAGCAGCAACAGACTTGGAGCTGGAGTCTATTCAACACTTTCTTTTTTTCTTTTTGAGTTGTATCAACACTTGAACTTCAGCAAAAAGCTAAACCCACTCTCTCTCTCTCTCTCTCTTGTTCACATTGTACTTATTCAAGAACTTTCCTCTCTCACGAACTTCTTACTATAATTATTGCAGTTTGAATCATTATTCGATACTGGGAAACTAGGATCTCCATCCACTTGTGCTCCAAATCTTTCTGTTTCTCTTCTTTTTTCGTACCTCTTCGTAATAGTTCATGGCTTCAACTTCCTAGTACTCTTTCCATATTCGTATTTGAAGAGAGAGGAGAAATGGGGTGTGCTGGATTTCTCTTCGTTTTCTCTCTGTACTCTCTTTTCCTCATGGATGTTTCCACAGCCCAGATGCCAGGTTCCTCACTTTTTTCTCTACATGCTTTTCGATTTGGTTTCAATGTTTTTTTTTGGTTGAATTTTCTCGAGTATTTTCCACGGTGGGATTTTCTTTTTCTTGTCATTATTTATTTTGTTTCCCCAAAATGTCTCCATCTTTTTTATTGTCAGTTTTGTATAAAACGATTTTTGTTAGTGTGGAGTAAGTTGTATGAGTGGGGCAATTAATATGGTGTCTTGTAGTATATGAATTGTGGATGCAGCCTTTTTGCAAAATTCGATCTGTTATTTGCTAAGTAAGGATACAGTGTCATCTTTAAGGTGCCGGAGATTTATGACCTATTTCTGACATTTCCTATTTACATAATAAGGAGAATTGCCCACTGTGTTAGATATGTGACTTGCTATAGTCTCTTACTTGAGGTGTATTCCACTGTCATACAGGACTAAAATATGTTATTCAAGGAACTAAGGTGGTTTAGCAAGCCTCCAATGTTACAGTTGTTACTTTCATAAGCTTTATGATCTGATGTAAATCTGCCATCTTTATGTATTTACTTCAGGGCTGGCCATGTGCTCGATTTGGAGACAACCTCTTGCCCTGCTTAGTGCTAATATAGGCCTTTTTCACATAATCGTTTTAGTAATGTAGGTTTCCGAAACAAAAAACTTTGTGAAGCTGAGACTTCTTTATGGCTTGTGGCATCACTGCCATGCTCCTGCTTTACTGCAAACTGTTCTACTATATTTTTGCTGTCACATGTTTTGTTTGAGCTGCAAATGCAGAACAATTCACTCAAAAACCAAATCATTGACATTCTTGGTTAACTAATGTTAGCTTAGCACGGACATGCTACCAAAACCCTGCTACACTTAGTAGTAGTAAGTTGCTTCATGTCCTTCTGTATGTGTGGTGATGAAGTGCAGAGGTTTCAATTGATATCATGTTCAATAGAAACCATAGCTCATGTCATGGCTTGTTGTATATAAGTATAGATTTACTCGGGCCTGTTAAGTGATCGCATAAACTCATTTGAATTTACTCTGATACCCAATCACTATAACAATGCAGGTTTTGTGAGTGTGGATTGTGGTGGTTCCAATAATTTTACAGATGAAATAGGTCTTGAATGGAGTCCAGATAACTACATGTTAACTGGAGATATAGTTAACATAGTTGTAGCCAATGAGACCAGAAAACAGTATAAGACACTAAGATCCTTCCCAGCAGATGATAACAAGTATTGCTACACATTCAATGTTGTCAGTAGGACCAGGTATCTCATAAGAGCGACCTTCTTGTATGGAAACTTTGACAACAACAATGTGTATCCCAAGTTTGACATTTCGTTTGGGCCTACACGTTGGGCTACTATAGTAATTTCAGATGCTAATACAATAGAGCTTCAAGAGTTAATATTTCTAGCTACAGATCCTACCATCAGTGTTTGTTTGTCCAATGCAACAACTGGTCAGCCGTTTATATCCACCCTTGAGCTCCGACAGTTTAATGGTTCCATCTATTTCAATCAGTTTGAGAGCCAATTTTACCTCAGTGTGTCCGCAAGAATAAATTTTGGTGCAGAGAGCGACAAACCGGTCAGGTAGACCTGAAATTTGAAAAGTTCGACTTGTTTTCGTTTTGCTTCTTGGAATTGCAAGTCTTCAAAGTTTCATTTATGTTGTAGGTTTCCAGATGACCCATTTGATCGAATATGGGAGTCTGACTCAGTGAGAAAAGCCAATTACCTTGTTGATGTTGCCCCAGGAACTGAAAAAATATCCACACAAATGCCAATTGATGTCAGCAGGGATGAATGGCCACCGCAGAAGGTAATGCAGACAGCTGTAGTTGGCAGAAATGGATCATTGACGTATCGCTTGAACCTCGATGGTTTTCCTGCTCCTGGTTGGGCATTTTGTTACTTTGCCGAAATTGAAGACTTGGGTCCAAGTGATGCTAGAAAGTTCAGGTTTATGCTCCCTGGCGCTCCTGATCTTAGCAAGGCTGTTGTTAATATCCAAGAAAACGCCCAAGGACAGTATCGCTTGTATGAGCCAGGATACTACAACATTTCTCTACCATTTGTTTTATCTTTCAGATTTGGGAGGACTTCTGATTCTACAATGGGTCCTCTGCTGAATGCCTTGGAGGTCAATAGATATTTGAAAAAGAGTGATGGCTCTGCAGATGGTGAGTACGAGAAAATTTTCTTAAACATGCAGACTCTGCATTTCTGTTTTGATGGATTCATTACAATTGAAAAAAACAATAAAAGAGTTCTTCTACGATACCACAATACTATGTAGACTTTTTCCTCCCTACATATCCCATATTTTGTTGGGAAGTTGAGTCCATTGAGCTACGATCATTTGTTCTTTTCTGTTTAGTAGGTTGAGTAGTTAACTTTTTGAGTGAGGAACACGAAAAAGAGCTTCCTTTTACTTACTACATAATGTGCTTTCCTACAGCTTGTAGACTCTCTAATTCTTTGAATTGCAGGACCAGTTTTGGCTGCAATAGCCTTGTCTTATAAATCATTTAAGTGGGCAAATGAAGGGGGTGACCCCTGCATTCCAGCTCCATGGTCATGGGTCCAGTGTAGTTCAGATCCTCGACCAATGATAGCATCGATGTAAATTCTGCTTCTTTCTTAGTTTAATGTTGTATTCTGCCGTTTTAGTTTGAAGTTCAGAATGGATTACATTACATACAGATAAATATGTTTGGTTGCCGACTTTTGTAACTTAACTTGAACCTGAAAATATGATCTGTATCTTTTTTGACCATTTTTGTGCTTGTGCAGTAAACTGTCTGGGAAGAATTTGTCGGGAACAATTCCAGTAGAGTTCACAAAGTTGGGGGGCTTAGTTGAGTTGTAAGTTGCTGGCTCCACTGTTTATTATTCAATGCCGCTTTCCCTATCCTGGTTCATGATCAAATCGTAATTGTTGTTCGCCTATTCATTGCAGATGGCTTGATAATAACTCACTGAGTGGTCCAATTCCAGACTTTTCTGGATGCCCTAACTTAAAAATAATGTGTGTACTCCAATTGTTCTGTCTATTTAAATATTTGCTTTATTGTTAGAGCAACTGATTCATTGTTTCACTGTGCAGACATCTCGAGGATAACCGATTGAATGGTGAACTGCCTTCTTCCTTGGCAGATTTGTCAAAGTTGAGAGAATTGTAAGTTTGAAGAGCTAAAATAATATCTCAATACTAGCTCGTTACATAACTTTGGTCAGGAGTATGGTGAAACTTCAATTTCTGAAAATTCATCCCATAATAAATTGTTCTTTATTCTTGCTTACCTGCTAATTGCTCCAACGGGAATTTTGTTTTTTACTGTAAAAGTTTTGTACTTCCAAAAACATCAATTTTCTGACAAAATGGCCAAATTGGTATTGTTCGATGTGTTTGCTCAGTATTATTCTGTTCTTACATGTGTACTTTTCATTAAGATTTTTCTGAGTCTCGTCTCCATTGGTCGCAGATACATTCAGAACAATTTGTTAGCTGGGACAATTCCATCTGGTCTTCTTAATAAAGATCTGAGTTTGAAGTGAGTATATTAGTTGCCTGCCAGTCTATTTACTTTGGATACTGGGGTATATATTAATTGCTTCCATGGTGAATATATATTTCATAATCAATTTTGTGTATAAATAAATATTTATACTTATTCTTGTAAAATCTCTCTCTCTCTCTCTCTCTCTGCCTTAACTAATAAAACAATTTTGAAATGCATTTCAATTTTTATCTTGCAAAAAGACTTCTAGTAAGTTGTTGCTCAGGCTTATCTGAGAACTCTTTATCATCTGTGTTCAGCTACACAGGGAATGCAGGCCTTCACAAGGAGAAGGGAGGGAGCCATAAGAACATTATTATCGGGACATCAGTTGCAGCTGCTGTTATGCTTATTGCTACCATTACATATTTCTTATTGCTCAAAGGAAAGAAGAAACCTCCTCGTAAAGGTTAGACTCAAACACTTATAACCAAGGTTTCATTATGTACAGCAATCTTACTTGGACGAACACAACAATTTTTGCTATATTTGATTTCTATTAGGAGAATCTCAACATAATTTGCCTCCTCAAAAGCTTGCTTCTTCCCTGGGTGATACAAACGCTGAAGCTGCTCATTACTTCACTTTAGCTGAGATCAAGGATACTACAAATAATTTTGAGAGAAGAATTGGATCGGGAGGCTTTGGGGTTGTATATTATGGGAGACTGCCTGATGGTAAAGAAATTGCAGTCAAACGCTTGACCAATGATTCCTTCCAGGGGAAGCGAGAGTTTACCAATGAAGTACGTAATATTACTGTTTAGCTTGAATTCTGCAACAGTTTGGAGAATGTTAAACCTCTTCAATCACTTGACTACATAATTATCGGAATGATTTATTGAAATTGCTTCCAACTTTCTTTCTACGTTTCAATTTTAAAGTTGCAATTGGTTTTTCATTAACATAATCAATGTCTATCAATCTAATTGTCTATAAAGGCAGTAAAGAATTAGGCCTATGTACACATGATTTTGAAAAGCAAAGCCAAGTAAATGATTATCCTATGATATGTCAGAGATTTTAGTGTCTGGAAATTTGATATTCTGTTTCATGCATCTTCCAATTATGTTTCCCATTCCTGTTTCTTGCTTGCAAGAGTAATGTAATCAGACTCTAACTTCGAGATGGAATCTTTATTGATTTGCCTGTATATCAAACTTATTTACTTTATTGTGGCATCTGCCACAGATGATTAGATTTATTTAAGCAACTTGAGCTGGTTAATTCATATCTGAAATCCATATGGTTAGCTTTTGCATAATTTAATGAACTGTGCAGTAGTGTTATATATTAGGTCTGCTCTCTGATACTGATTTGAGGTGCGAACAGGTCTCTCTTCTTTCAAGAATACATCATAGGAATCTAGTACAGTTTATTGGATGTTGCCAAGAAGAAGGAAAGAGTATTCTCGTGTACGAGTTCATGCACAAGGGGACTCTTAAGGAACATCTTTATGGTAAGTTTTTTCATCGAGATATGATCAATTAACCTGATGATAGCTGAACCAATTTGGTATTTTTCCACAGGGCCCTTAACACTTGGAGGAGGAATTAATTGGATTAAACGCCTTGAGATTGCTGAGGATGCTGCCAAAGGTTGGTTAGCCAGTTCTAAATTTCATCCATTACTGAATAAACTCATTTTACTGCATAAAAATTGGAGAAGAGAGCTGACCCAAACACCGGCATATTGATTAGTAGAAAAAGCAATTTTGAAATGTTGTCTCCTTTTGTTCGTTCAGGAATAGATTACCTCCACACTGGTTGTGTTCCAGCGATCATTCATCGAGACTTGAAGACCAGCAATATTCTTCTTGACAAGAACATGAGAGCTAAGGTTTCAGATTTTGGCCTTTCGAAACTAGCAGTTGATGGAGCTTCCCACGTGTCGAGCATAGTTCGAGGAACTGTTGGTTACCTTGATCCTGAGTACGTCTTCCTTCTTTTTCTCTTTCTTTCTTTAGGAGTGTGTAGTATCATATCCATTGGAATAGCTACAATTTGCTTGGTATATGATAGTTAGGTCTATTCATAGGTTTGCATTTAAACAAGAATCAAATATAAGCTCAGTTTGCATTGTTATGTTGCTTATGTTCACACGAGTCATTGCTCTTCCTTCACGCAATGCAGATATTACATCTCCCAGCAGCTTACAGACAAGAGCGACGTCTACAGTTTTGGGGTCATCCTCCTTGAGCTAATATCCGGTCAAGAAGCAATCTCTAACGAAAATTTTGGACATAACTGCCGAAACATAGTCCAGTGGGTAAGAGTGCCTCTTAGATTTCATGTTACTCATCGTTTACTTGAAAATAAAACTAAAAATTAGTAAAAATGATAATACTATATGTATCCTTGTGGGCAGGCAAAGTTGCACATTGAAAGTGGAGACTTGCAAGGGATCATCGACCCTGCATTGCACGAATACGACATACAGTCGATGTGGAAGATAGCGGAGAAGGCGCTGATGTGCGTGCAGCCCCACGGGAGCATGAGGCCGTGGATGTCTGAAGTCATAAAGGAGATCCAAGATGCACTCGCCATTGAGAGGGGGGCAGAAGCAGTGAGGGAAGGCAGCTCAGACGAGATATCTAGGCGCTCGGCTCACTCGTCCCTCAACTTGGGGTCATTGGATATCGGCTCCAGCGACCACCGCTACTTGGCCATCGATGAATCCATAGCACGCCCAACTGCTCGGTAAAATTATTGTGATAATTTTTGGTTGGATTACTTTTGCTGCTACATTTAGTCACACAGCCTGCTGCTGGGATAAACCATAACAGTCTGTGTAGATTTACTGTATATTCCAGCCTTTTTTTTGCTTTTTTTTAAGGATTGGTCTATATATTGTTCATCATTCTTGACCATTTTTCTGGGAAATATATCGTGCATTCTGTAAAACTATAATTTATGATGCGATAATTTGAGTGAATAGTAGTGTCCTTTCCGTTACTTTAGTTTTTCATATTTTTTGTATAGATTTTTTCTGCTTCAATCAATTATTTTCAAGAAGTACTTTAAAATTTACTACTACTCTAATATATAAGTTTTCTTTGTGAGGCCACCCGCAACGCGTCACGCGGGTGGCCCGTGTTCCGTGTTCCGTCACGCTGGGATGAGACGGCGGCGTGACGCGTTGCGGCGCCCCGTCTCGTCCCCAGCAAGTCACACGTCCCGTTCCGCCGCGACGAAACGCGAGACGGCTCGCCACGCGCCGAGGCGACGTGGCGCGCTCCCAGGCGATGCGTGACGCCCACTCGCCGTCCCGCGAGTGGGCGTCGTCACGCTGACGCAATAATTCTTTTTTTAAAAAAAAATCAGATTAAATAAATATAAATAAATAAATAAAAATTGTTAAACGGTAATATTACCGTTAATAGAGCCGTTTTTCCCTTTTTTATTTTATTTTTTTATTTTTTTTACTCTTTAAATACTCCTAATTCATCATCATTTCACACACAATTACACATCTATTCTTCCCAAATCATCTCCATTTTCTCTTCAATTTTCATCTAACATCTCATCACAAAATGTCCGGCGACAGAAACTCCGGCGGTGGCAGCTCCGGCTGGTGGGATCTCAACGCGTTCGGAGACTGGGGGAACATGTACAACACATTGGGTGGTTCCGGTTCGTCGACGCCGGGCACTCATGGTTCGTCGACGCCGAGGGGGTACCAACCACTCAATTTTGATATGGATGCATACACTCGTCCCTCCGCCCCGCGGTATTCGCAGGGACTCTCCCAGATTCGGGAGGATTATTCGGTTCAACCCAGTCCAGAAGAAGGCCGAGGCGGGGGAAGTTCCAGGGCGGAGGCGGAGGCGGAGGCGGACGAGGAGGAGGAGGGGACTCTCCCAGATTATTCGCAGGGACTCTCCCAGATTCTCGTACGATCCCATCGTGGGGAATCAACAACCCCAGAAGTGCTTCTGGGAAAAAGGTCACCGAGGCCTACTAGGAGATTAAGCCGAAAAAGACCCGCCGCCGCACATATAAGATGCTCCGCGCTCACTTTGACCGAGTCGACAGAGAGGTCAAACGATTTTGCGCCATCTACAAGCATGAAGCGGCTCAGTACCAAAGCGGAGCCACGAGAGCCGACATTCTGAGGTCGGCTTTGCGGGTCTACTACGAAGACACCGGCAAATAATTCAAATATGCCGATGTTTGGGAGGTCGTCAGGGACGAGGAAAGGTGGGCCGGCGGTGTGCGGGGTCCAGCTCGGGCTTGACCTCGAAGCGCATGAAGCACACGGCTAGTGGCTAATACTCGTCTGGTGAGGGCGGTTCGGGCAGCGGGCCACAAGAGTTTGCCTCGCAGAAGGAGGAGACCCCGCCAGACGATACCGAGGGGGTTTTCCCGTGGGCGCCGTCGGTCGCAAGGGAGAAATGTGGCGAAGGCGGCTAGAGGGAGGAGGGGCCGAGACGAATCAAGCCAGGCGGGCTCGGGCTCGGGGGGTGGGAAAGTAAAGTTGACAACGAAAATGATTACTGAGAAAATGAATTCTGAGAATAAGATTCCCAATAACTTTACTTTCCTGTGTTTAGAAAATATCAAGATTTTAAATTTTATAGTATTTGATTTAAACACCGAACTAAAAATAGACTTATTATTATTTTATTTATAAAGAAGAATAATAATAAAATTTTTAATAAATTATTATTTACAAACTATAATAATTATATTGTTATATTTATTATTAAATAGTTTAAATATGGATCATCCATCACAATATATAATAATACAAGTATATTATAGTTGCATGGAGTATTATAATTATAAATTATTATAATGATGATGATAATAATAATAATAATAATAATAATAATAATAATAATTATTATTATTATATTTAAGGAAATTATAATTAAATAAATTTTATAATTTAAAATTTCACTATGATTTTATTAATTAATTATTAATTTATAAAATAATAATTAGTATTTATTATTATATAATTATATTTTCATTATTTAATAAATTATTAATTATTATTATTATTATGATAATAAAAATTATAATAGCATAGTTATAATTATGATCATTTTAATTATAGTTATTTATTATTCTGAAATTAAGCATGATTTATAGTTTTAAATTATTTTAAAACAATCTAATTATTATTATTATGATAATAATAATAATATCATAATAATAATAATAATATATTACATTAAAAATGTAAGAATCCTAAAACTGGAAAAAAAGAATACCTAAGAAAAGTTAGGATTTAGAATCCTGGAAAGTTGTACTAAATTTCCTTGTTCATGGGATTCTGATTACTTTCCCATATGATTAAAAATTGAAACAAACATAGGAATTTAAAATTTAAGGAATCAGATTACTTTGCCAAACAGAATCCTGACAACCAAATGTGGCCTTAGAGCATCCACAGTGGTGCGGAATTCCCCGCGGAATTCCCAAAAACACCTCATGCCACGTCATAAGGATTTCCCACTGCATAGTGGCGGAATTCCCTGCGGAATTCCTGAAGGAATTCCCACAATTAAAAAAATTCACAAATTCACAAATTAAACAATTTCCGGAAGTAAGAAATTTACGAAATTAAATAGTCGACACAAATAGGGAAAAATATTCCATTAATAAAAAAAAAGAAAAGTACATTTCACCAAATTAAAAAAATACATTTCAATAATGCTTCACCCCCACATCAACGACGACCCCTCCGCTGCCATACTTCTTTAATAATATCGTTCTGGAGTCGAACATGGGCTTATTTTTGGCGCATGTCGGCGAATGCACGGACTCGATCGACATCGTCGTGGGGTATCCCCATGCGGACATTGTCAGTGGCCACACCATAGCTTGGACCCGCAGCATCAGCGTCCTCGTCGGTCCACTCAGTCAGTGTTGTACCTTCATCTTCGACAATCATGTTGGCGTACATGATGTCGGCGATGCTGTCAACATACCACAGCCGTGCGGGACCCTTCACTGCCACCCATCGACCCTGTAGCACTCCGAATGCCCGCTCCACATCCGTGCGCGCTGCCTCATGACGTTGCGCAAAGTATATCTTCTTTTCATCTGCTGGGCATCTGATCGTCTTCACAAAGACGGGCCACATCGGGTATATCCCATCCGCCAAATAATAGCCCATGTTGTGCTGGTTGCCGTTGGTGATGAAGTTGACGGTCGGACAGACGCCCATGCACTGGTCGTTGAAAAGGGGCGACGACTGGAGGATGTTGATGTCGTTGTTCGACCCGGCTACTCCAAAATAGGCATGTCAAATCCACAGCCGGTAGTCAGCTACCGCTTCAAGGATCATCGTGGGATTCTTGGCCTTGAAACCAGTAGTGTACATCCCTTTCCAGGCAGCGGGGCAGTTCTTCCATTCCCGGTGCATACAATCTATGCTGCCTAACATCCCCGGAAACCCGTGCTGATTCCCGTGCATATCCAGCAGAGCCTGACAATCTTTGGGGGGTAGGCTTCCGAAGATACCT
Organism: Salvia splendens; assembly: GCF_004379255.2. NCBI lineage: Eukaryota > Viridiplantae > Streptophyta > Magnoliopsida > Lamiales > Lamiaceae > Salvia > Salvia splendens. Next base: position 32,632,243 of record NC_056033.1, on the reverse strand, counting down.
ATCCCTGAAAATCTCTCTAACGCCCTGACAAAAATACTTCAGGCAGTCGCGCGCAGTCGTCTCGCCGATGTGGAGGTACTCGTCGAATATGTCTGCCGAACCTCCGTATGCCAACTGCCTAATTGCAGCAGTGCACTTCTGAATTGGCGTGTGGTCGGGTTTACCACCCGCATCCTCCCGCACCCTAAAATACCCGTATCGACGCTCAAAAGCGCCCACGATACGCATAAAGAGCGGCCGATGCATCCTAAACCGTTGCCGGAATAGGTTCTCCCCAAACCGCGGCTCCGGCGCAAAGTAATCCTCGTACAACTGCCTGTGGGCAGCGAGGTGATCCCGGGAGACTATAGTGCGACGCGATGGATAGGTCGAGGCACCGCCGCCGCCGCGGCCGCTTGTTCCTCCCTCTCAGCGGCCTCCCGCACACGTGCGTGTATCATCCGCATCATGTGTTCATAATGCCCACCACCACCACCACCACCACTACCGGCCATTACGAATATATAAAAGAAATTTAGAGAGAGAAACTTGTTAATACAAGTGGTACGAATGAAATGAAGTTCAACGAGATGTATAAGGAACCGAAAAAAAAAATTTAATGCATTAAACGGGAATTCCGCGGGCGTCAACGCAATGTCGGACGTCCGCGCAGAATTCCCCGCGGAATTCCGCCGATGGCCGCGAAACTGCGAAATCCTTCGCGGAATTCCGTATCCATGGAAGGGACGTGCAATGGTGGACGTCAGCCACGGAATTCCCCCACACCAGTGGGAATTCCGCGTGGACGTCCGCTATTGCTGATGGTCTTACTATTTTTGTGAGTCCAAATTCCAGAAGTTGAAATACAAATGCAGCAAGACAATTATTTGTCGCAAGGAAAGAAAAGAAAAGAAAAGAAAAGTTCAAGACGTCGTCGTAGATCAGCTATAATACGGTAGACCGACAGAGGACACGTGGGGTGATATTGTAGAAGCATCCAACACCTAATCAAATAAATTTAGAAAAACCAACGGTGCTGATAAACCTAAACTCGTTTCCAATCCCTCAATCTCAGTCGTCGTCTCCTTCCTCACTTCTCAACCCTACGATCCTTCCTCTCGCGCCCAAATTACAAAATTCGACGAATCCCCTTGCAGGTAACGGACTAACGGTTATCCCTCCTGTTTCTCTCTCCATGCGTTTACCCGCTGCGTATCATCGTGACCTAGGGTTTCTTTTAATATGCTAGATTCATGGCGGACGGGCACTCGTCGCAGGGAGCTCCGGGGAGCCCCATCTGTGGCAGCCACGACCTATGCGGCACGGATACGGATACGCGTATCAGTATCCGAAGGATACGGATACGCGGATACGGCTCTTTCCCAAACAACCCGATACGCGGATACGTTTTAACTATTTTTTTAATAAATAATAATAGTGCATAATAAATTACAAAATAGATATTCTAATGTTATTATACAAATAAAAATAATAAAATTACAAAATATTAAAAGCTAGTGTCAATTTCTTTTATGGTCGATTACACCACATCGATTTTTTGGTTATACTTATCCATATTACCAATAATATTGATCAAAATATTTATTTATAGTTACAAAATTAGACAAAGTTAATGGAGTAATAAATTGGCCCAAAAAATGAGCCCCAAATATACTCCTTTTCCATCGTGACTACTTCTTGCCCAATTCATTCTCCCATTTCCAATTTTCTTCAATCCCTAGTTGAGGCAATAGCGGCGCCTCCCCTTTCTTCTTCTTCTTCTTCTTCTTCTTCTTCTTCTTCTTCTTCTTCTTCTTCATATCCGATTAACTGTCAATTTTGTTCCCAAATCGGATTGAAGTTCGTAAATTGAAAGTTGCGAAGTTCTTCGACAGAGATGGACGTTGATTTCGAAGAGGAGAACCTCAGATCTTTGCAGATAGAGGAGGATGAAGGCCCAATACGGCCCAGCTCGCGGATACGCCGAAGGATACGTATCGAATCTGAGGTTTCCCGGCCCAATACGGCCCAGCTCGCGGATACGCCCAGGATACGTATCGACGGTGTATCCGTCGCGTATCGGTATCGGATACGTATCCGATACGTGATACGGCAACAGGGTGGCGTATCGGTGTTATATAGGCCACGACAGCGGAGGAGATCAAAGCCCGCGCTGCGGAGTCGGTGAGCCGGATAGGTTTCTTCCTATTGCGAATATCAGCAGGATCATGAAGAAGAGACTTCCCGCGAATGGGAAGATTGCTAAGGATGCCAAGGAGACGGTGCAGGAATGTGTTTCCGAGTTTATTAGCTTCATCACCAGCGAGTATGTCCATGGATTTTAATTTTGGCTGACTTGATTGCATTTTGTTGGATAAAAGAGCTGACTTGTTACGTATTCGAATCTTCTTCTTGGGTTTCTGTCAAAACTTGGGCACATGTAATTTGCATTTAATTTTCAAGTGTTTATTTAGGTATAGGCATCTAGTTTGATCCAATTTTTTAAATTATTTTGTGCGTGCTTATGAGAAAATGTGTTAATCTGCTCACTGGCTAGTGTTAATGGATAGCCATCTTCGATGTCTTTGGTCTTTCTATGTACATATATCATTAGGTTGTATCGATCTTTTTGAGACCAAAAGCTGAACATTTTTTGGTGGGTGTGATGCAAGGGCAAGTGACAAGTGCCAGAGAGAGAAAAGGAAGACAATTGATGATTCCGCGAATTATTGATGATGATGAATGCTCGTAAAAGTAAATTACGACACAGGGAATTTACGTGGTTCGATTTACTGAAGTAAATCTACGTCCACGGGAAGAAGGGAGGGCAAGATTGTATTGCTTGATCTGGGATTTACAGCTTACAACACAGACTTGCTATATGATGTTTTATCTCTAGAGAGCTTAACCCCCTCATATCAGATCTAAATTCTATTTATATATGGAACTAAGATCGTGGCTTGCATCTCCACCCTAAGTCGTGGATGTCGTGTAGGTCATGGCCTAAGATCGTGGATGTAGCGTAGGTCATGGCCTACGATCGTGGCCTGAGTTGACACCACGTGGTAGTGGGTGTGTTGGACATCCTGTATGGGTCCACTAACTCCTTGTTCGGTCGAATACTGAGACCGAACTGCTTTGGTTGCCGATCTGAGAGTAGAGCTTGATGCCGACCTGAGAGCAGAGCTTGATTGGTTGGCTTTTACCGAGCTGTAGGCTGAGGCCGAACTCTTTGGTAATGCCGAACTCATACTCCTGCTTTGGTTGCCGATCTGAGAGTAGAGCTTGATGCCGACCTGAGAGCAGAGCTTGATAGGTTGGCTTCTACCGAGCTGTAGGCTGAGGCCGAACTCTTTGGTAATGCCGAACTCATACTCTTCCTTGGGCTTTGGGCTGATGGGCCGTCATTGCTGTTGGGCTTGTTTAGTACGCACCCCATCACTACCCCCCCCGAAAAGCGAAGTGAATCACTTCGGCGAAGCGAGTCACTTCGGCATTCTGGAAAAGGGTACGGGGGAGGCTGAAGTCAGGGGACGTGCCCTGCGCGTGACTGCATTAAATGCGGCATTAAATGCGACAGTAAAATCCGGCCGTCGAATCCTGAAAAGGTGGGATATGAAACGGTGCGATGATTTGAAATCTTTTCCAAATCTGATAAATACCGCCTTTCTTCATCATTTGAACACCTTTGCTATTGGCTTCTTCTGCACTCTCTATCTTTTGCGTGAAAAATTTCCTTCCGCTTTCAAAAATTTCCTCAGGATTTCTTCAAACTTTCAAAGAGTAAGAACCATGTCTGCTTCTTCTTCGTCTGAGTCTGGTAGCGGTAGAAAAGGGGGTAAGGGGTCTTCTAGCCGGAAAGAATCCGGGGAGAAGACCGTAGAGTATTTTCACAGTATCTTGAGTAAGGATACTGTGATATCCCTTTACGAAAAATACTCTTTTCCTGGGGGGAAGGCGGTGGTACCTGACGGTGATCATAGGGCTGACTCCCCGCCGGAGGGTTACGCCACCGTGTACGAGGCCTGCTTAGAATGCGGGCTTCGTTTCCCCCTCCCTTCTGCCTTTATAGATTTACTAGATTTTTTTCAGCTTCCTTTAGGCCAGGTGACTCCGAACTCTTGGAGGCACTTGTCGGCCTTCGCTGCCGAACTCCGTAGGTTAGGAAGGGATTTGTCTTTGAAGGCGATCCTTAAATTCTTTCAATTTAAGAGGAAGGGGTCTTGGTTTTACTTGATCCCTGTACAGCCTTTTAGGGCCTTTTGTAAAACGAAGTGGCCGAAGTGGCAAAACCGCTTCTTCTACTATGATAGGACCGCGGCTCCTAGTTTTCCCTGGAGAGGGCCGAAGTCCGTTATCCGTCACCCTCGGCCTGAACCGTTGGACGAGCTCGATGGCGAGCTCAACAAGATTCCCATAGTTAGGAAACAATACACGGAGTCTGAGCTCGTCAAGGGCGACGTCGTGTTCGACATCTCGTCTTCGGACGAAGAGGCCGAGGGTGAGGATTTCTCTTTATCTTTATGCTCTACTGCTTTAGCGAAGAAAACTAACCTTGCTTTCTTGCTTTTTGGCAGTGTACATGCTGAATAAGGCTATCCGAAAGTCCTCCGAGCTTGTGGAGCCGGAGAGGCAGAGAGCCCCTCGCTCGGCGTCTGAAGCCGAGAAGGATCCGAAGAGGCAAAAAACCTCTTCTTCGGATCCGAAAGAGCCGGAGTCGTATTCGGCTAAAGGGAAGGGGAAATTTCATGAGTCCCCAAGAGTGCCGGGGAAAGACCTGGTCATCTCCGAGGTGGTTGCAGACATCCCGGAACACGTCCCTGAGCCTTTTCAATGGCCGACGAATTTTGTGGAGGTAAGCTTTCTGACTTGGCTTCTTTTCCACATTTTTTGATGGCCATTCTGTTGAGTTTTTTCCTTGTTCATCTTCAGAGAGCCAAGCTCGTCTCCGTAGAGCTCTCCAAAGCATCCCACGACTACGAGGAGATGCAGAAGGAGTTGCATCTTGCTCGTAGTCTGGCCGAACAGGCTGAGGCCAAATTTGAGAGGGCCCGAGCTGCTAGGATATCGGCTCAGGATGAAGCCCGGTCAGCCAAAAACCAGCTCATCATCCTGCAAGAGCAGACGAAGCACCGGGAGGCTCAGAAGGAGGCTGCCGCCGTGGCTGCCCAGGGGGAGGCTCTCCGTGTTTACACGGAGAAACTCTTTTTGAGCAGCCAGTTCTCGGCCTTTGTCGGTAGTCTGGTAAGGCTAATTACCGATAAGGGCGAGCAGGGGGCCGACGTCGTGCTGCCTCTGTACAGCCGAGAGATAGCAGCTCGGCTTCAGAATCTGCCGCTCCTTGAGGAGCTCGCTTCATCCTCGGTCCTGCTTTCTGCAGACCGAGTCCGGAGTTGTCGAGCTGATCGGGACGAGAACCTGGAGGCTATCTTTGCCTCCGTGGGACCCGTTTCACCCGCTTCGACTTACAACGGAGAGGGTGAGGCCGAGCCGCTGGAGCCGGAGGCCGAAGTCGAGCGGGCCGGGCATCCGGAGAAGGAAGCCGATCAGGAGGCGGAGGCGAGGCCGGCAGGACGCGAGGCCGAGGCTGAGGTAGCTCAGGAGAAAGAAGCTGAACCAGAGCGAGGAGCCGGAGACAAAGCTGGCGGAGTATGATTTCGTCTCCCTTCTCTTACTCTGGTTTCTTCCTTGTAAAATGGCCTTGAAGCCCTCCTAGTGTAAAAAATTTTCCTTGTGAATGAAAAATTCTCTACACTTGTCTTCGTATAGCTTTTCGTACTCGCCTTTACTCCTGTTGTATTTTACTATCTGCTCGGTACAGCTGCCGAACTAATATAGTTGCTTTGTACTCAAGGAGATGGAGATACTTCACTGGAAACGGCTGTACTCTTCGGCTTTAGACGAAGCTGAGAAAAGAGCTATAGCCGATCAGACGAACAATGACGAGCTTCTGGCTCGTTTAGTGAAGCTGGAGGCCGATAATAAGGACTTAGAGTCCGATAAGAAGGATCTGGAGGCCGAGCTGAATACGACCATTGCTGAGAGGACTGCGTACGAGGATTACATCCGTGTGCGCGGGGGAGTGACCATATCAGATGTTCAGAGTCGAGTTGACGAACTGTGGGAGGAATATCATGTACTCCGGAGGAACAATGCGCTGGAGAGCTCGGCTTGCCAACAAGTTGTGAAATCATTGCGGCGCTGGGCTTCTCGGTACAACATTGTTCTTTCTCGGCGCCCCTCCATAGAAAGATTCCTTCGGCATATCGTGCCAACAGATGCTCGCACTCCAGATCAAACCTCTGGTTCCCTTGTTCAAAATCCTACTCCCAGTCAACAACGAACTCCGGAACAGCCGGAAACGTCAAGACGAGAACGGGCTCAGGAGCAACCGGAATCGTCAAGACAGGGACGGACTGAAATTCGCCGAGGAGTTGTGACTATGAGCGCGCAAGATCAGCAGATGCTTATTGCAGAGACTCTTCATCGCCGAGGTGTTAGGACTTCTCGGGCTCGGGGAAGAGGCGTTGGGTCGAGGATAGCATCTCGTCGACCTGCTTATTCTTCATCTGCTCGGAACAACCGAACTCGGCTTCCAGAGGATTTTGCAGATAGGTGGCTTAACTTCAGCAACCCTGGACAGTAGAATAGTCCTTTGTAATAGCGTAACGCCATTTTGTAGGGTAGCGGAGTTGTATGCCGAACAAGATTTGAAAAATGAAATTTTGTTTTCGCTTCTAACACTGTATTTACAGCTTAGCGAAAAAATTTCATCGTACTTGTCCTCGGTCTTATGAAGTAAACTTCTTTGACCGGACTTGGTCCTTGGTCTTATGAAGTAAACTTCTTTGACCGGACTCGTCTTTGGTCTGATGAAATAAACATCTTTGACCGGACTCGTCTTTGGTCTGATGAAATAAACATCTTTGACCGGACTCGTCTTCGGTCTGATGAAATAAACATCTTTGACCGGACTTGGTTTGTGTTCTAATTTGGCGATTTTTGTCGCCGGGATCGAACTTTCCCTTGTCCTAATTCGGCGAGTTTTATCGCGTGGATCGGACTTTCCCAGTTAACCGAAGTGGTCTTATGCAGTAAACCTCTTTGACTAGACATGGTCGTCCCCGGTCTTATGAGGTAAACTTCTTTGACCGAACTTGGTCGTCCTAATTCGGCGAGGTTTATCGCGTGGATCGGACTTTCCCTTATTGCAGTTCGTTTCAGACGAAGTGCTTATTTCTTAAGCCGAATTGTGGTCTTGTATCTTCCTGAGAAGCTTGGACTCACAATCGTTGGCTTATTGCAGTTCGTTTCAGACGAAGTGCTTGTTAAGCTGAATTGTGGTCTTGTATCCTCCTTGGAAGCTTGGACTCACAATCGTTGGCTTATTGCAGTTCGTTTCAGACGGACTGCTTGTTAAGCTGAATTGTGGTCTTATATCCTCCTTAGAAGCTTGGACTCACAATAGTCTTTAATAATCGATCTAAAAAGGGGATCAGTCTTTAAAGAACGATATACCTTGGTACCATTTGTAAGAGACGACAAGCACATCGAGACAAAACACATAGAGAAAAAATGAAAAAGATGAAAGAAAAAAAACTTTAAACTTTTTTTTTTTTTTTTTTAAAAAACGACAAGTAAAAGGTGCAAGTAAGAAACAAACAAATAAAAACATATACCCCTATGACCGAAATAGACACGAGACGGACTGACCGGACTGTCTCTTACAAGTGGAACTTCTTGAGGTTGGAGATGTGCCATGTTCGGGGTACTTGTTCTCCTGACATGTGAGTCAATTTATAAGACCCTTTGCCGAGGACTTCTGACACCCGATATGGACCCTCCCATGTGGGTTCGAGTTTGCCCAGCTTTTCTGCTCGGCTTACTTCGTTGTTTCTCAAGACGAGATCTCCCACTTGAAATTGAAGCTTTTTCACCCTTTGGTTATAATACCGGGCTACTTGCTCCTTATACTTGGCTGCTTTTATGCACGCCAATTCTCTTCTTTCTTCGGCGAGATCTAGTTCTGCTCTCAGTCCGTCGTCATTCATTTCTGAGGAGAAATTTAGAGTTCGGGGACTGGGTACGCCGATCTCCACCGGAATTACGGCTTCAGTGCCGTACACCAGACTATACGGAGTTTCACCGTTGGAGGTTTTTGGTGTAGTTCGGCAGGACCATAGGACTTGAGGGAGATTTTCTACCCATTGTCCTTTGGCTTGTTCTAACCGAGCTTTTAACCCTTTCACCAGAATCCGGTTCGTTACTTCCGTTTGTCCGTTTGCTTGGGGATGGGAGACCGAAGTGAACCGCTGTTGAATGTTCAGCTCTTGGCACCAATTCTTGAACGTCTTGTCGGTGAACTGAGTCCCATTATCCGAGATGAGGATGTGGGGTATGCCAAATCGGCACACTATGTTCTTCCAGACGAAGTCCAATGCCTTTGAGCTCGTTATCGTAGCTAATGGTTCAGCCTCCACCCACTTCGTGAAGTAGTCCACGGCAACGATAAGGAATTTCATTTGCCGAGGAGCTTGAGGAAGTGGTCCCACTATGTCTATGCCCCATTGCATGAAAGGCCAAGGGCTTTGCATAGTGTATAGATCGGTCTGCGGCATCCTTGGGACATTTGCATGAATTTGGCACTTCGTACACTTCTTGACGAGCTGCACTGCCTCTTGTACCATGGTTGGCCAATAATATCCCCATCTCAGAACTTTTGTAGCTAAAGCTCTGGCTCCGATGTGGCTACCGCACGATCCTTCATGAACTTCTCTGAGGATGTAGTCCGTCTCTTCTGGTCCTACGCACCGCAACAACGGCTGGAGGTAAGACTTTCTAAAGAGGACTCCTTCATGAAGTTCGTACCGAAGTGCTCGGCACGTGATCTTCCGAGCTTCTCTCTTATCCTCGGGCAATTGTCCTTGATCCAGATACCGCAAGATCGGCGTCATCCAGTTCGGCGAGCTGGATACTGAATGTACCTCGGCTTCATCAGTGCTTCGATGCATTAATTCTTCCACCTTTGAGCTCGGATCTGAGGCCAACTTACTTAAGGTATCTGCTCGGCTATTTTCCGCTCTGGGAATGCGGATTATCCGAAAATAGGAGAAACTTCGGCTGATGTTTTGCGCTTTGTCCAAATACTTCTTCATTCTCTCGTCACGAGCTTCACTTGTACCCAACATGTGATTTACTATGACTTGTGAATCACAATGGACTTTGAGAGATTTGACGAGCAGACTTTGCGCTAACTGGAGTCCGGCCAGGAGGGCTTCGTACTCGGCTTCATTATTAGTAGTGGGGAATAGAAACCGAAGTGAGTAGGTTACCTCGTGTCCGTCGGGAGCGACAAGTAAAATACCAGCTCCACTTCCCATTTTGTTTGAAGCTCCATCTACGAATCCGCTCCAGCAGTCCGGCGGCTCTACTTCGGATTCCAAGGGCTGTGCTAGCTCGGCATTGGCAGAATTCTTCTGTTCGGCAATAACAGGAATTGCTTGATCGAACTTTGCTTCTGCAAGAAAATCTGCCAAGGCTTGTCCCTTGATGGCTTTCCGAGGTAGATATTCAATTGTGTGCTCTCCCAACTCTATAGCCCACTTGGCGATTCTGCCTGATGCTTCTGGTTTGGTCAACACTTGCCGAAGTGGCAGATCAGTTAAGACGCATACCTTGTGAGCATAGAAGTATGGCCGCAGTCTCCTTGCTGCATTTACTAATGCCAGAGCAATCTTTTCCAGAGGTTGATACCTGGTTTCTGGACCTCTTAATGCTCGGCTTGTAAAATAGATGGGAAGCTGCTTTAGGCCTTCTTCTCGTACAAGCACCGCGCTGATGGTTTGATCCGATGCCGCTAAGTATAAGAATATTACTTCGGCTTCGGTTGGAGCAGAGAGAATAGGAAGCTCGGCTAGGTAACTTTTGAGCTCGTCAAAGGCCTTTTTCTGCTCGGCTCCCCACTCGAACTTTGGTGCCTTTTTCAACACCTTGAAGAACGGCAGTTGCTTTTCGGCTGCTTGGGAAAGGAATCGATTCAGTGCGGCTAGACATCCGGTTAGCCTTTGCACGTCATGTATGGACTTCGGCATTGCCATGTTCTGAACGACTTGAACTTTTGAGGGGTTTGCCTTGAGTCCGTCCTTTGAAACCCAACAACCCAGAAACTTTCCCGAATCTACCAAAAAGGTACACTTTTGGGGATTAAGTTTGAGGTTGGCTTTCTTGAGCACGTTGAGAGTGGACTTGAGGTTGTGCTCGTACTCCGAAGTGCTTTTGCTTTTGACGACTATATCGTCAACATACACTTCGACCTCCTTTCCAATCAGGTGCCGAAAAAGCTTGTCTACCATCCTTTGATAAGTGGCTCCGGCATTCTTTAAACCGAATGGCATCTTTTTAAAAGCGAAAATGCCGAAATCAGTAATGAAGGCCGTTTTTGAAGCATCAATCTCATCCATTAAGACTTGGTGGTAGCCTTTGTATAAATCAAGAAAACAGAAAATTTCGAAGCCGATCAAAGCTTCTACTTTTTTATCTATGTTCGGAAGGGGATAGCAATCTTTGGGACAGTGCTTATTTAGATCGGTGAAATCTATGCACATCCGCCATCCTCCTTCCTTTTTCTTGATCATGACAGGATTGGCCACCCACGAAGGATACTTCACTTCGAATAACACATCCGCTCTCAGTAATTGGCGGACTTCGTCATGGATGACTTGATTTCTTTCTGCCGCAAAGAGTCTTTGCTTCTGTTTTATAGGCCGGACTGATGGATCAATATTTAACCGATGAGTGATTACCTCAGAGGGCACTCCGGTCATGTCCAACGGAGACCATGCAAAGACATCTTTGTACTCCTTGAGGAGCTGGATGGTCTTTTCTCGGAGTAGAGGCGTTCCCGCGAAACCGATCTTGACCGTTCTGGACGGATCATCTTCGTATAACTGAACGGTCATTGAGTTCGGCTCTGGTGTGACTTCGGTAATTTCGCTTGCCTCTGACTCCGGCTGCTGTGATTGCTATGCTTGATGATGCCGATCTGATTGCTCGGCACTTTTAAGCGCAATCTGCAGACACTCTTTTGCTCTCTTTTGATCACCTCGGATGACCGCTATCCCCCCTTTAGTGGGGAGCTTGATGGTGAGATGATAAGTAGAGCAAACGGCCCGAACTGCGTTGAGCCAGTCTCTTCCCAGGATGATGTTGTACGGAGACCGAGCTTTTACCACAAAGAACTCAATCATCGTACTGGAGCTAGTAGGCGCTTTCCCCACCGTGATCGGAAGGCTGATAATACCTTCAGGGCGGGTGTCCTCCTGGGCGAAGCTCTTCAGGGGAAGCGGAGCCGGACTGAGCCGAGCTGGGTCCACTTCTAGTTTGTCGAAGCATTCTTTAAAAAGAATGCTAACCGACGCTCCTGTATCCACAAACACCCTGTGGATTAGTTTGTTTGCCACTCCGGCTTGGATGACAATGGCGTCTTGGTGAGGAGAGATGGCCGGGACGGGATCAGCATCCGAGAACGTAATCACTTCGTCCTGCTTCAGCCTTTTATGCGTTGGCTCCTCTCGATTGGAGCCTCTGCGCTCTGACTTCAGGGACGACTTGGTCTTCCCGGCAGGGAGAGCGTCGATAGTCTGGATTACTCCATCATATTGCGGCTCGTCATCGTCTTCGGGATCCGGCTGCCTTTTCGGATCTTGAGGAGCGCAGTTCGCACCTCTCTGCTTTTTATTCTTCTTTGACTGCTTGCTTTGGTATTTTTTTAATGTCCCTGCTTTCACAAGAACATCGATACCTGCAGCCAAGTTTCTGCACTCCTCGGTATCGTGACCGTGGTCTTGATGGTAGGAGCAGTAGTTATCCCGGGGTCGGCGCGCGGCTGATTTCGTCATCCGCTTTGGCTTTTCGAACAGGTCAGAGTGCAGTTCGAAAATTTCCGCTCTCGGCTTGTTCAGCGGTACGAACTGAGCGGGCGGCTTCTCGGGATTGAGACGGGGTCCCAATCTGTCTTGTACCGGAGCCTTTTGAATTCTTTCAAATGGAGTCCGGCGAGGATGCCCCTGATCGCTATGATCGGGCTTCCTTCTGTCTCCTCGGGACGATGAGCTGTCTAACGACCGTTTGCGACGGTCTGCCTCATCGGCCCGGGAGTACTGGTCCGCAATGTCCCACATTTCCTGAGCTGTCTGCGGACCGCACTCAACGAGCTTCCTGTAGAGAGCTCCGGGCAGGATTCCATTTTGGAATGCCGAGATGACAAGCAGATCGTTGAGATCGTCTACTTGCAGGCATTCCTTGTGGAATCTTGTCATAAAGTCGCTGATTTTTTCGTCGCGACCTTGACGAATGGAAAGCAGCTGAGCCGAAGTGATTCGGACTTCCGCTTTCTGAAAGAACCTCCTATGGAATGCATCCATTAGATCTCGGTAAGATCTAATGCTGCCTTGGGGGAGGCTATCGAACCACCTTCTTGCGTTCCCGATGAGCAGCTCGGGAAACAGCTTGCACATGTGGACCTCGTTGAGACCCTGGTTCGCCATGTTATATTGATAGCGTCCCAAGAAATCATGAGGATCCACGAGTCCGTCATAGGTTATCGACGGAGTTCGGTAGTTCTGTGGTAGGGGAGTTCGGGTAATATCGTCCGAGAACGGAGTCCTCAATGCTCCGTACACGGCGAACCCGACATTTCTTCGGTATGGAGGAGATGGAGTTCTCCTGTGATTCCGGTACCGAGGATTCTTTCTCCTGGAAGACATGACACTACTGCGGTAGTGACTGTCTCGTATGGAGGGAGAGGGAGAATCCGCCGTTTTCGTCTCCGGCTGCTTTTGGCTTTTTTGCAGGAAGGTTAAGAATTCCTCCTGCTTTTCAGCCAAAAACAGCTTGACAGCCTCGTTCAAATCGGGCTGCTGGGAAGACTCAGTGGGACGATTTTTGGAGCGGCTTGTTCCTCCGCCATGAGAACTGGTGGTGGATTTATCCCTAGGCTGTTTTCCAGACCTATGGGATGGATTGGCTTCCTCCTGGTTCTCACGGGCAGGAATACGGGTACTCTGCGATCTGGTATGCATTTTTTGGGTGGAAAAAATGGTCAAAAATTCGCTTTATCACAAATTTGGTTCTCTGGTTCCCACAGACGGCGCCAGTGATGATTCCGCGAATTATTGATGATGATGAATGCTCGTAAAAGTAAATTACGACACAGGGAATTTACGTGGTTCGATTTACTGAAGTAAATCTACGTCCACGGGAAGAAGGGAGGGCAAGATTGTATTGCTTGATCTGGGATTTACAGCTTACAACACAGACTTGCTATATGATGTTTTATCTCTAGAGAGCTTAACCCCCTCATATCAGATCTAAATTCTATTTATATATGGAACTAAGATCGTGGCTTGCATCTCCACCCTAAGTCGTGGATGTCGTGTAGGTCATGGCCTAAGATCGTGGATGTAGCGTAGGTCATGGCCTACGATCGTGGCCTGAGTTGACACCACGTGGTAGTGGGTGTGTTGGACATCCTGTATGGGTCCACTAACTCCTTGTTCGGTCGAATACTGAGACCGAACTGCTTTGGTTGCCGATCTGAGAGTAGAGCTTGATGCCGACCTGAGAGCAGAGCTTGATTGGTTGGCTTTTACCGAGCTGTAGGCTGAGGCCGAACTCTTTGGTAATGCCGAACTCATACTCCTGCTTTGGTTGCCGATCTGAGAGTAGAGCTTGATGCCGACCTGAGAGCAGAGCTTGATAGGTTGGCTTCTACCGAGCTGTAGGCTGAGGCCGAACTCTTTGGTAATGCCGAACTCATACTCTTCCTTGGGCTTTGGGCTGATGGGCCGTCATTGCTGTTGGGCTTGTTTAGTACGCACCCCATCAACAATCAATGGGGATGATTTGCTATGGGCTATGGCAACTTTAGGATTTGAAGACTACATTGATCCTCTTAAGGTGTACCTGAATAGGTACAGAGAGGTAATTATGTCCTCATTTTTCCTTCTCCTTACAAGTTTCTTGGTTTTTATCTGTATAAAACTATTTTGTGTTGTGTTGCAACTGATAATGTGTTTGTTACCCTTTTCTGGAATCTATGATCCGGGACATGCTCTCGGTGGTGGCAGATGGAGGTGAGTTTATTCATATGATGCTTCCAGTGTAATGCAACCCTTTTTGCTATTAAAATAGCAATTGATCTATGTTCAACTTTTTTCAGGGTGATACTAAGGGATCAGCCAAAGGTACAGATGGATCTGCAAAGAAAGATGGATTACAGCAGCAAATTCCGAGTTCTCAGGTACGCTGTTGAATGATGATCCAAAGAAATATTTCTCTTTCAGACTTGTCCTTTTAAAATGGAAATAGATTTTAAAGTACTGATTATATGTCATATTTTCCTGCAATTTCCAAAGCTTCTTCACCAGGGTTCATTCTCACAAGGCATGAATTACATAAATGCTCAGGTATCTCGACCACTGTGCTTCTCATTGTCGCTTAACGGTCCTGTAAATTCTATGCTTACATATATGTGCAAACTTATTTCCTGTCTTGCACAAGATGGGGAGGTTCTTCAAGGAATTCTGAACTTTTAAATTGACTCTTGTTTGCATGTTTCATTCTTCATGGGACTTCCAGATGCACTATCTGAAAAACTAATGAATAGCTGCAATATGTTTTCCCAGTTTCTTTATTTCAAATGTATATATGTGGTGCTGAGTCTGCTTACTTTTTATGAGCTGTTTATGGAAAAGGGAAGTTGCAAAAGTAATACTAGTATATGTACTCTCTCCTTCTGTAGGCATATTGTATGTTTACATTAACTGTTTGTTCTTAGATCTGTGCAGTTATGTAGTATCGACTGCTATTTACTGATGAAATTAAATAACTTGAATGCTCAGACTATCATTTTTTTCATTGAGAGGTTGCAAATAGGAAAAGAAGGCTTTGAAATCTTCTAGCCTAGTATCAATAAAACATGCTAGTGTTATTGATCTCTAATCAATCCGGGCATATCTAACTTGTGGTTAGCCTCCAACCACATATGTGTTGTTTGAATCAATGTGGGGAATCAGAAGTTTTGTGCTGATTGATAGTACTACTCTTTATGCGTTACATTTCCCAGTTGTTGGACAATGTGATTCTTAGCGCAGTTTCCCTTTCTCATTTGTAGCAACAAGCTCAACACATGATGGTCCCGATGCGAGGCATGGACTAGAAATGGATTATCACCTTGGACCAAATTAAAACCGCCGTGCTGTTAAAGATATGGTAGAGCTCTAGATGCATTTTATGTCTGTTGTAAGCTGGTTTCACATTACTGCAAAGCTGTATTTAGTTATAGATGCTGTAGCCGTCGGAGTCTGTAAATTTCTAGCTTCACAGTTTCGAGAGTCCTATCCATCTAAAGTTTCATCCTTACTATATATCATTGCCATGTCTACCCTTTTACTATTGATTGTGGGAGGTTTCGATATTCGTAATCTTATATTATTAATTTGGAATTAAATCATGTTTAACTTGTAATGGTATGATTGTATACCGCGCAATCTTGCTCCATTGGAATATGGCTTAGAGATTTTGCAGTAATTTTGGCATAAGGGATGGTAGGGGAAGCAAATACTTGTGGCCAACTAGAGGTTACATGCTATTTTACATTTGAAAATTAATAATGTCTACTATTTTTGCATGAAGAGTAATCATATTTTTATATTTTGGTCTATTCAACTAGAATAGCTTTGAAGAGTATTTATTTATGGTAAATTTTTTCTATTCAATACGGTATTCACTAGAATAGCTTTTAGGTCATTTACAACGTTGTCACTATATCGTCCCTTAAAACACTATTTGCGGGCTCCGCTGTATTTTTTTACTCCATCCCTTAACTAAGGGACGGAACCTGCAACCCTCCGTCCATTAACCGTCCCTTAAATTACTATTCATTCAATTTCATTTTTTTTATTTTTTTCACCAAATTCAATTAATATAAAGCACACTTCATTAAAAATAAAATAACATTACAACATAAAATAAAAATACTAACTTAAAATTTAAAAAAATAAAAAAAGACATAATTAAAATCATAAAAAAATAAAAATGACATAATTTAAAATACAATTTTATAGAAAATAAAAAAAAACTACTCCGTCGGCGAATCATCCCCCGAAGGCGGTGGAGGTGCCCTAAGGCCACTTGGAGGCGGGATACCAAGTTGTGCCGCCATAAACAGGACTCTGTTAAGCCAGACTTTGTATTGTGTGGGCGTAAAGCGGGAAGTGTCTGCCATTGTGGCGGTCATGTACATGGACATAAGGGAGTTCGAGGGTCCCCCTGAGCCCGAGCCCGCCTGGCTTGATTCGGCTCGGCCCCTCCTCCCTCTAGCCGCCTTCGCCGCATTTCTCTCTTGCGGCCAACGGCGCCCACGGGAGGACCCCCCGGCATCGTCTGCCGGGGTCTCCTCATCGTGCGAGGCAAACTCTTGTGCCCCGATGCTCGAACCGCCCTCACCAGATGAGTATTGGCCACTCGTCGTGTGCTTCGTGCACTTCGAGGTCGATCCCGAGCTGGACCGCACACCGCCGGCCCACCTTTCCTCGTCCTTGACGACCTCCCGAACATCGGCATATTTGAATTGTTTGTCGGTGTCTTCGTAGTAGACCCGCAAAGCCGACCTCAGAATGTCGGCTCCTGTGGCTCCGCTTTGGTAATGAGCCGCATCATTCTTGTAGATGCCGCAGAATCGTTTGACCTCTCTGTCGATTCGGTCAAAGTGAGCGCGGAGCATCTTATATGTGCGGCAGCGGGTCTTTTTCGGCTTAATCTCGTGGTAGGCCTCGGTGACCTTTTCCTAGAAGCACTTCCGGGGTTGTTGATTCCCGACGATGGGTTCGTACGAGACGCTGATCCAGGCGTTGTACACCGCCAACGTTTCTTTGGGGCCGTACGGATGCCGGCCTAGATCCTCCACATCCTCCTCCGCCTCCGCCCTGGAGCCTCCCCCGCCTCGGCCTTCTTCGGGAGTGGGTTGAACCGGATAATCCTCCCGTATCTGGGATAATCCCTGCGAATACCGCGGGGTGGAGGGACGGGTGTATGCATCAACATCAAAATTGGGTGGTTGGTACCCCCCGGCGTGCCCGAACCCTGGGTGCCTGGCGTCGACGAACCGGAACCACCCAATGTGTTGTACATGCTCCCCCAGTCGCCGAACGCGTTGAGATCTCACGCGTGGGAGCCGCCACCGCCGGAATTTCCGTCGCCGGACATTTTGTGATTAGATGTTAGATGAAAATTGGAGAGGAAATGGAGATGAATTTGAAAGAATATATGTGTAGTTGTGTGTGAAATGAGGATGAATTACGAATATTTATAGAGTAAAAAAATTTTAAAAAAATTGAAAACGACTCTTTAAACGGTAACATTACCGTTTCACTTTTTTTTATTTTTTTTATTTAATTCGATTTTTTTAAAAAAATAATTATTGCGTCAGCGTGACGACGCCCACTCGCGGGCCGGCGAGTGGGCGTCACGCATGGCCTGGGAGCGCGCCACGTCGCCGCGGCGCGTGGCGAGCTGTCCCGCGTTACGTCCCAGCGGAACGGGCTTCGTGACGAGATGGTGACGGGGCGCCGCAACGCGTCGGGCTGCCGTCCCGTCCCTGCGTGACTGGTTCCGGGCCACCCGCGTGACGCGTTGCGGGTTGCCTTAGGAGTATTTATTTATGATAAGTTTTTTCTATTCAATACGGTTTCTATAATTTGTTCAATCATCATTTCGCCTCCCAACTATCGCACTCAACTTCTCAGGATTTTTTCAAAGGCTGTCTGTCTCTCTCTTTGAATCTGGAATCACGATACACCAAGTGATTATATCATATTTACAAGTTCATCTTTTTTTAAAAAAAAATGTTTATAAAATTCAAATAACAAGTCATTTATCAATGCACAGTAGATCAATGAGTATATCATTAAATAAATATAAAGAAAAATTGGGTATTCAAATTACATAATTATAGGCCATGATGTAGAGCCACAAGTTCAGCTATTCTATATTGGAAAACAATTTGAACTAACCCTTCATATCCGTACTCTATTAAAATTGATGAGATATGGACCAAGTTGCTTTTCAATTAACTGATAACCAATTAACCCTCACTAGTCACTCCTAACTATATCCCAAAAAAAAAAATTCATAAAATCAAACAATACTTAATCAGAAACAACTTACAATCAATTATGTATTCGTTACACTTTACAAAAATATTATTAACAGAAGCTTCTTGGGTATATCTATCTCCAGTCATATACTCCCTCCGTTCCGGAGACATTTCTTTTCGGCACGAATATTAAGAAAAATTGTGTTAGATGAGTTAAATAAAGTGGAAAATGAAAAAGGTAGAAAATTGAAGAGAGAATAAAGTAAGAGAGGGTAAAGTAGGTGTGTAAAAATGTGTTGGCTTTTACTAAAAAGGGAAATGACTCTATACAAAATGACTCTATTACTATAGAACGAAGGAAGTAGTATTCGCCTGGCGCTTTTTTCTCCTTTAATCTTTTTCGGTTATATTAGTAATTTTTCGTTGCCTGCATAATATTCTCATTAAAAACAAATCTTTATTATTTTTGGAGCGAGAACTCACATCCTCGGAAGGATTTGACTTTATCCGCTAAGAAATAAATCTCACATTTACCCTAGTTTTTATATTTAACATAATTTACTAAAAAATCCATCAAAACTCTGAACATCTTAATTAAGTCATGAATAGTAATATTTCAGTAATGGGCCCACACTTACACCTGAAGATAGACATGAGTAGCCCAGCCCAAATAAAACAAAGTAGGCCGCAACAATAACCCGAAAACCTCTCAATAGATCGTAGCCTTACACGTGTCTCAAGCGGCCACCCACCATTAATCGGAAACAGAAAATCCTTATAGCTATCATATCTTGTTTACTGAGTTAATACAATATTTTATTTACTTAATTAATTAATTTTCCATTTAAAAAAACTCATTTCCATCATCATCACCATCATCACCATCTCTCTCTGTAATCTCTTTCCGTATCTACATATACTTCTTCACCTGCATATATAATGTACATAACAACATACACTCCTTTTTCCACGCTATAAAATACCAACTGGCGGTGGAATTTGGCTATAGAACCCTAGGATTTGAATACGTTCTCACGATCAATCGCTCTTTAAGACCTCTAGGTACAGAAAAAGAGATGGACTGACTGAACACCGCTTTGATCAGAGTTTCGATTTTGTTTCTGTGGTTTTTGTTCAGTAATAGTATTTATCAATTTTCAGTTTGCACTTTTTATATTGATAAAGACTCGTGTTTTCTGTTTTATCTCGTTTATCGTGGTTGATTTTAATCTGCATACGAGTGATCAGACTATTTTGGTTTGTGCAAAGTCAATTCTAGACTTATATTTCGGGTTGCTCTGCCTATTTCTTTGTTTGGCCACTCATCAAACTGCAAGCTCTGTTTCTCTCTGTTTTTACGACTTCTTTTTGGTTTGAACTTGTTAAGTTCTGAGCTTAAGCGAGTTCGATCTTTTAATGTGGGTTTTTTTATGCTGAATAAATCTGTCGGATAACACAATTCTTTTGAGTTCTGTTTTAGCCATTTGTGTGTATCTGTGTGAATTTGATGTGTGTGCGTTTTCAATGAGTTTGATTCTGTTAGTTTTGTTATGTGCGCAGTAGCCTTGGTTAATGGCTAGTCGAGGTCAAAAAAGAAATGAAGAAGTGGATGAATTGCCAGCAGATAAGCGTGCGTGCAATTCATTGGAGTTCCGACCAAGTTCTTCCAATTCATCTGCTCTAATGCTGACGAGTACTGCTCATGAAGCCCAGGATGCTGACATGGATACGTCGTCCTCAACTTCTGGATCAACTAGATCAGAGGGTGACGGTGAGAAGGAACTCGCAGATGGCTCTTGTGATTCAGATAATAGCATCCATGACTACTATAGGAATCGATCATTGAGTGATCAAAGCAAGTTTAAGACAGTTCTGTTAGGTTTGAGTGAGGAGGTTGAGGAATCAGGGCAGTTGGCTCAACTCACAGAGTTATGTGAGTTGCTGTCCTTTTGTAGTGATAGTTCTTTGTCAAGTCCGATGGTGGACTCTTTTTCACCTCTGCTTGTTAGATTGGCAAGGCATGAGAGCAATCCAGATATAATGCTTCTGGCTATAAGAGCCATAACTTATTTGTGCGACGTTCATCCCCGATCCTCAATTTTTATTGTGAGACACGATGCTGTTCCAGTCCTTTGTCAACATTTAATGGCCATTGAATACTTGGATGTGGCAGAACAAGTATGCTGCTGAAACTATAAGTGGATACTTATTTTAATTTTTGTACTAACTATCAGTGGTATTACATCCTCCTTTTTTTTACAAATTTAAAGTTTGGCATTTGTGTTCTCTGTTCTCAATGTAGTGCTTGCAAGCATTAGAGAAAATATCACGCGAACAGCCAGTTGCTTGCTTACAATCTGGCGCTATGATGGCTGTTTTAGGTTATATTGACTTTTTCTCGACTAGCGTACAGGTACTTAAGTTACCACCATTACACTAAATACTTCTTTACTGAAGAGTTCATGACCTCATTACTCTATTATGGCAATTGATATGAGGATGCCTTTTCCACTTCTTAATTTTCTTTGCTTTCTTGGATGCTAGAGGGTTGCACTGTCTACTGTGGTAAATATATGTAAGAAACTGTCTTCTGAATCTCCACCACTTTTCATGGAGGCAGTTCCTATTTTGTGCAATCTTCTCCAGTATGAAGATAGACAGGTATTCATTTTGCAAAATTTCATTCATGACAAATTTTTGGCTGTAGTATTTCAGTTTATAGTATTTAATCCTTTGGACTTATTTGTGGCTGTGTATTAGCTTGTTGAGAGTGTTGCGACTAGCTTAATTAAAATTGGGGAGCAAGCTTCTCGTTCTACAACTTCTACTCATATGCTGGATGACATCTGTAAGCATGGATTGGTTGAGCATACCTTGCATCTTATAGGGTTAAATAGTCGAACAACCCTATCCCAACCAACATACATTGTAAGCAAAGTTTCTCTTTTTCTCAACTACAAACCAATTTTTGTTAGGGAGTTGTGGTTTTCCTCAATTATATGTTTTGTGAATGAAAAAGTACATGATTTGGTTGGCAGGGCTTGATAGGGTTACTCATCAAGTTGGCTACTGGATCTACTGTTGCTTTTAGGACACTTTTTGAGCTCAACATAAGCACCATTGTCAAGGATATGCTATCTACCTATGATCTTGCACATGGAATGCAGTCTACCTCTCTGGTGGATGGGCATCAGAGCCAGGTTGGCTACTCTCTCTCTCTCTCACACACACACATTTGAATTGTATCCGTCTTGTTACTTGTGTCTCCTCATAGTTAAAATGCAAATGTCCTCTTGTATCCTAACTGCTTATTCATTCAATATTTGAAGAAAGGTGATGAGGGTCATTTGGAAGTTGGGTTCTATGGTCAAATGTTTTGGGCCAGTACTTGGTGTGCCACTTCCTACATACTAGAATTGAAAGTCTAATGTCAATTACCCTGGCAAACTCTATTAGTTTGAAGTGTAGACTTATTTGCGTCAGCTTTTATGGGGATAGTTTTTCTTTGTTCTTGCTTTATAAGGTGTTATCAGTTTACTTAGCTACATAAGATGTTATTTGACATTTTGGTCATTAATCATTATATTTTATACAGTACTCATTTGTCCTTTCTATCTTAACTTTCAGATAAATGAAGTTTTAAAATTATTGAATGAGCTTCTCCCAACAATTACTGCTGAAGTGGACAATCAACAGAAGACAGATAAAGAAGCTTTTCTTTCAAAGCATCCTGATATTCTGCATAAGTTTGGAGTTGATTTACTCCCTATCTTAATTCAGGTTGATATCTGCCATATCTTACTAAAATTGTTTGTTGACTCATTTCCTTTCCTAGTCTTACTTATCGTTTTCACCCTCAAGCAGGTGGTCAGTTCTGGTGTGAATCTGTTTATATGTTACGGCTGTCTTTCTGTTATCAATAAGTTAGTTCATTTCAGCTCATCTGACGCGCTTCGTAGTTTGCTACAAACTGCCAACTTTTCAAGGTGAACGAGTTTTCTTCTCTATGTTATAATTAACCTAACTGTCTACAATTTTTTCTGTTTTCTTTTCTAGACCTAATCATGTTAATTTCATTGAATATCAGTTTTTTGGCTGGAGTGTTTGCAAGAAAAGAGCACCATGTGGTATTATTAGCCCTTCAGATTGTTGATACTATAACGCTCAAGCTTCCACACGTATACTTGAATTCCTTTATAAAGGAAGGTGTTCTTTTTGCTATATATGGGCTACTCTCTCCAGATAAACATTCGAACATCTCTCCTATTTCTGATGGTATAGCTTCAAGAGCCGTGCAAAGATGCCCGTGTTTTGCATTTGATACATGCCAGTCTTCAGAGTCACCAGAAAACAGGACATGCACGCTTCAGAATGATACTGTTCAGAATCTAGCAAAGTATATATGGGCCACTTACTTTGAAACTGAATCGGTGAACCCTGAGAAAGGAGTAACTGATATTCTTCAGAAGCTCAGAACATTATCCACTGCGTTAACAACTCTATTAAACAAGTCAGTGGAGGATGCGACATCTAGTCAGCAGGAAGAAGACATTTTCAATCTATTGCACAAAATAATCTCAGAGCTTAATGAAAAAGATTCTATCTCCACATTTGAGTTTGTGGAGAGTGGAATTATAAAAGCATTTGTTTGTTACCTAACAAATGCTATCAATCTTTTTAAAAGAGAATATGTGGAAAAGTACTCATATATTGCGGAAAAAAGATTTGAGGTTATTGGACGACTATTATTGACTAGTGCTGACCCAGCTCGGAAGGAATCTCCACTGTTAAGCATAGTACAGAGATTACAAATTGCTCTTTCTTCAGTTGAAGGTTTCCCTGTCATCTCAAGCCATACATATAAGCGAAGGAACTCTTATGCCACTATTCCATATGGGCATTGTACTTCTTATCCATGTCTGAAAGTGCAGTTTGTGAAGGGAAGTCTGGAAACCTGTCTACAGGATTACGTAGAAGATGTTGTCAATGTTGACCCCTTCGTACCTCTTGATGAGATTGAAGGATATTTGCTGCCTAGGGTGAAAACTAGAAAAACTAAGAATCTGAAAATGGAGTCTGATGATTTAAAGGAGAAAGGTGGCTCATGCTCTCATTCACCATCAGACTCTACCTCTTCCCAAATAAAAAGAGCAGAAATGCTAGTTGATGTTCTGAAAGCGCAGGTTTATTCTTGTCTTTAATTCATGCTGACTGGCTTGTGAGATTGTGGCTGCCTGCTTAATGGACCTGATAATACATTAGACATGAGTCATGGCAATTAACTTTTCCTCATTTTCCTCCTTGCAGGAGGGAAACCCCAATCTGGTGTTTTCTTCACCCGCGGAGACATCCAGCTCTCCAGAAAAAGCCTTGGACTCAGCAGATACAGTCAATGTTCAAACAGTATGTTTTCTACTTCTTGATGGTTGCTTTGTCTTCGCATCCATATTCACTCTTTTTGTTTCCCCTCCGTGACCTGTAGTCTTTAGTGTGCTTTTCAATTAAGTTTCACTTGACCATGTTAATGTAAGTATTGCTCTGCTATTTTGTAGTATTAGTATAATAATTATAATCTTTGTTACCTACTTTTGTACAAGGTTCATGAGGAAGAGGAGCATAACGATTTGCAAGATGGTGGTGTTTCCAACATGGACGATGTTCACACTTCCTCGAACTTGCTATTTTATTTGGAAGGACAGCTACTCAACCGAAAACTGACACTGTATCAATCCATTCTTGAACAGCAAACTGAAGCTGGACAAAATAATATCCTAAGTGCAAGCCTGTGGAGTCGTACACACAAAGTAACTTACAGAAGAGATATGACAGAGAAACCAAGTTATTCTAAACATAGTCATGATGAGGCTCTATCTTCTTTCTTATGTAGAAGAACCTCATTTTTTCACTCTCCCTATTTTGCTTGCATATTTTCTTCTGAAGAAGACTTGGGTAAGTCGGGCCCGACTTATGATATATTATCCCTTCTGAAAAGGATGGAAGGCATCAATAGATTGAGATTTTATCTGATGTATCGTGCTAGAGTATCTGAGTTTGCAGAAGGGGGAATTGATAATTTTGATAAGTTAATTTTATCTGTTGATGAAGTTCCCCAAAATGAATTTGTTAACAAAAAGTTAACAGAGAAGCTAGAACAGCAAATGCGAGACCCTATGGCTGTCTCTGCTGGGGCCATGCCTGCTTGGTGTAGCCAGTTGATCGCTTGGTGCCCCTTCCTGTTTAGCTTTGAAGCGAGGTGCAAGTATTTTTACCTGGTTGCATTAGGCCGATTGCCACATCAGGCTCATTCAGATTCACATGATGATGTTAGAGGATCCAGTGGCAGGCAGCAAAATCATGGAAGCCTTCCTCGCAAGAAGATTTTGGTTCATCGAAACAACATACTTGAATCCGCCAGCCAGATGATGGAACTTCATGCTCGCCAAAAGGTTCTTCTTGAGGTGGTGTATAGTGAAGAGGTGGGTACTGGTCTTGGTCCAACATTGGAGTTCTATACGTTAGTCTGCCGCGAGTTTCAGGGTAGTGGCTTAGGTATGTGGAGAGATGACCATGTCCCTCTTCACAGCAGAACTTCTTCAGAGGCTGAGAATTCTGGTTATTTGGTGGCTCCTTATGGACTTGTCCCTTGTCCATGGTCGCCTTCGTTAACTGCAGCAAATAGCACTACATACTCAGAAGTGATTAGAAAGTTTTCTCTTCTGGGACAGATAGTTGCCAAAGCTCTTCAAGATGGTAGGGTTTTAGATCTTCCATTCTCCAAGGCCTTCTATAAAATTATTCTGGGAAAGGTAAGTAAGCCGCGTGTATTCACCACTGTTTGCTTTGATTTACCAAATTTCCATCTGATTGTTTTTACATCCTTTATGTAGGAACTTGATCTGTATGATATTCAGACATTTGATCCTGCACTTGGTAGAACACTGTTAGAGTTCCTAGCTCTTATAGAAAGGAATAAGTATTTGACATCACATCCTGAAGAAAATGTGCATGATTTCGATTTGCGCTTGCGGAGCACTAAAATTGAGGACCTGTGCCTTGATTTTACACTTCCGAGATATCCAGATTATGCACTTAATTCTGAATCTCAGTCGAAGATGGTTGGCTTTTGCATGGTTTTGAAAATATTTCATTTTTCTGATATTATTGTTAAAACATCATAGAATACTTAATTTTATTCAAATGTATGTGGAATCTTCTATTAGGTAAATCTTTATAATTTGGAGGAATATGTTACATTGATTGTTGATGCGACAGTGAAATCTGGAATTTCTAGACAAGTGGAAGCTTTCAAGTTGGGTTTTGATCAGGTTTACTATTACCCCCCCTTTTCTTCGTTTATGGCAATTTTCCTTCAGTGGATATATATCACCACATTTAATTTGTCCATATGAAAGCAATTTCTTTGCTGTACATTATTCCTTCAGTGGATACATTTACTATTGCCCTCTCTTTTTCATGGCTTTCAGGTTTTCCCTATCAAACATCTTAAGGTTTTCACAGAAGAAGAATTGGAGCGTTTACTATGTGGAGAACATGTACTATGGAATGTATGCTGATAATACTTTTTATCAACTCATATAACATACTTCTATTAGTTGCAAGCTTGTTCTGAGAAGAGAACTAAAGGCCCCCCTAACTTTCTTTGATACAGTCGGACGAACTTTTGGAACACATCAAATTTGACCATGGCTACACTATTAGCAGTTCTCCAATTGTGAATGTAAGTAATGTATAAATGTGTTGGTTGCTTTAATTGTTGGATATCCTTAGCTTTGTAGTTTAACTGTTAATTATTACAACTTCCAGTTACTGGAGATCATGCTAGAGTTTGATCTGGAGCAGCAAAGAGCATTCGTGCAGTTTGTGACAGGTGCACCCCGGCTTCCGAACGGGGGACTGGCTTCTCTTAACCCTAAACTGACAATTGTTCGGAAGGTTGGACTTGAGGGTTTTCATTGCTTATTCTGTTGTATATTTTGCCAACTAAATGACAACTTGTTTGGTACTTCGATTGTTTAACAGCATTGCAGCAAGGAGATCAATGCTGACTTGCCTAGTGTAATGACATGTGCTAATTATCTGAAGCTTCCTCCATACTCTTCTAAAGTTCGTCCTGTTCTCTTCTGCTTGTCTTTTCTTCATTTCTCCATTGATGGATATACTTAAATATCAAGTGTGCATTTTGCAGGAAGTTATGAAAGAAAAGCTACTATATGCCATAACCGAAGGGCAAGGGTCTTTCCACCTGTCGTGATCTCTGGAGGTATATATAGCGTGTGAATATGGGATTTAGATTAGCTGGTGCTGTAAATATTGGTTGGTTTAGATGTGGTGCGTGGGCGTGGGCGTGGGCGTGGGCGTGGGCGTGGGCATGGGCATGGGCATGATTGTGGTTACAGTTTCCTCCGTTATGAGATGAATGTAGGTATGGGTTTCGATGATTCAACACAAGCCTACGAGGTCCAAGGAGAATGTACAGTTTTCTTTGATCATAATACTCTGTTACAACTCTTGTCATTTCAAAGCAAATGGATAGTATTTATCTAGCTATTCATTCCAATTGCATTCATTTACATTATTTTCTTTGTTCTTGAAGCAATATCATTGTTAGTTTCTTGTTTATATTAATTTGGATTGCATTATATACCCTTTTTCTAGCAGTGAATGAAGCATTTTAAAATTCTCTCTTACTATCTTTTGAACCCCTGACTACTAGGTGATTATTTGGTTTAAGCTTCGATTTTTGTCTAAATCGAACCAAACCGAAATCAAATTTTTGTGAAACTTACAATCAAACTAAGTTATTTGTAAAATTGAACCCAATAAATTGATATCCGGATTACAAAAATCAGTTTGAATCGAAAAATTGAAGCTGTCTTAATGTAGTATCCAATAAATTTGAGAAAACGATATCTAAACACTAAAACTGAACTCAAAAGATTAAAATTGGATAGATGTATGTCTAGAAAATTGAAAATCAGAAAATTAATTTTCTATAATTACGTATGAATCAGTTAGCATAATATAAATATCATAACATATGTTAGTACTATAAACTAGCAAAATAGAATTTATTTTAGGCATGATATATAAGTATATAAATTCATTTTTCAGCTTTTTTTTGGTTTATACACTCGAACCGAATCAAAAAATTAAAATCTGCAAAAAAAATTAATTTAATTTGATTTTAAATTCATATTTTAGATTACAAAATCAAAAGAAAAAGGATAACAATATTTAAAAAAAAGAATAAAGACGAAGTAAAATGAAAACTGACTCAAACAAAAATTACAAAGAAATTACTACTAAAGTACTGCATATTAGAGGGAAGTTCAATGATGCTAATAAAATTACTTAGGTATCAGAAATTGAATTTTAAAATTATCTAAAACTAAAAGACGAAAGCTCCAACTACGGCGGCTGCCTCGGAGTACTATAGATGAAAGCTGCGCCGCCCGCTTGCTTATGCAGACGGCCGCGATCGAAGGTTTCTCCGACCGAACAAAGGTGTATCTTATTGTTCGTGAGTTCTGGAGAGGATTGAATTCCATGCACCACCCTCATTGCGCACGCGCCGCTTCACATAATCTAACGTTGGCGTTGTTGTTTATAAATTAAAAGCAAGAGAATCATGAACCCTAGAATTACGCATTCTCAATGTTTCCTCCTTCATCATCGCGCCGGCTATTCTGCACCTGCATTTCGGCAGACTCGGCTTTTACTTATCTCGCCAATGCCGCAGTTATACGCTCAAACCCAGCTCAAGGCCGCCGTTCGTTCGCTTTCCTTGACGACCAAAAGCAAAAACAAGTGCGTGCTGAGAACCACGACCGAGTCGCTGGAAATCCATTTGAAATGCACGAATCTTCAGTATCGCACAAGTACGAGCTTTTGATTGACAAGTTCCGATTTTGTCGATCTGACCTCGAAGCCAAGCAGTTCCATTCACATGTAATCAAGGATGGGTTTGTTGGCGATCTGTTTATGGGAAATACGCTCATCATTGCTTATGCTAGGAGCGGGGATATGTCGTCTGCTCATTATGTGTTCGATGAAATGCCTGATAGAAATTCGGTTACCTGGTCGTGTTTGATTTCTGGATACACTCATAGTGAAAATTTTAAGGAGGCTTTAGATGCATTTGGAAGAATGGTGTCTGCAGGGTTTACTCCAAACCATTATGCACTCGGGAGTGCTCTGAGGGCTTGTCAGATATTGGGAAGTGAGGGGTTGAAATATGGGTTGCAAATCCATGGTTTAGTTTCCAAAACTCCTTATGCGTTTGATGTAGTTGTGTGCAATGTCTTGATCTCCATGTATGGTAATTGCATTCTGGGTTCCATTGGTAGTGATTTTGCTCACCGTGTTTTTGATGGGATAGCAAATAGGAATTCTGTATCGTGGAACTCCATGATATCAGTTTACTCTCAGAGAGGAGATGTTGACTCTGCTTTCTGTCTTTTCACTGATATGCAAAAGGAGGGTTCGGTGGTTGGTTTTAGGCCTACGGAATACACATTTGGCAGCTTAATAACTGTTGTATCGGAGTCCATTAGTACTGGGAAAGGTTCCTTGTTGTTAATGCAGTTGCTGGCAAAGATTCAGATGTCTGGACTTTTAGAAGATTTATACGTGGGCAGTGCTCTAGTGAATGCTTTTGCAAGGACTGGTGTGGTTGATACGGCCAAGAGCATATTCCAGCATATGGGTTCAAGGAATGCAGTTTCTTGGAACGGCTTGATGGTTGGGTTGGTGAAGCTTAAGCGAGGAGAGGAAGCCGTTGAGCTATTCTTGGATACGAGGGACCTGGTTAGGCTAAATTCTGATAGCTATGTTCATCTTTTGAGCGCCTTTGGTGAGTTCTCATGTGAAGAAATAGGAAGAAGAAAGGGGAAGGAGGTGCATGGGTATCTCGTGCGAACTGGGATGATTGATTCAAGTACTTCTGTTGGAAATAGTTTGATTAACATGTATGCAAAGTGCGGTGCTGTTGAAGATGCTTGTTCTGTTTTTAACTTGATGTTTGATAAAGATTCAGTTTCATGGAGTTCCATGATCTCTGGATTTGACCAGAACGAGAGTTTTCAAGATGCACTATTGAGCTTCCGCACAATGAAGAGAATTGGACTTATCCCTTCAAATTTCACGTTGATCAGCACGTTGAGTTCTTGCAGTAGTCTAGGCTGGATGGTTACGGGAGAGCAAATACACTCAGAAGCAGTGAAATTGGGACTCAATTTGGATGTTTCGGTATCAAACACCCTTCTTTCACTATATGCTGATACTGGTTGTATCTCTGAGTGCAGGAAGCTGTTCTCCTTCATGCATGATCACGATCAGGTGTCATGGAATATCATTGTCAAGGCGTTTGGTGATTCTGAGGCATCAATCACTGAAGCCACCAGATATTTTAGAGACATGATGCGAGCTGGACGGAGCCCCAATTGTGTAACCTTCATAAACATTCTTGCAGCAGCTGCATCTCTTTCCTGCGTCGAACTTGCGCATCAAATACATGCCCTGGCGATAAAATGCCGTGTTATGGATACCAATCCCGTTATAAGTTCTCTGCTCACTTGCTATGGAAAGTGCAGAGAAATAAGTTACAGTGAGAGAATATTCTCAACAATGGCAGAGAAGGATGATTCCAGCTGGAACTCCATGATATCAGGATACATACACAATGAGCTTCTGACAGAGGCTATGCATTTAGTCTGGCTTATGTTGCACAATGGCCAAAAATTAGATCGCTTCACTTTTGCCACTGTTCTTAGCGCTTGTGCTTCCGTTGCAACACTGGAGCATGGCATGGAGATCCACGCTTGTGCAGCACGAGCTTGCTTTGTCTCTGATGTGGTTATCGGGAGTGCACTTGTGGACATGTACGCTAAATGTGGGAGGATTGAGTACGCCTCAAGATTCTTTGAACTGATGCCTCTCCGAAATGTGTACTCCTGGAACTCAATGATATCTGGCTATGCACGCCACGGTGACGGCCATAGAGCTCTGGAAATATTCGCAAAGATGAAACTGGAAAACCAGCCACCAGATCATGTGACCTTCGTTGGGGTCCTATCAGCTTGTAGCCATGTCGGATTAGTCAGTGAAGGCTATCACCATTTTGAGTCGATGATGAGAGAGCACAACCTTGAACCACGGATTGAGCACTTCTCATGTATGGTAGATCTCCTCGGCAGAGCAGGCGAATTTGAGAAGCTGGAGAGCTTCATAAACAGAATGCCAATAGAGCCTAATGTCCTCATATGGAGGACTGTTCTTGGTGCTTGCGGCCGAGCAAACGGCCGCCTGCTGGATTTAGGTAGCAGGGCGGCTAAGATGTTGAAGGAGTTGGAGCCTCAAAACGCTGTCAACTACGTGCTTCTTGCTAATATGTACGCCTCTTCGCAGAAATGGGAGCGAGTTGCAGAGTCTCGGCATGCAATGAAGGTGGTGGCGGCTAGGAAAGAAGCTGGGTGCAGTTGGGTCGCCATGAAAGATGGAATACATGTCTTCGTCTCCGGAGACAAGTCCCATCCCGACACAGATGCCATATATGAGAAGCTTGGTGAACTGCGTGAGAGAATGAAGGCAGCTGGATACGTGGCACAGGTGAATTATGCTCTGTATGATCTTGAAGTGGAGAGCAAGGAGGAGATACTGAATTATCACAGTGAGAGACTCGCCGTTGCTTTCGTTCTTACCCGCAAATCGGAGCTGCCGATAAGGATCATGAAGAATCTTCGAGTTTGTGGAGACTGTCATTCAGCATTCAAGTATGTGTCGAAGATTGTGAGTAGGCAGATTGTGCTGCGTGACTCAAACAGATTTCATCATTTCACGGATGGCAAATGTTCATGTAATGACTACTGGTGATGAGAGTCTGGGGCTGGTAAACAAGGTTCATTTTTTGCATTCTATCTTATTTTAAATTTAAATTTTTTCATAGAATACATTTCCTGTTTCTGAAGCTATGTATAAATGATAACGCCCTCGAATATACTTAACTCATTTTTCTTGATATGCATTTTTTGATGTTTAGGTTCACATTTGGGAATAAAAAGTATCTCTCCCCTTTGTAAAGAGAGACATGTATACAAACCCTGATCCCAACTCAAATACATGCATTCAAAACATGTTACAGTTATGATATTAAAATCAAAGAATTCAACATGCAAAATTTCGTCTACTACTATAATAAACCAGGGGGTCATCTGTACAAGTTGAATCTATCACCCCATATGCTTAGCATTTCTTGGACTTCTTGGAGCATGCCATATTCTGTGCAGTATTATTTTTTTAGTTAACACAAGTAAGAAAGGAAGTAAGTCAAGATTCTCAAGTATCGTATATGCAGTTTAGAATCATTACTTACCAGGTGTAGTGAGGATAAATGGCTTCAAAATATAGCCTCAGTCACATATATTATCTTGACCTTGATCATTGAGTGCATCTATAAGACGATGATAACACCTGAACAGCAATATTTGAACTTTTGGTGAGAGGGAATATCCTACTAAAGCGACTACTACCATTAATTGAACTTCCTAGGCAAAGCATGGGAAAACCAAAAATTGCAAGTGAAAGATGCTGCACTCCTTATTTACAGGTATTTAACATTGCTTGCTAGTCAGAAAATGGAAGTACTAGGGTTAGAGACTATCTGATTACCTGATATGTCTTTGGGCCCTTCTTTAAAAGATACCCAACACTGTTTAGATTTTCCACGAGGCTGTCAATATCAGGAACCCTTAAGCTGATCTTGTCTGCCAAACTGTATATTTCCTGAGCAAATCATAAATAATAACTCTCTCAATCTTTTCAATTAAATCCGGATTAGTGGAAGAATTCATTTATATGTCTACATACGGATATAGAGAAGCAATCTTTTTGCTGTAATTCAGATTGCTTGTTCAATGCACTTAAAAATCGTTTGGCTTCTTTCTGTTGACTCATTCCACCACTACGCCCGAAATCAACAAGGCCATTCTCATCAACATACTTCTCGTAAAGCGACTCTTTCATTATTTCAACAACATCCTGTAAACGTTCAGAGGAAATCCAGAACTAAAAAGGTAGAACTGCAGGAAAAAAAATCAGGAAACTGAAGTTCTTGAATGATATATTTGTTTAAGCGAACCCATGACAGCTGAAAGATCTGATCACATATTTACCGAACATAGTATTTGAGGCTCACACATTATCTAAATCCTATCCACCTACGTTGAAGTTCTTTGACTGATTCTCATTGTAAATATATGATCCAAAATTGTAATGTGAATGCACTCTCCACAGTCATACTAGTCACTGATTTTTGATTCTGCTTCAGGCAAGTCAAATAAATATTATGGAAGGTGATTGTAATTACTTGGTAAAGGACTTTCATGTTCCCAGAATTTTATCACATTGTACGTTCAGTTTCTGATTTGTGTTAGCAACCTTAACCAAAAGATATTTACCAAAGCGTCTTGTGTGCTTATTTCTTCCCTCAAGTCCACTCTAGCTCGAGCTTGTGCCAGCCTTACCAAGCTTTCTAACTGCCTAGCTGTTATTGGAGTGCCATCTGCAGTAGTATTATGGTCCCTCAGACGCAAGTAAAACTTCTGCAAGATTTCTGCAGCTGGTTTTGTCATCCTAGATGATAGATAAAATTGTGAGACTTCTACCTACACAAGTATTCAACAATACCTTTTAAATTGAGGGGAACCTGAGGTCACCTTGGAAATACGTAAGTTCTTGCATAAGCAATGTATTTTCGCAGAAGAGGACCAGGTAGTGGAGTAAAATCTCTGTCATTATGATCAAGTCTCAACTTTGCAACTAACGAGCCACTTTTTACATTCAAATCTACCCCTCTGTTATTACGTGATTCTGCAAGTGCCCACGAGTTAGAAATTGTGTCAAAAGAACCGATTGGTTAAGAATTAACTAGGGCAGAATTATCACCTCTGCATAACCTCTTTCCAGAGGGTGAGGACTGTCCATGGCCAGCATGAAGCTGCAAAAGGAAAATGTGACAGTGCCAAGAAGCATATTATTTGATGGAGAAGACAAGTGTCCAGAGCAAAGAAAGGAGAAAAGGGAGATAAAAGATTGCATTAAAACAACTAAAAAATCAAACAAATATTATCTCTTTTTTTGCAAACTGCCTCTTTGAGAAAAATTTACTGTCACGGAAGCACAGAAAAATAAGTCCTCGTCAGTCTAACAGCGACTGCACGTGAACCATTATAACACAGAGCACAGACTTTTCTTGGCTTATAAACAGGTCATATATTGTTCTTTGCCTCCATACACGATTACAGTTGTCTGGTTTCAAATTTGAGATGCAATGTCTTTCTAAGTACATATTGTGGCCAAAAGAATAGTGTGCAACAAAGTATTATAGTTGATGTAAAAGGTTTGAGACAACATATCATTTACTACTCATGCATTAGTTCCAAATGCACACAAAGACTTACCGACATTATGTGCTCTGAGAGTCTCTTATCCTGCAGCTCATTAGGTTTATCAAGCAATATGAATACCAAATCAAATCGCGAGAGAAGAGCAGCACTCATTTTCAGATTCTCATTCACTGTTTTTGCTCGGCTGCATAGAGTTTGAATACAAGAAATAATAAATAAGTGACACAAGTACTCTATACTTTTAACTAAATCCTGTCCGATTTAGAAAAGACATCACAATTGTGTATGTCCTTTAGGTAACTGCTAAACAGACGTAAAGCTTTTGAAGAAGTAGAGCAGCCAGTGATGCTGCTTGGCTGGGGTTTCTCAACTTTCAAAATTAAAGCACAAGCATAAGAAGAATATCAAATTTCGGCAAAAGGAAGGCTCAATACTTATAATGACCCCCAGCAGGGTTTGCTGCAGCTAAAACTGATGTTCTTGCTGATAAACTTGCTACAAGCCCCGCCTTTGCAACAGAGACACATTGTTGTTCCATTGCTTCTAATAGGGCCTGCATACATCAGACAATGAGCAGTCTTCTTAATTTAGAGAGCAAACAAACATGTCCTCAGAAGTCATTAGGACTGTATAAACCTGATGTTCTGCTGACATTTTGTCAAACTCATCAATACAGCATAATCCACGGTCTGCAAGTACCATAGCGCCTGTAAATTGAACCAGTTAGGTTTAGCTATGAAGATGTTTTCAGAATGCAACGGCACTCTGTGAAACTTCTACAAGGCCGTGTGGGAATATATTTGGGTAGATGAAGGATTTTGACACTGGGAACAGCAAATAGACTATGTGTTGGGTAAATGAGATCATCAGAGGCTTGTTTAAGGACCTATATATAAAGAGAGCTATATTGCTTTTAGAAATTATCACGGGGCGTATTAAGTTATTGGAAAAAACTGCCGTTATCAACAACACTCTTTAATATACGATCCTGGAAGGCTGGAACAAATATTAATCATCATAATGAAAGAATTTAAAACAAAATACAATACAGAGGTTGCTTCACTTATGACCTGCAACTTGTCAAAAAGAAAGAGTTTCCAACTCACAATCCTATTACTATAACTTTTGAATGTTAATGTTTCAATAAAGCCTTCTTTTGAGTTCCTTGTGATGTTGAAGGGTGAGAGAGAGAGCACTGCGCCACTTCCACTAACCATGAACACGGATAAGCTATTTATTCTAGGGCTAAATCACAGTATTTCAATGAGCCAGCCAACACGGAAATAGAAGAGAAGGAAGAAAGTGCACCAGCCTCAAATGCATAGTCACTTGTCATCGAATCTTTCACCACTGCCACAGTCAGGCCAGCGTTAGTTGTGGCGTTGCCACACACATATATCCCACGTGGAGAAATAGAAGCTGCAGCTTGAAGTAGTTGGCTTTTACCCAGCCCAGGATCACCTAGTTACATTCACTTGAACATCAAATGTTCGCATACAATGACTCTAATAACTTGAAGCTAGTATCTAGTATGGAAAATGTAGTAAAGTACAAGTATTAGCATTTAGATTTCAATCTGTGCAGAAGAAGAAAACCAACATACCAACAACAATTACATGAATATCTCCTCTGACAGGCACCTTGTTCTGATCCATTGAATGCTTCCGAACACCACCAAACAATGCTAACGTAATTCCAGCTATGACCAACCAAAAAAAAGGTAAATTTGCAACATCTAAACTGTGGAATCCTCAAAACCAAGTATAACTAGGACTCTGTGTTAGAAAAAACAGAAGTTCAAACATTATTTTGTACTGCCTACAGAAACACATTTCATCCATGAATGCAAAACTAAACATATTTAACCATATTGCATCATTCCATTAACTACAAAAAACATATTCCCCTTCATACAGGTTATCAATCGTTCCATATTAACCATATATGTAGAGGAACACTAGATCAAGGGGGAATCTGGAGAATTCTTTTATTCACCTAGCGAATAAGATGGGAAACAGTGTTGCGTGTTGTAATGTTAAATTCACTATTCTACTCTAAAGTAGATTGTATTACAACATGCTAAATTCACTATTTCTACCCTAAAGTAGATTGTATTACATAAAATGTTGAATAAACGTGCTGTCTCTCCTATTTCTGCATTATCATAAGTATTGTTTCTGATCTAGAGTCTAGTGGTGGCAATGGTAATGTTGAATACACCTAAAAGTTATTTCACTGTGGAGGTCGAATGTATTAGCCCGTGAACGATATTATATATAGATAGTAGATGTAACATGATGTGAGTGCACAAATATGACTATGAAGAAGATTAATGGCAATTGACGTCCATGTACCTTTAACAAGCTCATGGCCATAGATGGATGGACAAACTGATTGCAGAATTTGACGAAAAACATCTGAACCATGCTCCTCGGAGAACTTTACAATGAATTCCAGATCTCTTGGCGAAAATGAGTACAGATCTAAATGCTCTGAGGACCTAGCACTGATATTGGTATCTTGTGCATCCTCAGACACAGACTGGGACTTTGAATTTATTATTGAAACCACTTCTAGGTACAGATAGTATAGTGCTTGGTTCTTCCCCTTTGATTTTCCTAATTTTGTGGGGGGAAAAAATTAGAAACCATGAAACAACTTTGAATCTGTAGGCATTTCCCCAACTCATGGCCATTGCAACAAAATTGTGACTTAGATATGCAGTACCCACAGATCAGTAAGCAACAAACATATAGAAATGTGCACAATATCACAAACTAATTTAAGAGTCTTGATTAAGCTCCATCATTTGCTTGTTTTTCAAATAAATGAAGAAAATATATTTTCCTAACTACTCCTACAAGACTATTCAAAGGCATGATTTTGTTTCAGGAGCATAAACTGTGTGTACTAAAAACACATAACATATTCCAAGTTCATTAGAGTGACTTCAGGACACCTTTATGACACAAACTACTAGCTGTGAAGATATGACGGAAATAAACTACAATGGTAAGCAGTGAAATCTAAAAGATCTACGAAGGAATCAGCCTATACACTACTCAATAGTTTCAAGTCGTAGCTGAGTGAGACTGAGACATATCAACCATTTCAGAACATATACTACTGACTGTAAATGGAAGCACCATGACAAACTCATTTAGCCTCTATTTGATTTATCCATCAGACTCTAGAATACAAGTCATTAAAGTAACTCAGGCCATCAATATTATTATCCTGTATATGGGTACCAGCTCGACCCCTATGTAATAGATACAGAACATAAATGATGAAAGAGAAAAAATATAAAAATAAGGATAAAGATTCATGAACTACTCCATTGGTAAGGCTGTGGAATGATTGTAGTTGTTTCGGTACACCCTCCTTACCTCCTCCAATGTCCATGTAATTGTTGATAACTCTTATGATACCAGTTACTGTGACAATATCTCCAGGAATGCATGCATCAACTAGATCTTGGGTCAGTTCACACTCCACTGTCCGAGGAACCCGCCCCTCTTCATGATGTTCAGATTTGAGCAGCTCTTGAATTCTGAATCCAGAAACAACATTTGATGTAGAACTTCCATAGTCGAGATCATTCTTTTATATACTTACATGTATATGTAAAGAACTATACCTTATTTTCTGAAAATCGATTGGTAGAGCAGTAGACCTGATGGGATTGAAATTTCGGCTTTTACATGCTACAGTTTCACATTTTGTTGGCGGAGAAAATTTTCCATCAGGAAAGTCGCATGTCATGGTGGTCCCACATTTAGCACATGAAAAACTCATTTGTATCACCAGCGGCCGGACTGTGCTAACTTTTACTACAGTTCCCCTTACAGAAACAAGCCTGTCTATGATGTTGAACAAGTTGCAGTTACATTTCATATCATATGCAGAATTAAATTAGGCATTTCTACAAATAGATTTAAACAAAGTTCAAAACCAAAGAAGTTTTGCAATTACCAATATAAGCAGCCTTCAGGTTCTTCAAAGCAATCATAGACTCTTGATGATTGTGAAGACGGATTGTAACCTTGGCACCTTCCTCCATCAGATCTTCTTTCCCAAAATAGACCTACACAGGTTACCGGTATACAGAAATTCATTTCACAAAGGTAACAATCCTCACAGCTTAAAGGAGTCCCAAATCTGTATTACCTTGTGCAATGCCGCGCTCATACAGAGCAGAGCTTGTTTAGGTTTTTCTAGTAGTGCTACATAAAATTCTTCAATGTTGCATGCTTTCTTAAAATGCTGAAAGTCGAGAGGCAGGAAGAATGATCCATCCTCCTCTTTAACCTAGCCATGACATCAACAAGTTCGTTTAAATGAAACCTGCTATTAATACCTTGCTTGTATTGATTAAGAAAACGAGCTAAAACTCATCAAACTACGCCAAAGTTTCGATTCAAATTAACAGACCCTTTGCACAATTAATTAGCTAATAAAGTAAAAGGAAAACCACATGAACGGTTGAATTTAAATTCATATGGAGATTTTCCTCGTAAAAGTAGATTGATGGAAACAAATAGAAATAAATAGAAGAAGCACCTGACTGACGAATTCTTTTCCTTGAGGAGAGAAGAAGAAATCAAGCAGAGAAGATGCGAGATGCATTCGGTGGTCTGAGGCGTCGCCACTAGTTTGAGGAAAATAGACGGCCAGAATGCGCCACAGACCGTTATCCTCCGCCCACCGTGTAACCGTTTTACTACTCTCTGTCGGGTGGCCGTACATCTCGAGTGACGGTGGCGCGGCCGCAGCGGCGAACGATGGATTCAAATTTTCGCCCTTTTTCGTTTGGCGGGAGGAACTTTTTGGAGCTAATCCTCTTTGTTTGGCCACTTTTTTTTTCTTTAAATTTCATTGGAAGATATTCCCATTATGCAACCCATTTTGTATCTTTCTAACTTTCTAATTTATTTATTTTTTCTTCAAATTTTCTCATTATTCACAATTATGTTTTGTTTTGATGAAATTCATATGTTTTAATTATTTTTATACTATAAATTTATTAAGTTTGTAATTTTGCTAACTAACCAATGCAATGTATTGAAAATGTGAATACAATGAAATTGAAACGTCAACATAAACTTAGTTGATATTTATAATGTCAACACAGTACGTAAAAAAAATGAGTCTCACCTCATTAAAGAAAAAGAGTTTCCAAAACTAGAAAATACATATTATTATGGATGAACCAAAAAGGAAAGAATGCATATTATTGTGAGAAGGAAAGTAGTAATTAGTTGTCTCATCTGAGTTGAGTCATTTCATTTTTTAACAAAAAAACATCTCATCACTCTTATTCTCTTCCATCACCTATTTTACTCTATTTATCTTTCCTATTTTATTTTTCTTTCTATTTTTCAACACAATTTCTTAATCTATGTGCCAAATTTTTTTGACTCAACTTAATTCGGAAATAGGATGTACATATGTTTAGAGCAAAAATTAGTACTAAATGTGTAAAACGACGACGACATCACGTGACATTTCTAATTTGTATTAAATATGTGATATTTTTTGTATATGTTAGTTTTAAATAAAATATAAATATAATATGTGATATTATTACTATTCATAAGAAAAAAGGAACGAGATTCATATTAACATATGGACAAAATGAAAAAAACGAAACACATTCACAAAGGGACTTGTTCGCAAAATAGGAGAGAGGAGGATAGAGCAAGTTGTATTGTGATTAGGGATGTCAATCTAGCCCGAAATTCGCGGGTCGACCCGAATAACCCGGTAAAATCATAGGGTTAGGGTCTGAAAATCGGAACCCAAATGTAGAATAGGGCTACATGGGCCAGCCCGTTCGGGTCAGTGGGTTATGCAGACTGGCCCGAGTGGATTGCGGGTTAGCCCATGGGTTGAGCATTTAAAATAAAAATATAATTAAAATTTTGGGTTATATCTACATGAAGTATATATGGTAATATCAATATTAAACGCAACACTGATATGAAGTATATATGATAATTGTGTCTTCTCTCTCAAATTGAAAGTTAGGGTTATATGAAATATGGTTGATATGAAGTACTCCATCTGTCCCAACTAAGTTGAGTCATATTCCTATTTGGGATGTCCCAACTAAATCATTTCATTTTTTTAACAAAAACATAACATCCGATCACTCTTACTTCTTTCCAACATCTACTTTTTTCTTTCTTACTTTATTCATCTCTTATACTTTTAAACATAATTTCTTAATCTCTGTGCCAAAAAGTTCTGTCTCAACTTAGTTGAGACAAATGGTGTCATGCCCGCATTTTCTAAGGATAGAAAACACGGTTGATCGCGACTAGAGTAGGATTAAAGAAGCGGGGAAGAAAGGGGAAAACAACACAAATCGACCATAGCTCGAAACAAATGGGAATAACTCGAATAAAATCAGAGTGTCTCAACAATCAACAACTCAAAAATGAATATTATCTCAGCGATACGAGAACTTAAAAGAAGGACAACTACTCAGCGGAAGCATTTGAGGGAAGGAATATGCCACGTGTGAAGACATGACACATTCTAGACACTTAAATTTCTTTAATGGTCTTGCTCAACACCCACTGCATCCGTTACGCTCAACCTGCACATTTTTAAAAAGAAATGCAGGGCTGAGTACCTGATGCACTCAGTAGACTCATGCCGAAAACATTTTATAAAAAGTATTTATCATGCCACCATTGAGTGATCTTGGGGTTTTAACTTTAGAAATCGTCCAAGACACTAAAATCATTTCCATCGTAAAATTCGTGACTGCAGTCATTTTCCCATAGATGTCTACCATATCTGATCCATTGATGACAAGGAACGTGGCCACATTCCAAGTCACTAGACCGGCCAACTCGAAAGATGGCGCACGATCTCCATAGGTGTATACTAGCCTGAATAGGAACTCACTCCCTAGTCAGACCCGAATTCGATTATCCATTGATGGCAAAAGCCACATTAGATAGGTTCCATAGAATAAAACAAAACACGGCATAACAAATATTCATAGTATTTTCATATAAAAATATACTTAGGGCATTGCCCTTATTTAAAAAGAAAGTCCACCTCGTTCGTTAAATTTTTGGAACTTGAATTTGTTACTTTGACATCAGCTTTGTTCACAGAGAACAACCCTTCCTTTGTGTCCATGCTTCTATGCTCTATCATTTATTTGCGAGGCTGCTGCCCAAGCTTCCTATCTCCATCGGCTCAACACTCACGTTTATTTATCTTGGCCCACCATGAATAAAACGGCCCATCTAATGTAAGCAGAATTCAGTCCAACCAAAATGGACAAACTGCCCGACCTTTAAATCTTGTTATTACTCTCGCTGGCTCAATATCAATTAACTCATCAGCCCACAACTTATTTCAATAAGTCCAAGACGTTGACCCAGAAATAAAACTTAGTTGGAGAGAAACCAAATGCACAGAAACCAACTTTCTTTCTCACTCTCTTTCTCTCATTTCACCCTCCGTCGGGCTTCTCCCTCTTCTTCAGTTCTATCTCTATCTCAATTCTCAATTGCCACTTCACACCACTACTTATCCGCCACCATTTACCACCTTGGTCGCCCGGAAACCATCGCCTCTTTGCCGCCGCTGCCTCTACTTCTCCGTCGCCGCCGAGTTTGGTCCCAGCAGCTGCGGTCAGCCACGATCAGCCCATATTTCACATTTCCCCCCTCCGATTCTCACTTCTCTGTCACAACTACTTCACGCTTGGCGCTGCCAACGACTCGCTCAGCCTCAGCCGCCGTTCAGCAGGTTCTCACGCTCCCGTGACCTCCAATTCACATCACCGCCGTCTTCTTCTTCCATCTCCGCCGTCTTTCCTTTCTCTCTGAACAACCGGAATTCACGGCGGCTTCCACGCCGCCCCCGCCATCGGCCGAAGTCTAAGTATCACCGAATCCATCCCACTCTTCCCTCCGCCATTGCTGCCGTCGTCCGTGAATCGAGCTCTACCTCGAGCTGTCGTCGGAAGGTCGGCGGCATCCCATCTGGAGCCGCGCCCGTCGTGTCCCGGCTGCTGTTCTCTCTGATTTCTCTCCTCTACGTCTCCTATTTCTCCCCTTATCTCTCGGTTTTCTTCTCTCCAAAATTAGATGGGGGTTTCTAGAGTTTTGAAAGAAAGTGGGTAAAAATTGGTGTGAACGTGGGATATATATAGGCAAAACTGATAGATATTGATGGATTTGATGATTGGAGAGATTTTAGGGAAGACAGGGATAAATAAAAATAATAAAAAAATACCCCAAAAAGAAATAAAAAAGGCGGGCGTTACAAATGGGTTACTATTTTTTTGACATACTACTATCTATACTATTTTTTAATTGCTTAAAATTTATTTTTGGGTGTACAATTAAGAATGTCATTCAACTCCATTGAAATGCATGGCTTTTATTTAATTGTAGTCAGATTAAAGTGTGCTACTAATTAAGCGATATGTTTATGTATTTTGTTTCAATTTTCAATTGTTATTATTTTATTTCTCTTGCTCACTTTGGTCATACTTTACTATTTGCGACAATCTATTTTTTTATAAGTTAGAATATTGGATTGGATAGAAAGTAACATGTAAGATCACTTTTGACCCGAATAGCCCGTGAGTTAGCTCGAAACCAGAAGATTTATGGTCAAAAAATTATAACCCAAAAAATTCACAAGCCGAATAACCCTCACCCATATAGCCCAAAAACCGGAGTGGATTGGCCCAAACCCGGGTGAGTTAGCCCAATTGACATGTGATAGTCTTCTTTTCCTAAAAAATCACATGTGTCCATTTTGCTGTGTTCTATTAAGAAATATCTTAAGAAATGTGCAAGGTAGTAAAACATAAGAGTGTCCACAATGGGGGGGCCGCGCGCCGAGCTAGTGTCCACAATGGGGGAGCCGCGGCGCCGGCTCGGCGCGCGGCCCCCCATTGCAAAGGCCGAGAGCCGGGGCGGTGAGGCGAGAAGCGTGGCTGAGCCACGGCCGCGGCCTTCGCGTGGCTGAGCCGTGTGAGCCGCGGCCCTCCCATTGCAAGCGGCGCGAATCGCGACTGGGCCGCGGAAATTAGTTTTTTTTTTTTTTTTTAAATTTTCGAAATTTTGTTATAAATATACACTCTCACTTCCATTTTTTCACTTCATTCTACACTTCAAATCCCTTCATTTTACACTCTCAAACACTACAAAATATTTTCGTTGTAGAATTT
Organism: Salvia splendens; assembly: GCF_004379255.2. Lineage (NCBI taxonomy): Eukaryota > Viridiplantae > Streptophyta > Magnoliopsida > Lamiales > Lamiaceae > Salvia > Salvia splendens. The sequence continues at coordinate 32,589,477 of NC_056033.1, read as the reverse complement.
TCCCATATTAATAGTACGACGAAAATTTGTCTCTACTTCTCTCTTTATTAAATTGTTTTTATTATCCAAATTATTAATCTACTAAAATTTAATAACATTAAATTAAATTAAAAAATAACATTAAAAAAGCAAAAAAAAAAATTAACATTTTAGAGGGCCACATTTGGTGGCCCTTTGAATTTACATTGACTTTTTTACATTTGCCATTACAAAGGCCACATGGGAGCCACAATTGGTGGCCGGGCCACAAATGGTGGCCTTTGAAGGCCACCATTGTGGACCCCCTAAATACTCCCACCACATACGAATCAATAGCAAGTACTTCAACAAATCGAACAAACGAATTAATAGTTACATACAGTTAGAATGCACGATCTCCAGCTTCATTACATCTAAGATGAATTAAAACATTCGGTTATTTGAAAGAAACAAAATAAAATAAACTACTCACTCCATACACATTGAGGGTCCACAAATTAATTTATATTAAAAAAATATAAAGTAAAGTGGGTTTAAAAACTGAATAGCATATGAATTCCACTTTCATATAGATTACTTTCATAAGTCCCAAATTACTTGAGTCATATTATATTTTGAGATATCATAAGTTACTTAACTCATTTCTCTTTTTTCAGCTAAAAACAAAACATCAAATAACACCAATTTATTATTTCTTTTACTTTACTCTCTCTCTAATCTTTAATTGTATTTTGAGACATCACAACTTTTTAAATCTCGTGCCAAAAAAACCCTATAGAGAGAATATGTAGTTATGTACTAATAAAATATAAGCAAAATGAGTTAATAGATAGATGAACCTACTTAACGTTCGTAGTAAAAAAATAAAAATGGACAATGGGAATGAGACAAAGGGTAAAAATGGACACTTAATGAAGATGGAATCATTAATAAGAAAGATCACAATTTTGGAATTTTAAGATCAGGTAGAAAGCTGAAATAGAAACTACTAAAAGAAACAGTCAATCCGTACAAATTAACAAACGATGTTCATTGCAGAATGATAGAACAAAAACGAGCAAAACATTAATAATCAGTGGGCATCGACAAACTCATAAAATTTATATTTGGATGTTTTATAATCATCAGTTAATAAAACATGAATAACAAAAAGGTGTAATCCAATAACATTGAAGCACAACTCCATGGATAGTGAATGGAGTGGGCTCAAGCAGATTAGATTGGCTTGTTGTCCGCACAAATAAAATCTCAAGAATCACAGCAAGAAAGATCCCGAGAAGAACTATGTGCGATTTTGGGCCAAATCAATCATAGGTAGGAGGTCAGATGAGAAAACAGGCATTCATATTTTCAAAGGAGAGAAAGCAAAACAGCAAATTATGATATGAACTCAAACACTATTACAGATGAGGTAAGCTAAATAAGATGGGTATGTATTGTCCACGCAATAAACTCAAAATATTTGAATCATTATATCAAAACAGTGAGTTCTCAGCCACTACAAAAAAAAGATGAAGGGACAGATTTAAGACCTAGGCTTTTCTTTCTTCTCCTTGAAGAGGGCAAGGAGTGAAACTCCAGATACCTTGACCACCTTAAATCTAACACCAGGAATATCTCCGACAGCATGTCCCTTTCGCCCAAATCCAGCAATCAACACTTCGTCCTACAATATAACAGTAAGGTTGAAATGTTAACTCAACACAGAATGATTGCAATGACAATTCACAGCAACGCAAGGGAGCTTACATTTTCTTCAATGTAGTTTAAACAACCATCATTGGGAACAAAAGCAGCAATCTTCTTACCATTCTTGATCAGCTGCACTCTGGCGCACTTACGAATAGCAGAATTCGGCTGCTTTGCTTCAATACCACTATATTAACACAAACAACAGTCAATTGCAAATCAATTAGACTTCACGATGATAATTAGACAAAAAGTATAAGGCTAATCTAACATTTTCTCCAGGACAATGCCCTTGGCGTGGGAAGATCCGGCAAATGGTTTTTTCCATTCATTCCCAAGGTGAGATTTCTTGTAAGATTTGTCAGCCCATCTTTGTGTCCTACGGTGAGACTTGAGCTTGCGCCCAGCTCCCATACCACGCGTTTTCCTGCAATAATATAAAATAATAGCATTAACAAATTGACACACGAAAGTGAGATACTCATCACTACAACGCAACTAAAATTTATAATCAGAAAAAAAAACAGATATTAGGCATTTATGTACGGAAAACAACTATAGCTAGTAAGTCATGAAAAAGTCAAGCAATTAAGTTTAGCACACTACATTATTCAAGTAAGATAAATCTCGACTAACACATGTCAAGGCTAATAGGAAATTAAACACACGGCAGCGTCTAGCCCCAATAAACAGCCGGACAGCCAATCCACGGAGAAATCCATTCACTCGAAGATCAAAACCCATAAACGCTAAACCGTAGTAAACGAATCGGAAAAGTTTATATACGAAAGCAAGTGCTGAGAACAGATACCCCATGATTGCAGATTAGAGACGTGGGAGGCGTTGAGCAGCGGCCGGAGCGCAAAACCCTAGTCTGATTATCTCAAAAAATGTTGCTAGGTAATTGTATTTATACATTCAAATTTGGGCCAGCTTGAATTAATGTTTGGTATATCTATATTCTTTTATTTTATGTGGGCTTAAAGCCCAATATTGTTAATTTTGCATGCTCATAATTTCCTTTTTTATCGATTGAAAACAGTTATACTAGTTGGAAAAATCATTAATTATTAACGAAAAACGGATTTTAATTATAAAAATGGATGCCTACGGAATGGCCGCAGCTTTGATTAATTACGAATTCGTTAAATAATGGTTCATGTCAATCCAAATGGGTGTGATCGAGTGACATGAGAGTCGTCCATTTTTAACCAAATTATCAAAGAAACGGTCCCTAACTTTAGTTGTTGACCAACCTTAAATCTTTAGGCCACCGAACTATCCAATCAAAAAAAACCACTGATTCATGTCAATTAGGTTTTTGTGATCATTATATATTTATATGTGTAGAATGGATTAAATTAAAACTCATTTTTATATCAAAATTAAAGTCATTAGAATATAGATTTTGGCAGATTTATAAGATTTATTTTATATAGTAAGATTAAATTAGAGAATTAATATTTTTGAGGGTATGTAATAATTGATGTTGTAGTTTAATTTGACTATTGCTTAGGGCAATGTTAATCCACTATATTTGTTGTTATAACTTATATTGTTGATATTTTGAATTTTTAATCATTGATAGTGGTAGTCTTAAAATATAAGCCATATTTCAATACTTTAATGATTTCGATAATGAAATTTAATTCTAGATTTGAATTAATTCAGCCAAAACATTTATACTATAAAGTGGAGATAAAAGCACCAACCCCCATCCATGCTTTCTTCAATTGATGTGGAAGTTGAAATCCACTTTTTGATGTTTATCTTCTTTAACTGGATTCTCCAATTGATTTTGTCTCCTTTTGACCTCAAGTCTTTATTGATCCTTTTGATGGATAAAGAATCAAAATCTTCTATAATATAATATATGTGTATACCGTAAGTATGCCTTTTATGTGCATATGTTTTTCGGTAATTGTCTATATCTTTATATGACTGAAAACATTCTTATATAGGCATTATACACCGTTTCTGTAAGATTGCGTCGTTTCGCACAAAACTGCTGCCATGCAGTTTATTCACTACAACCGACTCCCACAAAGAGATGCATCGGTTGATAGTTTATGAATTAGTTTACTAATAAACTGTCTTCATAATTTCATGTGTACCATACATACACATTAATATATATAATATTATATATATGTGTATAACAATCTCACATGCTAACATACTTACACATATGTATACATGTAATCAATACTTTTCATATATAAGTATTATAATACTCTCATATTATAATTGTAATGAAACCTTATGTATACATATATACATTGATACTATTATATTAAATAATTAGAGGCAAGAGAAGAGGGTTATCAATACACCCGAATTCTAATTCTTTAATTGACACTGATCCATCACGGTATCATCTTTTATATTAGAATTCTTAACTTTTAATATGAACTTAATCCATAATATTAAACCAATAGATACATAGGTCACATAAGAATAAAAATATTCTTACATAAAACTCTCAAAAAAATCAAAAATATAAATTAGATATAACTATATGGATTTAAATTATTTTTTCACGTACATATATCAATTTATAGATAATTTTTTAAGTATTCTTATAAAACAATAGTTGCATATTCGGACAAATAAATTTGCATGGAAATGTAATTTGCTCTTTACTGCATTGTTATAGTACATTAACTTAATATACATAATAATTTAAAGACGTAAGCGCAATGAATAATAGTACCAAATAAAAATAGTCTATAACTTTTTTTCCTCGTGCAGAAATTTCAATCATTAGTGAAACTCTTCTAATATATGAATAGTTGTAATAGTCTTGGTTGGTTCTCAGCTATAGTTTATGTTCTTGTTAGTTTACTTTTTATATATGATCTATGTTGAGAGATTGACCAATTTTCGGTTATATTGACCTTTAAAAGGTATTGGTGAAGTGAATCTAAATGAATTTGATCCTTGCACTTTTTTTATTGGGATGGAAAAGTGGTATACATCAAAAGAATTATTGCATAAATCAATCCAATATTCTCATCATGTCAATTAACACGATTTAGTTCGTAAATTATGCTTTGAGGATCTATCTTTATTTTGACAGGATGGTTTTGAAGAATTCATCATTCACTCAAAATTCTAATGACATTATAATGAACAAAAGCAGGACAAAAAAAGAAGAAGAAAGTTGACATCTACTTGTACCCTTTCTTGAGCAACACCCCTATCTTCTTTAGCATATTCCGATTCTTCTTCTTGGGCGAATCGTCTTCTTCATCATCAGACTGCGGAGAGCTCAGCCTACTAGTGATGGTGTGGTAGTCCCAGGACACTCGTCTCTCCCCATACTTACTCGTAGACAGCATTGCAGCAGCAGCTTCAGCCGCTTTCCTCCACTGATGGCACTGCACCTGCAACCTCCGCAGCTCGGCCTCCAGCTCCGCGTTGGACGCCTGAGCTGCATCGAGCTGCTCAGTCACGCGTGCCACTTTCTTGCAGCTCTTATCCGCCCTCAGCAACGCTTCCTGCTCCGCAGCTCTTGCAGACTCGGCTAGTTCCAGTGCTTTGCTTCGCTGTCTCCGTCTTCCTCAGCTTCTCGTTTTCCTCTTCTGTGGCTCTCTCAGCATCATCCCCTTCTTCTTTTTCCAATTTTGAGGAGATTTGCACTGCGTTTTCCATTTCAACTAGCTTGATCCTCAATTCCTCGACTTGAGCTCTTGATTCTCTTAGTTTTGCGACAAGTTCAGCTTCTTTCTCCGACGATTCTGATCTCGTTAGCTCCACCAGCTGATAGGCGTTTTGTATCTCCACCGTGCTCTGGATGTACTCATCTATGTTCCTCCTTTCAGCATCTCCGAGGGCGGATCTCAGTTCATCTACTCCACTTTTCAAGGTGTTCATTTCAGCAATTTCCACATCACCATCTCCAGGTGAAGAATTTGCAGAGATGTTAGCTCGATCACTCTGCAGCGTGGCGACGAGCTCCTCCAGCGATTTCACTCTACCGTTGGACTTGTCCAGATCGAGCAACACTGATTTATACAGTCCAACAACATTATCATTCTCCAACTTGAGCTTATTCTCAGCAGTTTTGACAACTTCCAGCTGCTTCTCAGCTCTCCTAACTTCATCAAGGGCATATGATTCAAATTCTCTGCTATCGTTTAACTGAGTCTTTAATCTATCAACCAGAATGAGAGTTTCTGTTAATTCGAATCTCAAACTCTGAATCTCGATATGTGCTGAATCCGCATGCCTGGCTTGAGCAGCTTCGGATTTGGTAACATTATCCAACTGCATCCTGAGCTTCTGGATCTCGTTCATGGCGGAGGCCAGAGCTGCAGAGTCCATGGAGTAGTGCTTATGGAAGGCCTCCATCTCGGACTGCCACTCCTTGTCTCGTTCCTGAGATATCTTACGCAGCTCCTGAAGCCGAGCTTCTTCGCACTCTGAGAACTCCTTGAGCTGATTTTGAGACTCCTCAAGCTCGGCTGCCATTGCCGTGAGCTGCTTCTTGGCTTCTTCAGCTCTTCTCTTCCACGACTCGCATGAGCTCAGCTGCTCCTTGGTCCTTTTCAGGTCCTGAGCCTCGGGTTTTCCCGGCCTCTTTTTCTGCCATTTGATAAAAAATGGATCATCACAAGTCACAACCATCTAATAATATCTCCTTTGATATTGTAACTGCTTAGCTCTATGTACCTCAGGCGGTGGTAACCTGATGGCTTTAGAAGTTGGATCATTAGGTGGTTTAGTAATCGGATTCGGAGAGGAAGCAGAATCTGATCCTGCACTTCTGAGCTTCCGCGCGAGACCTCTAAGCCAAATAACTAACAATATTAGGCTAATGGATCCATTGCAATTAAAGAATCACTAACATGAATGCTCCAACCTGAGATTGATTGATATTTAAGACACCGAAAACATAAGCAGATGAGTTTACCTTGAGGTAGCGGTCTGCATTTAGAGATGGATCGGCAAAGACAATGATATAGAAAGCAACAATCACTCAGAGGGCCACCTGAACCCACAACACTGGAAAGATAAAAAATTTCATAATAAGAGAGACTTGTAATGAGACAAATCCCAACCTCTAATCCCTGATCATCATCATCATCATCATCATCATCATCATCATCATCATCATCATCATCATCATCATCGCAACAAAGAAAGAAATAAACCAGAGTATCCTATCCCTTCAAAGGGAAACCAAGGAAACAACCATCACTTCCAACAACCACAATACAGCAAGTAGCTATCAAACAAATTCTATTCCTTACTTCCTACTCCAGGCGTTACACTATTCAGTAACACATCATTATTTTTAGGACAGCATCATAATATATAACCCACAGATATTAGCACTCTCCATTTTAGCATTGATATTAAAACGTGCATCATACTTATTCTTGCAGTTTGAGATAGATATGTCCGAACTGGTATTTTATTTATTACTAATATTCCTAGGTTGGTAACAAAATGACGAGGGACAAGAGAATATACAGCAAAACAAGCAAGGCGTCTGAAAATAATATGCTGAATATCCTAATAGTGCAATAATACCATCTTGGTAATTCCTAATATTGAATCTTGAAGATATAAACTGCCTAGAAAATATCAATTTTATTTGGCAAAAAAGATCCTAGGATGGAAAGAATCTCAGTATACCATGATAGCACGTGAAAGAACTTTTTGATCAAGGGCCTATGAATCAAGTGTTGGGATGTCACTGCTTGGAAAAGAGCAACCTTAAAAAAGTAGTAAAACAGAAGTTGAGGAAGAGGAGAAAAGCAGCATGATTGTTGAATGAAAAAGGAAATTGTAGCAGGATAGACTTACCACGTTGAATCTTAAGGAACTCTTCACTGTTCTTCTCCGTCGCAGAGGGAGAGAGCTAGAGATAATTTTAAGTCTTATTTGAAATTGATAAAGAAGACTAATAAGTCATAGCAGAACTAACGTTGTGTTTGGTACATGAGCAAATTGGATGTTTACCAAAAGTCATATACGTGGAATATTACTACTGTATATTGCAATTAAATTATACTCTTTATATGATAATGTGCACACCATTGTTAGCAATATTACCAAGAGTCAAAACATATTATTCGTATCAACTGGAGGAAAAAAGTTAGTGACAAACGAACTACGATGTGAGCAAGCGAATAAAATATCGTTACAATTTAAAAAAAGCTAGCAATATTTAGTTTTCGAACTGGATTTGCATAATGCGGTGTGATTAATTGCAGAAGAAATAGAAGAACAAAAAAAATGAATGCTTTGCTTAGCTTAGCTTAAAATCAAAGAATAAAATAGACATTGGCCTTAATTCCCACTGTGGCATAATACATACTCCACCGCATTGAAAATTATAGTATTGGATTTCAAACGTGTAGCTAACACTAACATCCTAATGACAGATTAGTCTCAACAGCCTGTCAACATAATTTTCAATAATCCTAATGAAAACAGAGCATATATAGTTCACACCAAACATACTCCTCGTATAAATTAATACCGTAAATTTTCTTCCATGATCTCATAAATCAAATAATCGAAATCTTGAGCATTCACATTTATTTTCAATTTTTTTGGAAAACTAGTCGACAAAATCATATGTAAGCATATTACTTATCTGAAACACACCCCTACCAGATTAACTCTATAAAAAAGGTCATGCTCTAACTGATATTTCACCAAAAAACATAAAAATTGAGAACTCACTTAAAATTATGGAACCAAGTAATCTGCTTCGAGCATAAAAACAGAAAACCTTTGTATAAGTTAAAATTCATAATTCTTATCCCACATCGAATCCTAACTCACCTATATAAGTGTGGATAATCCTCCCCTTATAAGGCCTTTTAAGGGGTGAGTGACTCATTTCTAATATGGTATCAGAGCGGGCCCAAGTTAATGATGAATTATATCTCTTCTCTTGGGCGTGTTTTGCCTACCCGCGTGATGGAAGTCCGATGTGTCATTCCTGCCCACACGTGAGGGGGCGTGTTTTGCCTACCCACGTGATGGAAGTTCGATGTGTCATTCCAGCCCACACGTGAGGGGGCGTGTTAAAATTCATAATCCTTATCCCACATCGACTTGGTAACGATCCTAGCTCACCTATATAAGTGTGGACACGGGCGTGTTTTGCCTACCCACATGATGGAAGTCCGATGTGTCATTCCGGCCCACACGTGAGGGGGCGCGTTAAAATTCATAATTCTTGTCCCACATCGACTTGGTAACGATCCTAGCTCACCTATATAAGTGTGGATAACCTGGCCTTTTAAGGGGTGAGTGACCCATTTCTAATAGTATACAACTACAAACAAAAATTAGAATTCGTGATATCAATTTGATCAAACAAAAGAAGAATATATCTTAAAGACAACCACCATTTTCTGTTGGTAGGAATTATGAATTACTTAAGGAAGCAAGTGTTCTTTTCCTGCAACTGAAAGAATGCACGCTTACATAAGTAGTACTAAATTACGAGATAAAGAGCATCGCATAAAAACTAACCCTGCAATTTTAATAAGGGCAATATATAGGATTGGATGTTCACTTTTCAATCATAGGCTTAAGCTGAAAATTGAGGTATTGCAAGAAAAGTAGAATCTGGCAATTATCTCAGACAAGAAAAGCAAGGACTGATTTCTATGACAATCAACAAAAAAATATGGTAAGGGAAAGAGGATTTGTTGAATTTATATACACTACCCAAGAGGTGGCATTCTTGCTTCTCTTGGTGGCAGATCAATCCAGACTCCATGATTCTACTAAACTGCTACAAGTGAAAGGACATTCCACAAGAGTAGAATGAATGAACACTTGTACCGATAGGCTAAGATTGTGTGAGGCAGGCCATGAATGGAGCAAATTAGCACAACTGAAATCCATATCCTTCTTTAGAAGAGTTGCCTGCATAGCAATCCAGGGAGGCACATGACATCAAACAAAAAAGAGGACGCGAAATGGACATTACCTACAAAGATATACAGATTTGAAACATACTAGTTTCACGGAAAATAATACTACTACTGGTACTAAGTTTCAGTTACTACATGTTATGACAGTAATCTTAAAGAGCAATATAAAAAGATTGCAATCAAAGACGGTAAAGAGTTAATAAAATGCAAACTATCCAAGAGATAGTACTACATATTATGAGGTCAAATAATAATAATAATGTGTTCTATGCTTTTCCTGTTCTTCCGCAATTTTGTTATCTGAAAACTAACTATCCCTACATGTGATAGTAGCAAAAACCTTCAAATAAAAGATTAAAGACTGTAATCATACTAGTATGTAGCAAATATTAATTAAAAATTGAAAATGAAAAATATAGGGTAGATTTATGAAATCATCAAATTCATAAGAACACAAGTATAATCAATTCTTAAAGATTTATTTATATAGAAAAACTATATGTTGAAAGATATGAGTATTATTCATTCAACTTGTTCAGAGAATTACAATGAGTACGCCTCCTTTAAATAGGCCAAGGGTTACATAAAATTGGCAAGATTTGCCATAATACTCATTCCCTAATTAATTTTTTTTCCTTACTTTCCTTACTTACATATTTTCCTTTCTAACACTCCCCCTCAAGTTAAGTAATGGGATTACCGATACTTAACTTGCCCAATACCCCATGGAAGCTTCTTGCATCGACAGCTTTCGTGAGTATATCCGCCAACTGATCTTCAGATCTCACAAAAGGAAGTTCTACCGTCTTGGCCTCTATATTGTCCTTGATGAAATGTCGATCCACCTCGACATGTTTTGTCCGATCATGCTGAACTGGATTTTCAGATATACTGATTGTCGCCTTATTATCACAGAACAACTTACATGACTTCTGTGAGTTTAAGTTCAACTCAGTCATCAATCTCCTCAGCCACAGAATCTCAGTCAACCCACTCTTAATCCCTCGAAATTCAGCTTCTGCACTTGACAAGGCTACCACTTTCTGTTTTTTGCTTCTCCACGTGACAAGATTTCCTCCCACAAAGGTAAAATATCCAGCAGTTGATTTTCTGTCATTTGGGTTCCCTGCCCAATCAGCATCCGTGAATCCATGGTTCTCGAATAGAATCCCATGGTTCGCTGTCCCTTTCAGATATCGAACAATCCTCAGTGTTGCTTCCCAGTGAGCTACTTGAGGTGCATGCATAAACTGACTAACTACTCCAACTGCATAAGCTATGTCGGGTCTAGTGTGGGATAGGTATATCAATTTCCCAACTAAACGTTGATATCTCGTGCGGTGAGTGGCTTCAGCTCCTTCAACTATCCGCAGACCATGATTCTGAACCATAGGAGTATCTGCTGGCTTACAGTCCAGTAGTCCTGTCTCGGTTAACAAGTCAAGTACATATTTCCTCTGACTGATGAAGATCCCCTTCTTTGACCTTAGCACTTCTATACCCAGAAAGTACTTTAGTAATCCCAAGTCCTTCATTTCAAACTCTGCAAACAAATTCTTCCTTAGCTTGCTTATTTCCTCTTCATCATCTCCCGTGAGAATCATGTCATCTACATAGATGATGAGGCATGTAATCTTTCCTTCTCTTTTCTTCAAGAATAATGTATGATCAGAGTTGCTTTGTTCATACCCATACTTCTTCATTGCCTCAGAGAATCTCCCAAACCAAGCTCTAGGTGACTGCTTTAGCCCATATAGTGTTCGTTTTAGTTTGTAAATCTTTCCTCCTTCGAAATCTCCAACAAATCCAGGTGGTGGCTCCATGTAAATGGGCTTCTTCAGTTCCCCATGTAAGAATGCGTTTGTCACGTCGAACTGATGTAGTGGCCATTCCCTGACTGCCGCTATTGAGAAGAGCACTCGAATAGTACTCATTTTTGCTACCGGTGAGAATGTTTCAGCACAATCAACTCCATAAGTCTGAGTGTATCCTTTGGCCACAAGTCTCGCCTTATACCTTTCAATCGACCCATCTGGCCTCCGTTTGATAGTGAAGACCCATCTGCATCCCACAGTTCAAACTCCATCAGGTTTAAGACATACTTCCCATGTATTGTTCTTCATCAGAGCCCGCATTTCTACTAGCATTGCTTCTCGCCAGTGAGCAATTTTCATAGCCTCCTCGGTCGTATATGGGATTTCTTCTTCTTCGTAAAGTGCTGCTTCAAACGCCCTAGCCATCTCTGTTAGATTTGCTTTAGCCAGATTCGCCATAGAATATCGGCTTCTACTAATCCTCTCAGGACTGTATCTCTTAGCCAGGACCCCACGAGTAGTTCTGTTGGGGAGTATATAGCGGCCGGTATCACCATCAATTGCTGCATTATCATTCTTGTCTACACCAAAAGTGTCAGGAGTAATAACTGTATTATCTGAGCTAGTTTCAGGAATTACCTCGGATATCACTGGAGGAGGACTCGATTCAGGCGTAGGCGGTTGAGGAGGCTCTACAGCAGATGTGACTGACTCGGCAGTGACACTAGCTTGTTCTGTTGGTTCCACGTTCGAGATACTTGGATGTGGCATCGGAAAACTGAGGGGTCCAATTTTATCACACTCCCCCTGAACAGCACTCTCCCCCTGACCCCGAGGTTGGGTGTGATAGAAGTATTCACTTTCTAGAAAATTACAATTCATGGTTGTTATAACCTTCCTAGACCCCGGGTGATAGCATCGATAGCCCTTCTGATTTACCCCATACCCCAAAAAAACACATTTTATTGCACATGCAGAAAATTTTCCTCTTTCGTGTTTCGGTACATGCACATAAACGGAACAACCAAAGATTTTGAGCGGAAGTATGAGAGGTGGGGGAATATCAGTAAGGGATGCGAGAGTCTGCAAATGAGTTTTCATATCCAAAATTTCTGTAGGCAAACGATTAATCAGGTAGACAGCAGTGGCAACAGCTTCGGGCCATAAAAATTTAGGAACATTTGAGTAAAAAAACAGGGCTCTCGTGACCTCTAGGATTATCCTATTCTTTCGTTCAGCTACACCATTTTGTTCAGGAGTGTAAGGACAAGTAGTTTGATGAACTAACCCCTTTTCTTTAAAAAAATCAGTCATGTCTTTGTTAACAAATTCCCTACCATTATCGGATCTAAGAATTTTGATCGTGGTTTGGAATTGTGTCTGGATCATTGTAAAGAAACGGGTAAATTTTTCAAAAACGTCAGATTTATGCTTCAAAAAATATACCCAAGTCAATCTAGTGCAGTCATCCACAAAAATGAGAAAATATTTAAAACCATGATCACCAACAATAGGAGCTGGACCCCAAACATCGGCATGCACTAGAGAAAAAATAGTCTTAACACGAGTATCACTTGATCTAAAGGATTGTTTGTGGTTTTTTGCCAAAACACAAGATTCGCAAGTAATATCATTAAAATGAGAAAACTTTGGAAAAAGCAATTTTAAATAACCCGAGGATGGATGCCCCAATCTGCGGTGCCACAACCAAGCTTCCCGATTTGCAAATCCGTGAGCAAGCATCGCGGTGCCACCTTGTTGAGTAATCTCATCCACATAATAAAGACCTTGACGCTTAGTGCCACGCCCAATTATCCTCCTCGTCCTGATATCCTGTAATACACAGAAATTTGGATGCATTAGTAAAGTACAGTTTAATTCTTTCGTCACGTGGCTGATAGACATAAGTTTATGAGATAATTTGGGCACATAGAGGCAATTTGTAAGCTTCAGGGTTGGGGATATTTCAATGGTTCCACTCCCACCCACAGCAGTCAACTCTCCATCGGCAGTTTGAATTTGGCTTTTAGTTGCCCCATTAAATTCACAAAAATCTTTCAGATCGTAGGTCATAGTATCAGTTGCCCCACAATCAAAAATCCACTCACTCTCCTTAGGGTCAATTTTACTTTGGGCAATGCATGCAATAGGTATATTTTCCAAGGGTGCAAAACGATTTGGGCTTAAGACGGAACTTTCAGACAGTTTTGGGGTCAAACGTGGAAAATAGTTTTTCTGGGGTCCTAACTGTAATTTTCCCAGGTCATATTGCATATATTCTGAACTATAAGGACCAGAAATTAAATTACTCATGTTTTGGGGTTTATTCTGAAAATCAAATTGGGGATCGGGGTTTCTCAACCCCAATCCGTTACCTCCATATGACCTGCCTCCTTTCTTCTCCGCGAAGGCTGCCTCGCCGGGCCTGCTGCCTCCACCCGGTTGAGGACCGGTATCTCCTGCTCTCCCACGGGTGTTAGTCATCTCCCTATTCCCTGCTCCTTGCAGAAATAATCCGCCTCCATCTTCGACTCCGATGGCTAATCGAGCTTTAGCCTTTTGATTTTCATCCTACCATTCCGGAAATCCAACGAGGAGGAAACATGTATCTCTAGTATGTCTTTGTTTTCCGCAATGAGAGCACCAAAATTTTGATTTGTCGGGTTTGAAACCGCCTTAGCGATTGGGCTGTTGCGCGGCGGTTCGTGGTGGTGGCTGTTTTGGTCGCGGTGGTGGCTGGTTTCTGACGGCGAACCCGTGTCCGACTTGGCCCGATGATGATCCATCATTGATTGCGCCGGTCTGGAGATCGATGTCTGCTGCCGGCATGATTTTCAACCGCGTAGCTTCTCGTTTTACCAGACCGTATGCGGTCTCGGCTGAGGGTAACGGGAATATCCCTTCGGATCCCGTCATATCTTGTATTCAAGCCTGTTAGGAATTTGAACAGCCGTCTTGTTGCTACATACGTTCGAAGTTGGCTAATCCCCTTGTCGCAGCAATCCACAGGTTGATGTTGGCATCGGTCAATTTCGACCCAGATTCCGTGGAGATGTCGCCAATATGTTTCTAGCCCATGTTCCCCTTGCACGATTCGGCCTGCCTTTTCCTCTAGATCGTACAACAGATATGGATCTGCAGTACTTTCGAATGTAGTTTGTAGGCTCTCCCACAGAGCTTGCGCGGTTTGGTGATGTGCAAAGTCGACAACAATTTCTGTTTCGACGTTGTCAATTATCCATGAGAACACTTTCATATCGGCTTCCTCCCATTCTGTGTACCCCTTCATTCCAGGTTCCGGCGGCTGCGGTGTACCGGTGATATACCTGTTTGCTCGTCTTCCCACGATGGCTACTCTCATCAGCCGTTTCCATAGGGGATAATTCATCCCGTTGAGTTTAACGGCTAGAGTAACATTCTTACTCATCTTTAATCGTGTCTCCTCCATATTTGGTTTCTCTTCATCGTCTGACATGTTGCAGGTTGAAAATAACCGCCTTCTTGGTCGGGAAAGGTATTAGGCTATGATGATTTTGTTATGAGCATTTGCTCTGGTACCATGTTGAAAGATATGAGTATTATTCATTCAACTTGTTCAGAGAATTACAATGAGTACGCCTCCTTTAAATAGGCCAAGGGTTACATAAAATTGGCAAGATTTGCCATAATACTCATTCCCTAATTAATTTTTTTTCCTTGCTTACCTATTTTCCTTACTTACATATTTTCCTTTCTAACACTATATTTGTCTTTTTTCTTCTTTTAGGGAACAATTATAAACCGTATCTTGTCTTTTACTACATTAGAGTATATATATATGTTCAAAAAGAAAAATAAGAAAACATGGATGGATGATGGTTCGGTATGAAAAAAATCCTGATTCCCCAGATGAGCAAATTTTCCTTGTCTTGGTTTCATCTTTGCTGAATCAAACTTCATTAAACAGAATGTCAGCTGGTTAAATAAAATAGGAAACATTTTTTTTCTGCAAAATCATACTCTCAAGCTTAGCACCTTTTAGGGAAAACCAGTCTGATATACTCATAATACTCATCTTGTTACCCAAAACGAACTAGGTAATTGTACTTTCATATTTCATCCAATTTTCACTTCTTCCTTTTTTTAGTTTATTTTAGAGGATTCACAACAAGGACCCCAATTTTATCTCATCTCTTAATTATTCATGGATATATACCATTTTAATTTTCTATTTCTTAACTATTTATGGACCCCACTATTTCATTCCTCTTAATTTTATTTTTTTCTACCAATTTAATTTCAATTAAACAATATATTAAACTTATAAAAAATATATATACTTGATTTTGGGGTGAAATGAAGGATAACAAAATTAAATGATATTTGGGAAGTGGGAAAAATTGGATTTTTTGAGATTTTTTTCAAATTTGTTTTTGAAATTTAAAAAAAAACATAAAAAATATACCATGCCCACTCATTAAAGGGCGAGTGGGCGTCACCGTCTACTCCGGGGCCCGCCACGTGGCAGAGGTACGTCGGTTCGCCAGAAGAAGACTTGGTCTCCACGCCAAGACGACGCAATAGACCCGTTGCGGATGCTCTTATTCACTTCTTCCCTTTAGGTGTTAGGTTTTACTTGCTTATGAATTAAGTTTAGACCTATATAATTTTCAATTGGTCTAGTTTTATGGAACCCATAATTAGCTCTTAGCTAACTCATAACCCTAGGAGAGAGAAGGTTAAATTGTCGTACCCTACCATCAAACATCCCGCCTACTCAGCTTAAGGGCATCAGTAACACAACCCTTTTCAAAGGTGTGGCAGCATCCAGGGGCGGATGTAAAAATAAATATCGATAGGGGTTGAGATTTCAAATTTTTATTTCAATGTATTTTTGGACAATTTACATCATTTGTAAGGACTGTTATACAATAATTTACATTAAA
This sequence comes from Salvia splendens, assembly GCF_004379255.2. NCBI lineage: Eukaryota > Viridiplantae > Streptophyta > Magnoliopsida > Lamiales > Lamiaceae > Salvia > Salvia splendens. The sequence goes on along the minus strand of NC_056033.1, from coordinate 32,573,163 downwards.
CATCAATAATTTTTTTAAAAAAAGTAATAGAAAAATGTTTAAAAAATAAATCCATTAAGAGCTTTAGAGCATCCACAACCGTGCTCTTGCCAGCGGCACGGTTGTGGGCCCGGGCGGTACTATTCATGCCTGCTCTCTGGCAAGAGCACAACACCCACAACTGTGCTCTTCCGCAAGGACGAGCACAATTAATATAAAATTCAATTACACAAAAACATTTTCATAATACTAAAATTCATTAAAAAAACCACAATAAAAATAACAAATTACAAATAAAATAAAAAGACATAATTAAAATCCTAAAAATTAAAAATTACATAATTAAAATACTAAAAATTAAAAATTACATAATTAAACTCCTAAAAATTAAAAATTACATAATTATTGGCTAATATAACCCGAGGAAGACTACGCATCCGGCGGCACCAACCCCAATTGTTTTTGGAGACCCAATATCATGGACTCGTGCGTTTGAAGTTGCGTGGGGGTCATAGTTGACCTATCGGCCATATTGAGTTGGGCCAAAAGGGCCCACAACGAGTTGTTCGGGGGTGGAGGTGGAACATAGGGTGCGGGTTCGGGAGCAGGGGCAGATGGAGTCGCGGCGCGACGTCGTTCGGCCGCCGCCTTCTTCCTACCTTGCGGTCGGCGTCGGGAACCGCTTGGTTGGGCATCGGGGCTACCCAAGTTAGCTTCGGCGAGTTGGCTAGCCACTTCTTCGGGTGAATTTTTTGGAGTGAAATTGTGTAGTGAAAGTGTGAATTTTTTGGAGTGAAATTGGGGGTATTTATAGATGAAAGTGTGTATTTTTGGGGTAAAAAAAATAAAAAAAAAATTAAAAAGTGGGGAAAAACGGTTATAAACGGATATAATTTTTTGGGGAAGTGAAATTTTTTTTTTATTTTTTATCGATTTTTTTAATAAAAATCCGATTTTTTAAAAAATAAAAATAAAAAAATGTTTGAAACCAACGGCTATGCCGTTGGCGAATGGGAGACCGCCACGTGTGCGTCCGCTGGCACGGACGTGCTCGATACATCGAGCAGCGCCGTGCCAGCGGCGCGGTTGCAGCGGTGGCGGTCCTTCGCCTTGCCGCTGGCACGGACGGCGGTGGCGCCAACCGCCACCGCTGCGGATGCTCTTAGGCCATCCGCATCCATGTCTCAATATCGTCTCTTAACCATCTCATCCCTTAACTATTCATGGGTCTCACTGCACTTTTTACCCCATCTCTTAACTAAGAGACAACACATGCATCCCTCCATCTCTTAAGGCCATCTGCAACACTGTCTCTTATCCGTCTCTTAACCGTCTCTTCCCTTAACTATTCATGGGCCCCACTGTACTTTTCACTCCATCTCTTAACTAAGAGACAAAACCTGCAACCCTCAATCTCTTATCCGTCTCTTAACCATCTCTTAACTTACTATTCATTCAATTTCATTTTTATTTTTATTTCCAAAAATTCAATTAATAAAAACACATTTCATTAAATAAAATAAAATTACAACATAAATACAACTTAAAATTAAAAAAAAACAAAAAAAACACATATTTAAAATCCTTAAAAAAAATAAAAATTGCATAATTTAAAATACAATTTAATAGAAATTTAAAAAACTACTCCGCCGGCGAATCATCCCTCGGAGGCGGTGGCGGTGCACTCAAGCTACCTAGAGGCGGAATACCAATTTGTCTTGACATATACTCAATTCCGGCAAGATTGGCTTGATATTGTGGATGCGTCATGCGGGAAGTGTCTGCCATCATGGCGGTCAAGTACATGGAAAATAGGGTGTTCGAGCCCGAGCTCGAGCCCGAGCCCGCCTGGCTTGATTCGCCTCGGCCCCTCCTCCCTCTAGCTGCCTTCACCGCCTTGGTCCCTTGCGGCCGACGGCGCCCACGGAGGACCCCCGACATCGTCTGCCGTACCCTCAACCTCCTGCGAGGCAACCTCTTGTGCGGCGCTGCTCGAACCGCCCCCACTAGACGAGTATTGGCCACCTGCCGTGTGCTTCGTGCGCTTCGAGGTCGAGCCCGAGCTGGACCGGACACCGCCGGCCCACCTTTCCTTGTCTTTGACGGCCTCCCAAACATCGACATGTCTGAATTCTTTGCCGGTGTCTTCGAAATAGACTCGCAAAGCCGATCTCAGAATGTCGGCTCCCGTGGCTCCGCTTTGGTAATGAGCCGCTTCGTTCTTGTAGATGTCGTAGAATTTTTGACCTCTCTGTCGACTCGGTCAAAGTGAGCGCGGAGCATCTTCAATGTGCGGCGGCGGGACCCCTTCGGCTTAATCTCGTTGTAGGCTTCGGTGACCTTTTCCCAGAAGCACTTCCGGGTTTATTGATTCCTGACGATGGGATCGTACGAGACGCTGATCCAGGCATTGTACATAACCATCGTGTCCTTGTGGCTTTACGGATGCCGGCCAACATCCTCCTCCTCCTCGGCCGCCTCCGCCTCTTCCTCCACTGCCTCGTCCTCTTTCCGGAGTGGGTTTATCCGGATAACCCTCCCGAATTTAGGATAATCCCTGCGAACTCCTCGGGGCGGAGGGACGAGCGTATGCATCAACATCAAAATGGGGTGGTTGGTACCCCGCCGGCGTCGGCGAGCCCTGGGTGCCCGACGTCGACGAACCGGAGCCGGAACCACCCAAGACATTGTACATGCCCCCCAGTCGCAAAATGCGATGATGTCAAACCCGCCGGAGTCGCCACCGCCATAGTTGTCGTCGCCGGACATTTTGTGATGACAATTGGAAAGGTTAGATGAAAATTGGAGCGGAAATGGAGATGATTTGTGAAGAATAGATGTGTATTTGTGTGTGCAAAAAATAAAAAAATAAAAAGGAAAAATGTCGAAAAACGATAATATTATTGTTTTCGATTTTTTTTTTTATTAAATTCAATATTTTTTTAAAAATGATTTATTGCATCAGCGTGACGAAGCCCACTCGCGGGCCGGCGAGTGGGCGTCACGCATGGCGCCGGATCGCGCCACGTCGCGCTAGCGCGTGGCGAGATAGACCGCGATCCGTCTCGGTGGGACGGGCGTCTGGGCGAGACCGTGACGAGACGGGACGCTGCAACGCGTCTCTCCGCCGTCTCGTCTCGGCGGGACGAGATACGAGCCACCCGCGGGACACGTTGCGGGTGGCCTAACCATCTCATCCCTTAACTATTCCTTCAATTTCATTTTTTATTTTTATTTCCAACAAATTCAATTGATAAAAACACACTTCATTAATTAAAAGAAAATTACAATTTAAAATCCTAAAAAAAATACATAATTAAAATATAAAAAAATTAAAAAAGACATAATATAAAATACTAAAAATTAAAAATTGCACACTTAAAATTTAAAAACTACTTCGCCGGTGAATCATCCCCCGAAGTCGGTGGCGGTGCACCCAAGCTAGATGGAGGCGGAATACCAAGTTGACTTGCCAGATACTCAATGCCGGCGTGATGGGCTTGAAATTGGGCAAGCGTCATGCGGGAAGTGTCAGCCATCCTGGCGGTGAAGTACATAGACATTAGGGTGGACGGCGGCCCTTGGGAGCCTGCCTGGCTTGATTCGCCTCGGCCTCGGCCTCGGCCCCTTCCCCTTCCTCTAGCCACCTTCGCCGCCTTGTTCCCTTGCAGCCGACGTCGTGTACCGGAGAAGCCCCATGCATCGGATGTCGGGAACTCAACCTCTTGTGAGGCGCTGCCTTCCCCGCCCTCACTAGACGAGTATTGGCCACCCGTCGTATGCTTCGTGCGTTTCGAGCTCGAGCTCGTGCTTGAATCGACACCTCCAGCCCACCTATCAAGATGTTTGACCGCCTCCCAAACATCAGAAAATTTGAAATCTTTGCCGGCGTCGGATTTGAAGACTCGCAAAGACGCTCTCAGAATGTCGGAGCCACTGGCTCCGCTTCCCTATTGTAGATCCCACAAAATATTTTGACATCTCTGTCGGCTCGCTCAAAATGAGTGCGAAGCATCTTCAGGTTGCGGCTAAAGGCCCCCTTCAGCTTTTTTGTCTTGTATACTTCAGTGACCTTATCCCAAAAACACTTGTGGGTTTGTTGATTCCCGATGAGGGGATCGTTCGACGTGCTGATCCAAGCTTCGAACAGAGCCATCGTCTCCATTTGTGTGTATGGATGACGGTCGTTGTCCTCACGGTCCTCAACCGCCTATGGAGTATGTTCCTCCTGAACATCCTCCCTAATTTGGGATAATCCTTGCGTTTGCGTGTTCCTCGGACCGGGGGGACGATAGTATGCATCAACTGGAAAAGATGGTGTTTGGTACGCCGGCGTCGACGAGCCTTGGGTGCCCGGCGATGAACTGGAACCGGAAGCACCCAAAACATTGTACATGCCCCCCCAGTCGACAAACGCGTTCAAGTCGTAGCCGCCGCCCTCGCCCCCGGAGTTTCTTTCGCCGGACATTTTTGCAGAAATTGGAGAGGAAAGAGAGATGATATAGTGTTTGTGAGAGTGTAGTGTTTGTGTGTGGAAAAAATGGTGGGGGAACTGTGTGTGTGTAGTGTTATTTATAGATGAACGTGGGAAGGAAAAAAAGAAAAAAAATGCAAAAAACGGTAAAAAAAACGACCTAAAAAACTGTCAATTTTTTAATAATTATTTTTCAG